>NC_142873.1:43016071-43335357 GCF_051225735.1 Oryctolagus cuniculus
GGATGCTGGCACTGCAGACTGGAGCTTTAGCCACTGCACCACAGCGCCAGTCCCTATTGAAATCTTTTTTATCTTAGCAGAAGCTTTGAGGGGTAGTTGGATCCCTGTAAGAACTGAGAACTGGTGAAATGGGGCTGACATTGATGGTGCCTATTCCTTATCAGGGCCCTAGGCCCTAATGCCTGGCTTTCCTGGCTTCAGGATCCAAGCAGTACAGCGCAGCCATTGCCTTCACCTTGGCCCTGTTTTCCCACCTCGTCAATCATGTCAACATACGGCTGCAGGCGGAGCTGGAGGAGGGCGAGAACCCTGTCCCGGCCTTCCAGAGTGATGGCACAGGTGGGAGAATGAGGCGGGGGGTTGGAACTGGAAAAGTGGGCATGGGGCGGTGATGTTGGAGGTCACGGTCCAGCTTGTAGGCTTTGGTCCTTCCCTGGGCTCCACTTTACCTTCTTCTTTCCCCAGATGAACCAGAATCTAAGGAACCCCTGGAAAAAGAAGAGGAGCCAGAACCTGAGCCTCCTTCCCCTGCCCCACAAGCGGAGGAGGGCCGAAAGAGCCGGAAGTTCTCCCGCCTCTCCTGCCTCCGCCGCCGCCGCCACCCACCCAAAGCCGGTGATGACAGTGACCTGAGTGAGGGCTTCGAATCGGATTCAAGCCATGACTCGGCCCGGGCCAGCGAGGGCTCAGACAGTGGCTCTGACAAGAGTCTTGAAGGTGGGGGCACAGCCTTTGATGCTGAGACAGACTCAGAGATGAACAGCCAGGAGTCCCGATCCGACCTGGAAGACATGGAGGATGAGGAGGGGACACGGTCCCCGGCCCCGGAGCCCCCTCGGGCCAGATCAGAGGCTCCCGAGTCCCTCAACGGCCCACTCGGCCCCAGCGAGGCAAGCATTGCCAGCAACCTACAAGCCATGTCCACCCAGATGTTCCAGACCAAGCGCTGCTTCCGCCTGGCGCCCACCTTCAGCAACCTGCTCCTGCAGCCCAGCACCGAAGCGCATGCCTTGGCCAGCCGAGGGCCGTGTGTCAACGGGGATGTGGAGAAGCCTGCAGAGCCAGGTACTGGCCTCTCTCCGCGTCCTGCTCTGGCTTCCCTCCGTGCTGCAGGCCCTCACCTGAGAGGAACCTCCTTCTCTCTGTGAGTGGTGCCTCGCCTCTTCCCTCGCTGCCTTACCTGTGGCCCTTGGCCTCTCAGGGAGCCAGACTTTTTTTCCCTCTTGCTCACTTCTTCATTCCCAGATCCCAACCCGTTTCTTGGTCTTCCTCTTCTCCCACTCCCTCCCGCCTTGTGAGGTCAGGACTGCATGCCCACACGAATGCTGTGCTTGCTCCACCAGGCGCGGGCTGGGCTGTTCTAAGGAGGTGTCTTATTGCACTTTCCCAGCACGCTTGTTGAAGTCATCATCTTTTTTTTTTTTCTAAGATTTATTTCTTTATTTGAAAGGTAGAGTTACAGAGAGAGACAGACAGACAGAAATCTTCTGCTGGTTCACTCCCCAAATGGCTGCAACAGCCAGAGCTGGGCCAGACCAGAGCCAGGAACCAGTAGCCGCTTCTGGGTTTCCCACATGGGTGCAGGGCCCCAAGTGCTTGGGCCATCCTCCGCTGCTCTCCCAGGCCACAGCAGGAGGCTGGATTGGACGTGGAGCAGCTGGGACTCCAGCCAGTGCTCATAGGCAGCGCCGGTGTCACAAGCTGCCTTACCTGCTTCGCCACAGCACCAGCCCTGGGCTGAGACTGAGTAGGCCAGGTGACATTGGCCCCCAGGGGCTCTCCACCTGGGCAGCCTCTGGCCTTGCTCACTCTGGTGTGCTTTGTTTGTTGACTTGTCTGTCTCCCTAGCTAGGCTAGGTGCCCCTTTAGGGCACAAGATAAGTCTGCCTTACCTATTGCTGTGTCCCTAGTGCCTAACACGGTGCCTGGCACGTAGATTAAGACATTTTGAATGAATGGAAGAAATGTGGAAGCTGTTACTCAGGTGAAGTGACCCACCCAGGGTTCTGACTTACAGAGTAGAAGAGCTAGGAGTGGAGAGTGGTTCTTTCAACCTTGTGCCCCCTTGCTTTTCTCTGCTGCCTGTCTGTCTTTCAGCACACAGTAGGCCCTTCCTGACTGATGGAATAGCTGTAGACTAGCATCACAGGTTAGCTTGAGTCGGAAGGAGTCACATCTGAAAGACACCAGGCTGCAGGTGTGAAGCAGGTGGGCCTCACCTGGTGAGCGGAGCAGAGGTCCACAGAATCCCCCACCTCATGTCTGAACTCCTCGGGAGAGCCAGGCAGGGTGGGGTGTGCTGCCTGCAGAGAGCTGAGGCCTTGGCCATGCGCCTGTTGGTTGTCCAGTTCTCTCTCATGTCCTCGTCCCCAGCCTCCGAAGAAGGCTCCGAGTCAGAGGGGAGCGAGTCCAGTGGGCGTTCCTGTCGGAACGAGCGCAGCGTCCAAGAGAAGCTGCAGGTGCTGATGGCCGAAGGCCTGCTTCCCGCCGTGAAGGTCTTCCTGGACTGGCTGCGCACCAACCCCGACCTCATCATCGTGTGTGCGCAGGTGCGGCCTGGGCAGGTCCCGGGGTGTCGGGGGAGGGCATGGGCCTGGCAGGGTGGGGCCTGGGAATGTAGCACCTGCCTGTGCTGGGCACTTTATCATTTTTGTAGGGAAAGGTGAGGTTGTCACAGCGAGAGCTGCTTCTCTGGCTCTGTCTCCCACCTGTGGGCATGAGGCCCAGCCTTGGGGCAGTGTCAGTGCTCACACACACCGAGGGTCCAGGGGAGGGGAGGTATGGGGGGTTCTGGGCACAGATCAGCCCCAGGAGAGCTGGGGAAGCACGTGGTGTGAGGCTGTGGCTGCCTTCTCAGACTCCCGTCTCGAGCCTTTGGTTCCTTTCATTCAGCTGTTTTCTCCCAGCAGCACCTGGCCCTGCTGTGGAAGACCGTGTTCTGCCAGTCACCCCTTTGTCTAGATGCGAGAGTGTGGGTCATGGCAGACAGGCCCCTGGGTGTGTGCTGACTGCGTTGTTAGTCACAGAGGAGGTGCCGGGTCACACCCTGAGAGGTCTGGTGTGGGCGTGTGGCGGGGCTCCGTGGATGAGCAGCCACCACTGCCCGCCTGCACGTGCGGTGAGCTGAGGACGTCCAGCCAGGCTGTAGGACCCCCCGAGCCTTCACAGGACGGGGCCTGCACTTCCCCAGTCCTCTGTGAGCTCCTCGACCCCTTTATTAACCTGTCTGTCAAGTCCTGTCCCTGACTGCCGCCTTCTCTTCCCTCTCTCTCCTCAGAGCTCCCAGAGCCTCTGGAACCGCCTGTCCGTGTTGCTGAATCTATTGCCAGCCGCTGGCGAACTTCAGGAGTCTGGTGAGTGGGTCCCTGGCACTACCCTGCCTTGTGCCCTCTCACTGGCTCCGCTGAGCCCATCCCCCTCCTGGTAACCCATCCCTTAGGGTAAGGAGGTTAATGGAATTCACTGCCCAGCCTCCGGAGCACACAGCAGCCTTTGTGTGCTGTGAGCCTCTCGGGTTTCCACCCCAACACTGCCCCACTGTGGGCAGGTGGCCTGGTCCCAGGGAGTGTGCTCCCTGGGGAAGGCAGAGTGAGAGGAGCCTGGGACCCGGACCCAGTGGCTGCTGTGCTCACTGAGCATTGACCTTGACCTTCTGTTTCATATCCTCCTGCCACCTTCTGTGGAAAACTCCACCTTCTCCGGCTCTTGGAAACTCACAAAGCGACACTGGGTCATCTAGAGCCCCTCCTCTCACTTCCACCCTGGTGTCACTGTCCCTCCTGCCAGGGAGCCGTCTTGGCCTGCACTCTCTGCTCTGCTCCTCCATGCTTCCTGCCGCGCCATCCAGAGCTCTGCCTGGCAGGCCCTGGGACGGCTGTCTCTCTTCATCGCTCCCTCCATCTCCTTCTTGCACCTTTGGGGCAGGCATTTCACCCAGTGGTTAAGATGCCCACATCCCATTTTGGAGGGCCTGGATTTGAGTCCTGGCTTCAGCTCCCAATTCCAGCTTTGTGCCAGTGTAGACCCTGGGAGGCAGCAGGTGATGGCTCAAGTAATTGGGTCTCTGCTACCCCATGTGGGAGACCTGGATTGAGTGCCTAGCTCCTGGCTCTGCCTTGGCCTAGTCCTGGCTGCTTCTGGCATTTGGGGAGTGAAAGCACTCTCTGTCCACCTGTGTCTTTCTCTTTCTGCCTCTTGAATAATTTTTTAAAAAGAAAAACAGAAAAAAAAATTCCCAGCTTTTGTCCTAGAGTATGGCCTGTCTCATCAGCCAGGTAATTCCCAGAGGGAAGAGCTGTGTCCCTGTGCCTGGGGGCTCCCACGGGCCAGGTGATCTGATGTGTCCTCTTCCTGCCCAGGGCTGGGCCTGTGTCCTGAGGTCCAGGATCTGCTCGAGGCTTGTGAACTGCCTGAGCTCCCCTCCAGCCTGCTGCTGCCAGAGGACATGGCCCTCCGAAACCTGCCTCCGCTGCGGGCTGCGCACACGCGCTTCAGCTTCGACACGGACCGGCCCCTGCTCAGCGTCCTAGAGGAGGTAAGGAGCTCGCTCGTCGTGCCCGGCGCTGAGTGGCGCGCAGGGCTGGAACAGGGAGACGTGGAGCGGGCAGCAGCCCCACCCACGCCCACGCCCACGCCCACGCCCACGCCCACGGCCATCTTTCCTCGCCTGGCAGGATGCGCTCCTCGACACCATTGTCAAATGGCCCCTCCCCCCTTTTCTCCCTTCTATGAAGGACAGAACAAGTTAGCTCTCAGGGCTTTGGAATCTGTCAGCCCCTTTTCTAACTCTGGGCCCCGCCTTCTCTGGGCTGCACATCTGACAATCAAAGAAGACTGGAGGGGAGCGTGGTGCCCACTCAGTCCAGACTCGGGGGTAGCCCTGGAGTCTGCTACCACACGGGCCCTCTGGGGGCAGCAGCGGGAAGCCAGAGCAGCCAGGCTGCAGTCTCTTATTTAGGGTCTGGAAGCCATGTTTATCTGGGGGAAGAAGGGTTTTCCTGACAAGAAGGATATCTAAGAAAGCATTGATCTCCTCCCGTCCCCGGTTGCTCGCATGCAGCGCTGAGGTCCAGGGCAGGGAGGGCCTCCGCACCCAGGTCTCTGCGCCAGCCCCGTGCTCTTTCTCTTGGAAGCCCGAGTCGGGTTCCCTGCCCCTCCCGGGGTGTCCTCGCCTTACCTGCTCGTTCCTTTCAGGCAGCAGGAGGCTCTGGGCCTCCCTGCTCCTCTTTCCCAGCCCCCAGACCACAGCCTTTCCTCCAAGGAGCCCTTGTTGCCCTGGCAGCGGGGCCAGCAGGGAGGTGGGGAGTCGTGGCGGCCAGGGTGGGCGCAGGGCCCTGCTGAGCTGGCCGGTTCCTGTGTCTCCCGCAGTCGGTGGTGCGCATCTGCTGCATCCGCAGCTTTGGGCACTTCGTCGCCCGCCTGCAAGGCAGCATCCTGCAGTTCAACCCCGAGGTGGGCATCTTCATCAGCATCGCCCAGTCTGAGCAGGAGAGCCTGCTGCAGCAGGCCCAGGCCCAGTTCCGCATGGTGAGTAGGCCTTCCGCCCCAGGCTCACTGAGAAGCCAGGCCCCTGGCCCCACACGTGGTGGTCCTCACCTGAAGAGGTGGGGGCTGGGGAGAGGAAGCCCAGGACTGAAGCGGTGCGGCTCAGGGCCTTTGCCCAGACTGACTTGGGGTAGCGGCATCCTGCCACTCCCTGCTGTTTCCCTTGTTGATCATGTGGGAACAGATGGACCCAGTGATCCGGGGTTTGGGACGATGGCGCGGGGCTGCACTTGCTGGCACCTGCACGTCGGCTCCTGCAGCGTGGGTTCTCAGCAGAGGCTCCTTCCTTCCCTTCCCTGAGAGAGGGCTGAAGGCCGAAGCGGGGAAGGGAGTGGAGGGCTATGGGTTGGGGCTCCACGCAGGAGCCCTCCCGTGCAAATGGCCGGTGGCGCCTCGTCACTTGGCCGTCCATCCCATAGATCCTCCCTGAGGCAGCTGTGTCGCAGCAGTGAGTGGTTCTTTCTCTGTGGGGCCCCGCAGCCCTGGGCGTGTCCTCCCTGAGCTCAGTGGCACCGGTGTTGGTGTCTGGAATGAGAAGTATGCCTGTGTGTCCCAGGAAGCCCCAGGGTGGCGTCTTCAGCCCGGCCCAGGCCCGCCCGTTCCTGGAGACACTGTGCTTGGCTGGGGAGGGCCTGCTCTCCAGAAGCTCCCTTCCTAGCTGTCGCGAAAACAAGCAGAGTTGGTAAAAAACAAGCCTTTTGTGTTAAGGCTTTTATTGCTGCTACATGGAGGAAACACGGGAGGTTACAAAAATAATTTTGGGGAAGTTACGCAGCTTCAAAAAATGTTCAAGTTTTTGCAGGCATTTCCTCTGCTGAAGGCTCCTGAAGGCTCCTGGGGGGAGGGCGCTCCTGCAGGAGCCCCGCGGAGACCTCCAGGGGCACCCGGTCCCGGGCTTCAGCCCCAGAGGGCTTCCTGGAAGGAGCTTCCCTGCAGGCCGGGTGGGCGCGGGGAGCTGCTGCGCCTGCTGCGCGCGGCCGCAGGGCCTGCCTGGGACGGGGCCCCGTTTTCCTGGGAGGTGAGGAACACACAGGCCCACACCCACCCGGGCTCCTGGGCTCGTGCGGTCAGACCCTTAGAGAGAGGACGGCTCTCCTCGCCCGGCACCACGTGGGCCCCGTGCACCTGCGCTGGTTCTCTGGGGGTTCACACGAGTGCCCCAGCCCCGTCTCTGGAACATGGGGCCTCACAGCTGCACTTTTAGCCTAAAAGTAAGACTCATGGGCTGGACCCGTGCAGCGGGAAGAGGGAGGTTTGTCCACGGTTCTTCCTTCACGGTTTGCCTGCGGGGTTCGGGAGGAAGTGGCCCACACCTGGGCTTCTGCTTCTGCCTCTCCTTTCCCAGCAGGGCTCCCTCGGTGACAGCCCAGCTGCTTGTTGTACGGGACACTCAAGTAGGGGTGGCGGGATCTTGCATGCTTGCACTTCTCAAAGGGAAGGAGCTGGGACCGGCACAAACTCTGGAGCAGAGGCGGCGTTCCTGTTCACTGCTCTCCCACTAACGTGCGTTTTCTCCAAGATCCAGCCCCGCACCCCACGTTACATTTAGTTCTCAGTCTCCTCCAGTCTGTGACAGTTCCTCCCTCTGTCCTCGCCTTTCATCACCTTGGCACTTTGTCAGAGATTTATTTATTTATTTGAAAGGCAGAATTATAGAGGCAGAGGCAGACACAGAGAGAGGTCTTCCATCCACTGGTTTACTCCCCAGATGGCTGCCATGGCCAGAGCTGTGCCGATCCAAAGCCAGGAGCTTCTGGGCCTCTCACATGGGTGCAGGGGCCCAAGGACTTGGGGTGCCTTCTGCTTTCCCAGGCCATAGCAGAGAGCTGGATCAGAAGTGGAGCAGTCAGGACTCAAACCAGCGCCCACATGGGATGCTGGTACTGCAGGCAGCTGCTTTTACCCACTACGCCATCACAGATGTTGGCACATTTGAAGAGTACTGGTCAGGTACTTTGCAGAGTGTCCCTCTGCTGGGGTTCCTCTGTGGTCACCCCACATTTAGGGCAAGGCTACTGCTTGAAGCCGCCAGTGGCTCCCCACAGTCCCCGGGATAAAGTCCTGTCCTCTTCCTCTCTGGTGCTCTGCCTTTCAAGGAGAGAAATGACCTTGAATCCTCATCCCTGCTCTGGCGGAGCAGGTTGGGGGACGTGGACTCTCCCGGAAGGCGGAGGGAAGCCACAGCCGCACTGCAGACAGGGCCCCACCGGTGGCATCGCCCTCAGCAAGGCTGCTTGGCTGCAGCTGGAGACGGACGGGAGCAGCAGGCGGGTCGTCCCGTGGCCGAGGGGACACGCTGGCTCGGTCTAGGGCTGCGCAGTACGCAGGGAGCTGCGCGGGTTTGCGTGCCGTGGAGGAGGAGCAGCCAGCGGGACGGGGAGGCTGGGCGAGGGCAGCCTCAGCTTTCTCCTCGGGCCGGCAGAGAAGCAGGTTGGGAGGGAGGACGGGGCCGCCGCGCGGCAGCTGGGCTGAGTGTGCACACGGGGAACACACGGCCAAGGGGACGGCCTGGGAAGGCCAGGCGTGCACAGGCGGCCGAGCAGAGCAGGGAGCAAGTCCTGAGGCACCGCCAGGGGCGTCCTGCGAGGTGACAGCACACGGCGGGCTGCTCGTCAGAGATGCTCGGAGCGTCCCCGTCCCCTCGTCCAGCAGGGGTGGCAGAGAAGTGACTTGGCCCAGAGCACCACCTGCGTCAGCCCCCGGGAAGCCCTGCCTTCCGATGGCTGGAGAAGGGAGTCTGCCCCTGCCCTGCCCACTTTCTCTCCCTCCTAGGCGCAGGAGGAGGCGCGACGGAACAGGCTGATGAGGGACATGGCTCAGCTGCGGCTCCAGGTAGGAGGCGGGGCCCGCGCGCCTGCTCTGGGCCTGGTTGTTACGTAAGCAACAAGGCCCACTCGCGCATCTTCCCGCTCCGCACCACCGTGCGCTCGGCTTCTCCCCTGTAGACTTCCTGTCGCTCATTCTTCACTGAGCCCGACGGCCCCTCCCTGCCCGCACTTCTGCCTCTTTCTCTTCCCCTTAGTCTTCCCTGCCGTCCGCCTCCCCCGCTCCCCGGCAGCAACAGGAGGCTCTGCACGGGAGTCCACCTGAGCCCCACCCTTGCCCTGCCAGGTGCAGGACCCTCACACGGCGCCCCCCCTCCCCGCCCTGCACTCTCTCTCCAGCTCGAAGTGTCTCAGCTGGAGGGCAGCTTGCAGCAGCCCAGGGCCCAGTCGGCCATGTCTCCCTACCTCATCCCCGACACCCAGGCCCTCTGCCACCACCTCCCGCTCATCCGCCAGCTGGCCGCCAGCGGCCGTTTCATCGTCCTGATACCGAGGACAGGTAGGCACATGGGGCGCCGAGCGTGCGGCTGAAATCCAGTCCAGAGGCCTTGGTAGGGGCCCGGTCTGCATGCAGCGACCTGGTCCGGTTCTGCCTGCTCTCTGAACCCTGTCACTTTGCGAAGTGGTAGACCCTGGCTCACAGGACAGCGGGGAGGGACCTGAGTGACGGTGGCCTGCCAGGGCCTTTGCGGGGAGCTATGGTCCCTCCTGCCGCGCGCGCCCCACGTCACGGCGGTCTGAACCCATCTGTGCTGTGCTTCCCCGCCCGCCTTCGCCCCCAGTGATCGATGGCCTGGATTTGCTGAAGAAGGAGCACCCCGGGGCCCGGGACGGGATACGTTACCTGGAGGCAGAGTTTAAAAAAGGAAACAGGTGAGTGCAGGCCTGGCCGGAGCCGCACAGCACCGACGTGAGCTCCTGGCACCCTGTGGGTCCGACACACGCAGCCCCTGCCCAGCTGCTGAACGGAGGCTGCCGCAGGGAGCCAGGAGCCGTTTGGGGCACACCTGTGATCAGCCCCCACGGGGACAGGGAGCAGCCCAGCACAGCCGCCATGTGTGGCCTGTGGCAGGGGGAGGGCTGGGCAGTGGGCGTGGGCAACAGGGAAAAGCTGCCCCGCCCGCATCTGCCCTGGCCTGGCCGGGATGCTGCACAAAGCCCGCTTGTTTGAACCTCGTCTCCAGGAGGGCCCGGCTTGAAAAGCATCTGCTGCTTCTCCCCTGGGAGGAACCAGAGGACTGATGTTATCAAGAGGAAAAGCGAGCTGGGCCCGGCAGCCAGGAAGCGACTTCGGGATGGCTGCAAACAGGGCTGGGGTGGCCGAGACGTGCCCCCAACCCCTCCTGCAAAAACGGGCTCTCAGGGCCACAACGGCCTGCTTTGTATAAGGGCCCGCCCCATCCCCGCCACCGCCTCCACGCTCATGTCTCCTTTGCAGGTACATTCGCTGCCAGAAGGAGGTGGGAAAGAGCTTTGAGCGCCATAAGCTGAAGAGGCAGGATGCAGATGCCTGGTAAAATTCCAGCCTCCCCCCGGAACCCCAGGCAGGTCCAGAGCGCTGAGGCGGCCGGCACAGGTGGCCTCGGTGTGGGGGGGCTGTGCTCCAGCACCGCAGCCCCACCTCTGCGGAGAGGCGCGGTCCCTGGCCCCGAGACGCTGTGGTGCAGCTGCGACGTCACTCAGCACGCCTTTGCCTGCTCCCTGCGGCTCACCTCCAGGGCCACCTGCCAGGACCCACCGCCGCCGGCCGCCTGGCGCCCTCGGGGACCCTCTCCTCAGTGCTAATGCTGGCTCTTGCACACCCCCCCCCCCAACCAGGACCCTCTATAAGATCCTGGACAGCTGCAAACAGCTGACTCTGACCCAGGGGGCAGGGGAAGAGGACCCGAGTGGCATGGTGACCATCGTCACGGGCCTTCCACTGGACAACCCCAGTGCGCTGTCAGGCCCCATGCAGGTAGGTCCAGGGTGAGACGGGGGTGGGGCGCAGCAGGGAAGAGTGGCCCCAGTAGACCCAAGTCTCACCCTCTAGCAGCTGTCCCTCCCCTCTCCCCGCATCCCTCCCCCGGCTCCTCTGACTTGTCCCACAGTTCAGGAGGTCAGGCCGTCTGCCATCTTTCCTCTGCCCACTCTACAGGCAGCCCTGCAGGCCGCTGCCCACGCCAGCGTGGACATCAAGAACGTTCTAGACTTCTACAAGCAGTGGAAGGAGATTGGTTGAGACCGACTCCCCGGGCCCAGCAGTGGGGCTGACTCCAGATCTCTCCTGCCCTCCCTGGCAGCCAGGACCACGCCTGTAGTCATCCCACCACACGCACGCACAGGAAGGAAGCCCGGCTGCAGAGGCTGCGGGGAGGGCCCAGGAGCCGCTGGGAGGGTGGGGTCCCCTGTTGCCACGACCACGACGTCAGGAAAGAGGAAAGTCTCGGAGCAGGAAAGGCCGGGCCCCTGGCCAGCCTTCCTGCCGCAGCCCTCCTGCTGTCCCCGGGGGCAGGGGGCAGGCGCGGGGGTCTGCGCTGCACTGGAGGGGTTCCTGGACCTCTGAGGGGAAGGCACAGCAGAAGGGGCCCCTCCTCGCCCAGGATGTGGGCTGGCCCAGCCGGGAGTTTGGACCCTGCAGGCTGGGGAAGAGTTGGGTGATCCCAGGTGTCGGCGGTCTCTGCAAACCCTTCCCCTCCTCAAGGACCACCCCTCTTCCTTTCATCTCCCATCGCGGGGCAGAGCAGCTCTGGAGCCGGCCATGGGGGTTCTTCTGGAAGTAGGGCCGGGCGCCGCCTCCTGCCGCAGGGGCCGCGCACGCAGTCCCCCCTGGCTCCCTGTTCCCCTGTGTCAGGCGCCAGGGCAGGAGCGGGCCCCAGCTGGGGCTGCAGGCAGGCCGGCCTGTATGCCCTCAGGCCCCTGGTGCGTGCTTTGCGCCTTGGCTGTGGTGCGAGGACCGAGCAGGGCGCCCGTGAGGGGAGAGCACAGCTGAGGCCACCACTCCCGGTACCACCTCGGGAGGGCCAAAAGCCAGGGCCTGGCAGGTGTGCCGTGGGCAGCAGAGGGGCAGCCCCTGGAAGCTGGCGGGGGCACTTTGTCCTTCCCCAGGGGGGCTGGGCCTGGGCCTGGCTGTGGGAGGGTGGAGGTGATGGAGGGAGCAGAGATCATGATGTGCTCGGGGCAGTGCATGGCGCACCAGCAGAGCTGTTGGGGGAGGCTTTGGCCATGGCTTCGTGGCCCCTCAAGCACTGGCTGGGGGCTGGGGCTGGGGGCGCTCTGCTCTGCTGCCCGCGCCCCAGCATGAGCCCAGCTCACAGCTGTGTTGAGAGGGGAGCTGGCGGCCTGCCTCCCTCCTCTGAGACGGCACATCTGGGAAGACCCGAGGGGCTGGGGGTGACCCCACGCCCCCGTTTCTAGCAGAGACTGAGACTAAAGCATCCTTAATAAAGACGCCCGAGCCCGAGCCTGAGCCTGTCTCGTGTCTGTGCAGACGCTCCGCCGGTGGGGGCCAGGGGAGGTGTTGCTGCCACGCGTGCGGGACGTCATCCTTGACGTGGCTGGGCACCAACAAGAAAAGCGCCGTGAGGGGAAGCCCTAGAAGTGGTTTCCGGAAGGACAGACGTTCCAGTTCCTGGGCCTGGGAAGCCAGGCGGTGCCTTCCTGGGGGTGGGGGACAGCTGCTGCTGCCTGGGCCTAGCTGCTGCTTCCTCCTCCTGGGGTCTCAGTGGGCTTCCTGCCGGCTCAGATGGTGTCAGAGGGCAGAGAAGCTTGGAGATCCTTGGAATTGAACCAGCATTTACCAAAGGCAGCTTCCTCTGCGCTCCAGCCCGCGCGGCCAGCCTGGAGGAGCAGGGGTCTGAAGGCGGTGGGAATGGGCTGGCCTGGACTCCCAGGAGAGCCTGGAGCCAGGCACAACCACTTCCTGGCCTGCACCCCTATCCTCTTCGAGCCAGCCTGACACAGTGGGGCTGGGTCGGGCCCTGGGGGCTGGCTGTGTGCAGGAGGCCGAGTGAGCTGCCTGCTAATGGGGCTGGGCCACCCTGTGCTGCTCCCTGGAGGCTGGACAAGGCTGGGATTGTTCCCTGGCTCCCCTTTGTCTCCCCACTCCCGCCTAGGCCTGGCCCGCCTGCCCGGCCATTCTGTTCTTTGTCCGACAGCCTGGCTGGCTGGAGCCTGGGACTCTGCCCGTGGAGCCCCTGGGGCCTGCCGACCCCTGGCTCTGGAGCACCCATCGCGCTGTGGGTAAGGAAGCGCACCTGGGGCTCGGCCTCAGCTCTTCCGAGGAGACAGGAAAAACTACCTGCTCTTGCCCCTATTGCCATGGCAACGCACATTTCCCACTCTGCTGCTCAGGGAAGGGACCCCAGCATCTTCCTCTCGCGCTCTTCTAGGCTGCTAGGCAGAGCGGCCAGGACGGGCAAGACGGCCCCCTAGTTCCGCCCCTGGGAGGGGCGTGCAGAGACCAGGCCCCAAGTTTGCCTGTGCCCAGCAGTGTCCCCAGCACCCAGGCGAGGGGCGGGAGGACCCCCAGCTGGCGCAGAGGGAGCAGTGCGCGCGCGCACAGCACTGCCGACAGGAAGAAGGCGGGGCAAGGCCGTGGAGTTGCTGGAAAGTTTTGGCCTGAGGAGGTGGAGGGAGTGTCCTGTTCCCCCTCCTCTTGGGGCGGCACCGCCCGCCTGGCTGGCCCAACCCCTGCGTTTGTGCCAAGGAATGTGCCGGGAGAGGCGGCCGGAGAGGCGGGTGGGGCAGCAGAGCCGCAACCACCGGAGGCAGCGCACAGGTCCGGGGCTAAGGGGCACGGGGCTCCGGAGGGGAAGGGGGCACCAGTGCAGTCCTGAGAAGTCGGGCATCCCCCTAATTCCTCACCCCACTGGCCGGCGTCCAGCTTCTCTAGGAATTTTCCCCGAGGGCCGAGAGCCTTTCCGTGCTCAGCTCAGGCACCATGGGCCAAAGCGCTTTTTGGTGGGGTGGCGGAACCTGGGCTCCCGCGCTGCCTGAAGGAGGCAGGATCTCCCCGAGAAAGAACCGGGGCTGGGGGCTGGCTCTACGGGCTGGGCTTGCTACCAGGCTCCCTCAGTGGGGGCCCTGAAGGCCGCAGCGAGGATGGGGAGGCGCTGGTGCTGTGAGAGGGGGGCTTGCCCCACGGAACCAGCTCCTATTCGCACGCGTGCGCGGGCACTGCAGCCCATCCTGGGTCCCGGTGTGCAGGTCCAGCCTGAACCGGGGTGCAAAGGGGCCTGCAGCTGCGGGCAGATAGCTGATCCCCGCTCCCCGCTCTTATCTGTCTAGGTCAACGTGGAGGTGCTGGGCCACCATGCTCAGCCTCAAGCTGCCCCAGCTCCTTCGAGTCCACCAGGTTCCCCGGGTGAGGGGCTCTGCCCACCAACCCCCACTGCCCAGGAGCCAGACTGGGACAGAGGTTCTGGCAATTGCCAGGGAAGTCTCTCCTGCAAACTGGCTCTAATCCCACCCCACGCCACCCCTTCCTGTTCACAAGCAGCCAGCCCCTGAGCCCCTCCCCACAGACCCTGCCCTAGAGCGTCTGGGCGACCCCTCCCCAATCCTGCGCTCACACCCTTGCAGCTCTTGCCCTTCGCATCTGCGCTTGGCTTTGGGGCCAGCCCATCCCCTTCGCCCCTGCGTGCAGCGGTCCCCCGCACGTGACCACCCCCCTCCCCCCAGGTGTTCTGGGAAGATGGCATCGTGTCTGGCTACCGCCGCCCCACCAGCTCGGCCTTGGACTGTGTCCTCAGCTCCTTCCAGATGACCAACGAGACGGTCAACATCTGGACCCACTTCCTGCCCACCTGGTGAGGGGAAGCGCTGCGCCAGAGCCTTGAGCCCAGAGCGGGTGCCCCGGCGGGCAGGGCCCTGAGCACATGCCCGCCGCAGGTACTTCCTGTGGCGCCTGCTGGCGCTGGCCGGCGGCCCGGGCTTCCGCGCGGAGCCGTACCACTGGCCGCTGCTCGTCTTCCTGCTGCCCGCCTGCCTCTACCCGTTCGCGTCGTGCTGCGCGCACACCTTCAGCTCCATGTCCGCCCGCGCGCGGCACATCTGCTACTTTCTGGACTACGGCGCGCTCAGCCTCTACAGCCTGGGTGAGCCGGCGGCGGGAGCGCGGGCGGGCCGCGGGGGAGGGGGAGGCGCGCCCCTTGAGCCTCAGCTCCAGCGCCCCCACCTCACCACAGGCTGCGCCTTCCCCTATGCCGCCTACTCCATGCCGGCCTCCTGGCTGCACAGCCGCCTGCACCAGCTCTTTGTGCCCACCGCGGCGCTCAACTCCTTCCTGTGTACCGGCCTCTCCTGCTACTCCCGGTGGGTCCTCAGGCCCCGCAGGTGGGGAGGTGGAAGGGAAGACACAGGGATCAGAATGACAACATGGCCGTTTATTAGGACCCAACTGTCAGACCCTCCATACCTGCGCCACCCCACCCCCCCCAGCTGTCACCCGTAGTCCTCCCAGCCACCTCAGAGGCAGGTGGCTGTAGCCCAGGTGCATCCACAGGCGGGCATGTGCGCGAGGGCTCGCTGGCCTGCGTCCTTCTCAGACCCCTCCCCAAAGCCAGTGACAATGCGCGCGGGTCCCCTACCCCTGCCTTGCAGGTTCCCGGAGCTGGAAAGCCCTGGGCTCAGTAAGGTCCTCCGCACGGCCGCCTTCGCCTACCCCTTCCTGTTTGACAACCTCCCGCTCTTCTACCGGGTAAGGGAGCCTGGGGCCCCTGCCCAGGCCTCCTAGAGCCCAGCCCCAGCCCCCAGTGCGGCCATGCCCGCCGCCTGCCTCCACCTCCTCCCAGATCCCAGCCGCATCCCTGCTTCCTCTCCCAGGCCCCTCCCCACCAGCCCTGCTTTTCTTTGGCCAGCTCGGGCTGTGCTGGGGCCGGGGACACAGCTGTGGTCAGGAGGCGCTGAGCCCCAGCCACGGCTATCACCTTCTGTGCGCACTGCTCACTGGCTTTCTCTTCGCCTCCCACCTGCCGGAGAGGCTGGCACCTGGACGCTTTGACTACATCGGTGAGAGTGCATGGCCCGGCCAGGGAGGGCCAGGGGTGGGGGGTTGGGGTGAGGACTTGTTTGCCTTCCAGGCCCGTCCTCTAGGGCCCCCTTGGCAGGTCGCAGCGCGACTCAGGGCAGGGATGTGGGGTGCTTTGTGCAGATCTGATCATCCCTTCTTCCAGGGACTCTGGGTTTCTTTTTCCCAACTGACATGGGAGTCGGGGGCCCAGAGCACGAGGAGGGTCCGGGCAGTCCTAGAACGAGTGTGCGTCCGAACTGCCCGTCTCCCTCCAGGCCACAGCCACCAGCTGTTCCACATCTGTGCGGTGCTGGGCACCCATTTCCAGCTGGAGGCGGTGCTGGCTGATATGGGATCGCGCCGAGCCTGGCTGGCCGTGCAGGAAGCACCCCTGGGCCTGGCCGGCACAGTGGCCACGCTGGGCGTGGCGGTGGCCGGGAACCTGCTCATCATCGGTGCCTTCACAGCCTCCCTGCTTCGGGCCCCTGCCTCCTGCCCCCTGCTGCAGGGGGGCCCGCCGGATGGGGGTACACAGGCCAAGCAACAGTGAGGCCTGAGGAGATGGAGGCCGGGCCCCAGGAGTGGGGAGGAGCCCAGGTCTGAGCCCGCGGCCCAGAGCGGCCGAGGAGGAGAGGAGAGGGCAGAGGGGGAGTGGGAATCTGAGGGCACCGGCAGGAGTGGAGGGGGCCCCCGGGGGGCTCTTGATGGGAGCAGGGAAGTGCTGAGGGTCTGCGAGGGGAGAGGAGGGGGATGAGCTGTCCATACCCACAGCCTGTGGGAGGTAGCGGTGAGGGGTGGGGCCCTTGTTTCTGTCTCTCCTGGAAGACCTGCTGAGCCCAGGGAAGAACTAACACGACTAACCCAGGCCCGCCCAGCGCTGGCTAACCCTCCCAGAGGCTGCCGCACACCTGCCCCAGCCCCCAGCAGCAGCTCCTCCAGAGAGAGAGAGATGTGTTCATCTGTCCTGTCACAGCTGTTGGGGTGCATGGTGGCTGGCAGGAGGACCGAGGCAGGGGAGGGGTGTGCTAGACTCCAGGAAGCCCCCAGTCCGCTTTCTCGAACAAAGCAGGTGCAAATAAAGTAATAAGGGGGGGAGCGGGGTTCTGGGGCTGACAGGGCCCGCCCTTCCCACACCGCCCACCCCCGCCCACAGACTGGACAGACACGGGCCCAGTTCCTCTTCTGGAGTTTATTGGGAGCAGCTGGAGAGCCGGGCCGGCCTGCGGGCAGACGCCCTAGACGGGCCCGTAGAAGCGCTGGTAGGCGTCCTGCAGGCCCACCTGGTCGGCCAGCTCGTCGCAGTCCGGGTTGAGCTCGCACACCTCCCTCTTGGGCTCCAGGGGATCCGGGTAAGGAGCCGGAGCTCTGGGAAGCCCGACAGTGGCGTCAGCTTCCCCCACCGCAACGTGCCCAGCCCCCATCCCCGAGTGTCCCACCCAAGCAGTGGGCCTGCCCCCCTCCCCGCGCCGCCTGCTCTCACCCCTGCCCGTCAATCAGTTGGCGCCGGGCTCGCTTCACCACCTCGCTGCCCTCCCTCTTGGACACGAAGGCTGCAGGCAGAGGGGCAGGGGTCAGGTGGTTGTAGGCTTGGGAGGCCAATGGGGGGGGGGGGAGCGGGACTGAGGGGAGCAGGCTGCAAGGGGCGGGGCTGGGAGCCCCTAGCACCCCGGCCTCGTACCTGAGCCTCTGCCAGACTCTGCACCGCTGGGCTTTGCCTCTGCAAAGGAAAGGAGCTGGTCAGCCCTGCTCAGCCCTCGGGCCCCCTGCTATTCCCTCCTCTCCCTCGGCGAGGTCGGACTGGGGACAGACTGAGCCCGCGGCAGGGTCTGCCAGCAGAAGGGGTGAGCAGAGGTGGCGCCGCGAGTCTCCCCCAGGCAGCCCCTCCTGGAGTGCCGCCTGGGTAGGGGTGGGGACGCTCACCTGCCTGGCCAGCGAGGCAGAGTGCGGCCAGGGCCAGCAGGGCGACGAGAGTGAGGGCCCTCATGCTGTCGCTCTGTGCGTCCGTCTGTCCGTCTGTGGGTCGGCTGCTGCTCAGGACTTGGCTGGTCTGCCCTTCCAGCCTCCAGCACTCTTTATAGCCCCTGGGCTGTGCCCCGTGGGCAGGAGGAGGTCAGGGGCTGGGGAGGGGGATGGCAGGCCTGCCCGGGGTGTGGGCGGGTCATGGAGGAGTCTGCCAGGGCTATTTGGGGGGCATCCGCCCTGGCTCTGCGGGCCAAACCCCAGAGGGTGTTGTGGTTGGGAGCTGCGCTGCCTGGGCAGGGCCCCAGGAGTGCTGCAGAGGGTGGGCCAGTGGGGACGGCCAGGCTCGCAACACTGCCTGAGCCCCTGCCCCATGACCCTGGCCCGACCCACTCAGCCTCAGAGACCCCCGGCCCGGCTGGGCTACAGGAAGAGCCTAGAGAGGAAGGGGGGCTGTGAGGTCTAAAATAGCTTTGAGCAGAACTGGGATCCAGCAATCTTGTGGCCTGTGATTTGCACTGTTGGCCCCCTGGGCAGGAGCCAACCCCAGGGAGGAGCGCCTGCCAGTGCACTTGTCCCGCCAGCCAGCGAGACAGCCAGTGTGGCCTGGGCTGTGGAGGGGGTGGCAAGACAACGAGACGGGCCTGGTGTGAGACAAGGGCAGCCCCTCCGGGACAGAAGCAAGCGGTGGTCCACTTCTAGCGGGAGACACTAAGGGAGAAGGCACTGGCCGCGAGCCCGCCCACTGACAGCGGGACCGCAGAAGTTCCAGCACCAGGAAAACCCTGAAAACCACCTCCGCAAAGGCGGCCCCCCCCCCGGCCCGGCCCGGCCCGGCCGCTCCAGCCCTGCGCTGCGTTCCTCGGCTGCTGCCCTCAGCGGGGAGACACAGGTCCAGTGGAGAAGGGGAGAGGAAGTAACCCGAGAGGGGAGGCGTGAGACCCGGGCGCCCGCGGTGGGTGCTCGGCCCGTGGGGAGGGGAAGGGCCTGTGTCAGGGATAACACGCTGACCCGTGGGGCCAGCCAGCCGTGTCTGATCCCGCAGGATGGACATTAAAGTCTCGCTTTTGCTGTACTCTGCGTCCCGCGTCCATGCCTTGGGTTTGGGCAGGTGAGGGTGCCTCCCACAGCCTCGGGGCTCTTCCGGATCTCGGTGCCCTCATGGAGTGAGGCTGAGGTGGACAGGGGAGACACATCCCACCCGATTTGGGTGGCCTCCTCTGGCCAGGTGTTCCATCTCCCCATGGAAGCCAGAGAGAAGCCTGACACCATCATTTGGAAGACAGCAAAGGCCACACACACACAGCACTGTGGCAACCAGGTAGGAAAATTGGACTGAGTACTGCCTGGGCAGCGGGGCGTGGCCGCGTGTGCGACGCAGAACCTGTGTAAGAACTGAGCGTGCAGCCCGGATCCGCGGTCTGTGTACAGGAAGCAGCCAGAGACACGCAGTGAATCTCGGGTGTGTGCGACACCTCCGGGGTCGGGCGCTGTGTGCATCAGACAGCTCGACACGGTGGCGAGAAGCACACCATTCCTGCAGCTGTCCTCAGAAATCTGTGCTCATGAAATAAAAGGCTTCTTTGGAAAAACAAAAACAACAAAACAGAAACGAGAGCTCAAACACGGGAACCAGTGCACAAGTAATCCCCAGTGCGGACAAGAGTTCTGGCCTAAGGGACCCAGGAAAGGGGAGCGAGGGAGCTCTTCCCCTGACAGTCCACGGGGAGACGCTGGGGTCCTCTGGAGATGTCCCTCGGACCAGGGACAAAAGAAAGCCCAAGTATCGCCGTTTTATCGGCCTGAAGACGCAGTTCATAAGCCCTCGGCCTTTTGTCCCTGATCTGGCTCGGATGAGGGCTGGCTGTCCCAGGCTTTAACCCTCCACGCAGGAGGAAAAAGACGATGCTGCCTGTTGGGTGAACAGGAGGAGCCCTGTCATGGCCCTGGGACCCCTATCACGCTCGCCCCCTCCCTGTGTTCCTTAGTTAACAAACAAAAGCATCGCAGAGTAGCAGAAGAGAATCGGAGGGGCCTGTTCAACCAACTGCTCCCTAAATCCAGATCCCAGTGAAAGGCCAGAATTACAGTAATGGAAAAGAGACTCAGAAAACGTGCCAGTCCCCTCCCAGACGCGCAGGGTGTCCCCTCGGGAGGCCCTGGGACAGGCTGAAGCTGTAGACTGTGTCTGCTCGCTGACAAGCGCTGCACTCAGACACGTTAGAAGAGAACTAAGCCTCTTCCTTCCTGGGTGAGCTGAAGGGTTAGCCCAATGCTCAGGACCCGGTTGTCATGCCTGGGCTGGAATGGGTCCGTAATGCAGGACGGGAGGGGACGGTGAGGAGGCGGCCATGGCCGCTGGGGAAGGGACAGCCTCCTGGACCGGGGTTGGTCAGCAGACCAGAATTCCCACATGTGGATCCGCACTGGGGTCAGACGGCTGCAGGGGCGGAGCACAAATGCAGGACCTCTGGGGCCTGGGAGTCCACTCCTGGGTCACGAAATGTCCCCAAGGCGTTTGAAATTCACCAAGAGGAGGAAGAGAGCCCCTGAGCTTTCTCCCAGACTTGAGGCCAGATGAGAAAGTGCTCCGGGTTAGATCCCGAGGACCCGGCCACCGGACAAGGGCTCTTAAAAGTTCACTTTGTAACTAAAACCTGGCCTGACATAAAAGAAAAGAAAGACAACACCGGAAGAACTACTGAGGGAGCTCACAACGTTTGTGTAAGGAGAGAGGAGGAAAAACAAAAACAAACAGCAAAAATCTCTGCCTCTGGTCTCCCAGGCAGGAGCGGTGACTAGGAGAGAGCAGACACAAATTCTTCTAAAAGAGGACAGGAAAATACTAATCCTACCTTGCAGCAAAGAGATATGAGAACAATGCAAGGAAGAACCCTGGGAACCCTAAGTGGATGTTACAAACACAGGCTGCCCTGGATGCGGACAAGAGGAAGGAATGACCCCCATAGGACCAGGTCCCACCAGCAGCCCTGGGTGCATGCAAAGGCGGCACCTGTCCTGTTGGGACACAAGGACTGTTTTCCTTGACACCCTGGCTGCTTGCCCTCCAGACATGCCAACCGGAGGGCCCAAGGGGGAATGGCAGGGGGAATGGCAGGGACTTCCGGGTCCAATCTTTGAGAAGCTAATCAGACTAGGACCAGAACAAAGAGAAGGGTTGTTCCTAAACATGCCCGAGGCAGGAATCGACCTCTCGTGCTGAGGCTCGGCATAGGAGTAGGAACACAGGAGGGGCAATGAAAGGACCAGTGGGAAGACAGAAGAGTGGACCCCCTGGTCGGACGGGGGAGGTCACAGAGGGGCACTGCCAGCTGGACACAAGCGGCCAGGAGAAGCCTGCAGGAGACAATGCCCCACCTCCCTCCACAGAGAGGGGTTCCAGCCAGCAACAGGATTAACCAGGGAAGGAGCCCTGCCTGTCACGTCTCCCTAATGCATCCCAGAAACCAGTGCAAGACCCAAGAACTGTAAACCACACTGCCAAGCTCGCCACCCCATGGTACCAGACCCTTCCACCCTCCTGAGTGGAACCCCGGGTGAACACGAATGGCCCAGCGCGGCAGACTTAAAACGTGCATCGTGGGCCTGGTCCTTAGATTCAAGGAGCAGAGCCTCCTGGCTCCCGGATGGGCAAGCCCCGACACCAGAGGAAACTGCGACACATTGGCCGGTGTTGCCACGAGGGCTCCTGGGAGCCCCACCCTGTCTGGGCAGGCGTTAGGAAGGTCCTGGAGGAATGCCCCCTTCCAGGGAGTCAGCTACTCCTGTCTGCAGGTGATCGTCTCCTCTCGGGAAAAAGGGATCACGGGAGCAAGTCAGATACTGGGGACGGCTGATCGGTGTGGGAAGCGGAGACTAAACCCAGGAGGAACACCAGATATCGTACGTCAGGCCCTGCCCAAGACAAAACAGAACTGAGAACAGTTTTAGGGCTGACTGGCTATTGCCGATTGGCTCCAGTGTCCCCAGGACAAAGGCTGTGTCTCACAGATTAGAGGAGAGCCCGATCCCCTGCGGCGGTCTCCACAAGAAACTCAGGCAGTGGAAGGGTTAAAAGGCCCTTCGTACAGCACCACGGTCCTGGTCCTGGCTCTTGCGGCTCACCTGTGGGAGACAGCACACTGGGCGCGGCCCTTGGGGCACTCACCCGGGCCGGGAAAAGACCTTTTCTTCTAGAAGGCCTCAAGCCCATCCCTAGGGGCCGGCTGAGTAGTACAAGCACGGCTGCCTGACCTCCGCAGGGCCCTGGAGGTGAGCACTCCCCATCAGGTCAGGGAGAGCTTGAGTCAAAAAGCTGCGAGGTGGTTGCCAGACTTGAATCCCGCAATTCAAAGCCATATTATTAGAAAGGGATGATTGAGGGGCCGGCGCTGTGGCGCAGTGGGTTAAAGCCCTGCCCTGAAGCACTGGCATCCCATATGGGCGCCGGTTCTAGTTCCGGCTGCTCCTCTTCTGATCCAGCTCTCTGCTGTGGCCTGGGAAAGCAGCAGAAGATGGCCCAAGTCCTTGGGCCCCTGCACCCATGTGGGAGACCCAGAGGAGGCTCCTTGTTCCTGGCTTTGGATTGGCACAGCTGCGCCCGTTGCGGCCATCTGGGGAGTGAACCAGTGGATGGAGGACCCCTCTCTTTCTCTCTCTACCTCTCTCTGTAACTCTGTCTTTAAAAAAAAAAAAAAAAAGTAAAAACAAAGGGATGATTGAATCCTAACAAGACACCTGCCTTAACCATGGAAGGGAAAGGTGAGCCAACAAACACCACGGCTGTCTGGTTATCGCAGACCACCAACCCGAGGTCAGGCCAGGTCCGAGGGTCGCCACTGCATGACGGGAGGAGGCTGTTAGTGGACAGATCGTCCCCAGTAATAGAAGGAAAAAGACAGGATGGCTATGCTGCCTCTGACAGCAGCCCGCGATCCTTACGTGAGGGTGCCGGATGACCTAGCAATGGATGGGTCAGCTCAAAGTTGTATGCTCTCAACCGAGCTTTAGAAGTCCCTGAGGGCCTCAAGGCACTGTACGTAGATTCTAGACGTGCCTATGGGTGGTGCATGTCTTTGGAAACGTCTGGACAGAGGGGGCCTTATAAGCAGCAGGGGAAGGAACCAGCACACGGCAACTCGCCAGGCCAGCTTTAACCAGCCTCTTACTCCTAGCCGAGGTGGCTGTAGTTCACGTACATTGCCATCAGAAAGGAACCACCATGGGCGCTGTAGGAGCCTGCCTTGTGGAGGAGGGCTGCTAGCCTCCATAGAAGAAGAAATGAAATTTACCCAAGCCCAAACAGCCCTAAAGCAACATTAAGGCCCTGCTTTAGGAAAGAGAGGAACTACACAGACTAGGGGCCACACAAACTGAAAATGGAGAATGGGTGCCCCCTGTTGGGAGAGAAACGGTGAGAACTCACAGAGGGAGGCACTGGGGTCCCCAGGCTCCGTGGGATGTGATACTCAGAACCTATGGATGCAAGGGGGCTGTGGAGATGCCAGAGGGTAGATAAAACCAAGCAGCAGGGGGAAGACCTGCTGGACTAAGGCCTTTTCAGAGCCCTCAGGTGGGTCCACAGAAATGCCGAGGAGGAAGGCTGCAGTGGTTGCTAGTAACCATGGGGCATTTTTCTGGCTGGGTGGCAGCCTTCCCCCTCACAAGGGCCACCACCAGAAATGTCATCAAGATAGTACTAGAGCCGGCGCCACGGCTCACTAGGCTAATCCTCTGCCTTGCAGTGCCGGTACACCGGGTTCTAGTCCTGGTTGGGGCACCGGGTTCTGTCCCGGTTGCCCCTCTTCCAGGCCAGCTCTCTGCTGTGGCCCGGGAGTGCAGTGGAGGATGGCCCAAGTGCTTGGGCCCTGCATCCCATGGGAGACCAGGAGAAGCACGTGGCTCCTGGCTTCGGATCAGCGTGGTGCGCCGGCCACAGCTGGCCGGCCGCGGCGGCCATTGGAGGGTGAACCAACGGCAAAGGAAGACCTTTCTCTCTGTCTCTCTCTCTCACTGTCCACTCTGCCTGTCAAAATATATATATATATATATATATATATATATATATATATATATAGTACTAGAAGAAATGGTCTGGCCTGGTAGAAAATGTAGAATCAGACAACGGAAGTCATTTTGCATCAGTGGTACTGTCAGGGTCGTGGAAAGCCTGGGTTCGCAGTGGAACTATCCCAGGCCCTGGCGTCCTCCGTCTTCAGGAGAGGTAGAGAGGATGAAGCCAACTCTCACGAGGCAAATTTCTAAACTGACCTTGGAAACGAGGCTGCCTTGGACCAAGTGCTTTCCAACCGCACTCCTCAGCGTTAGGGTGGCTCCAAGAAGGGCGGTGGGGTTGTTCCCTGTGAAACGTTAAATGGGCTCCATTACTTGGCTAGGGCGACCGACCTTCTCACCACAGAATCCGAAGGCCAGTTCCTAAGAAATTACATGCTGGCCATGTCCTCCACTTTGTCATCCTCAGGTTAAAAGGACTCCTTGCATTCATGGATAAAATGAACAGGAATAGATCTGAATAAAGCAAATCTGCATAAATGGTAACCAGTAGCTCTACTTTTATTTTTTATGTTGCTTAACTGTTTTATTTGAAGGAAACCTGTGTGATTTAAAAAGTTATAGCTTTTGCAACTTTATTACTGGTTATATACATTTGGCCACTATGATGTGCAAGCAATTAGAAAAAGTCAAGTATTTGCTTGTTTTTATAGTAGTTTGTTCTTGTTAAAAATGTTCATATGATAATGTCTGTAAACAGCACCACTTTGATTACAATAGATGTAGTGTTGTAATAAACTGTTTAATGGGGAAAAAAAAAAAAGGACTCCTTGCCCAGGCGCCTCCTCTAGAGCTCACTGATCGTCTCAGCCAACCAGGAGCCCTGGTGTAGGTGAAGACAGGCCAAGAGGACAAGTGTGCACCACGCTGGGAGGGCCCCTACGGCCCTTGACCACTGAGACAGCTGCAAAGGGGTGGCCTCACTGGACTAGAGTTAAGGGACCAGGAGAAGAAACTCCGGGACAAAGAAAAGGGGGCCAGTGGGAGATGCGCCAGTCACCAGAAAAAAACCCTTAAAGAAAACCTTAAAAAGACCAAGCTCCAGTGAAAGTACCCAGTCGGCTTCCTCCTTGGAAGCTGTTCTGGCTGGGGTGCTGAAAGCACTTGTAAGCCCAGGGGTATAGGGGGACCCATATTGGGGGGCACCAGAATACCCACCTATGTTGGTGATCAATGGTACCAGGACCCCAGCTCCACAAATGACCCACTGGATGCTTGTCTAGTCTTACCCTGTGCAACCCTGGAGAAGCAAAAACAATGACCCCGAGCAGATCAATATCTGCACCGAGTTTGGGGATCCCTGGTGGAAGCCTTGTGGGGATGAGGTTGCTGGACCGCTAAATACCGGGGTAGACAGCTACGCACCCCCAGGCTGAGTCACCAAGACAAACTTCATAAGGGCTCCACGCCACCCAGCTGTCAGGGCCGCCAGTGCAACGCTATACTATTGATAACTATTAATAACCCAGCCACCCTGGATCCAGACCCAACGGCAGCCACTCAGGAGCATGGGTTAGCGGCAGAGAGCCGATCCTGTAGGATGACTGATTCTCCAATAAATCAAAACTACAATCTCGCCCCAGGTGACTGCTCCTCCTTCAACCCCGAGGAGTACCCTAACTCACCAAACCAAGACCCTAAGAAGGCAAAGACAAGTGAGGTACAGGACCTGAGGCAAACTCTAGAATTTGAGACAGGATATGGAAGTGTGGATGCCTGGGTTGACTGGGTGGAATTTTCAGTACAACAAGAGTGACTGTTATGCACGTGCGGCAGGACGTGGGAACCACTACTCTTGCCTCTCCAGGTCGGAGCGGAGTGCACTAGAGCTGAGGAGAACTTTCGATCCGCACCAGCATCCTCAATGTGACTGGTGGGCCGGACGTCGGCAACTGCTCGGCCCTCCTGCCCTTGGCACACCCGGGGCGGACGTCTGGCGGTGGTGGGGAAAGAGGAGCCTCCGCAGCCAGCTGCCGTCTAATTGCACTGGGACTGGGGCTTTAGCTCAGTTGCTTATTCCCTTCACCCTGGCATCGCATAAAATAACTAATAACAACTGACGAAAATGAGAGCTCTAAAGGGCTCCTCTGACCCAAAGACAGTGACTCAATCGGAGTCCCAAGAGGAGTCCCCAGTGAATTCGAAGCTCAAAATCAGATAGCCGCAGGATTCGAGTCAGCACATTAATGAAAATGTTGATTGGATTAATTGCATTTACTGTAACCGGCAAAGTTTCAACAGATCAGAGATGCCCTCCAAGGGGCAGCCAATTGGACGCCATCAGTTGAATGGCTTGGGGAAACCAAGATATGATACTTGTGAAAAGAGAGGTATCCGTGTTAGGTGCACAGTGTTGACTGTTATTCCTAACAACTCTGTCCCCAGTGGAACCACTGCCAAGGACACACGGGGCCCGACTACTCTGGATAATGAATGGAACTGACGACCCACTATGAGCTGGCTGGAGGGATGGTTTGGACAATGGAAAGGCATGGTAGCTCCCCTCCTAACACCCCATCACTGCAGCCGTAACGGAGGCAACTGCCCACCAGCAAATACCCATGCGTCCAACAACAAAATTTACTGTTACTAGAAACTAAACCAGACTCACTCTATGAAGGAGTCAACAACTTTTAGAAAGATTTAAAAACCAAAAGACACCAAAGTAAAAATGAAAATGGAACCAAAAGTATAAAAACAAAATTGTGAGAAACACTCAACAGTCCATTGTCAATATAAAATAGTAATGTGGAAAATTACTGGCAGCTAGCCCGCCCAAGTAGTCCACGACATGGCAACTGCAGGACTGCAAACACCAGGAAAATCCCTCAAGTAAACAACTCCAACAACTTCAGCCAATCAGCTCTAACCCCATACACGTTCCTTGGGCATTTCTGTCACTGGAGAAGCAGAAATTCCAGTGGGGAAGGGGAGAGAAAATAACCCTACATGGGAAGAGTGAAACTGAGGTGCCATCCAGGAAGACTGTACACCCCGCAGTACTCAGCCAATGAGGAACGGGGAAGGGGCCTGTGTGTGAGGGGATAAAACGCCGACCGACCACAACGGATCCAGGTGTGCCTGCTCTCAGACGACACCAATCTGCAAGTCTCTTTCACCATACTTTATGTCCGATTCATTCCTGGGGTTTGGGCAGGTGAGAGTGCTTCCCACAATTTGGGGGGCTCTGTTTCCCACTTCCATCCTTGGGCAGGGCAAGGTGGCCATGCAAGGCACAGGACAGGGAGGCACTAGGTGGGGAATAGTAGGTGGGGCAGCAGGGCCTGTGGTGGCAGGTGGGGGAGTGCACCTCTGGCTCCTGCGCCTCCAATCCCCCTGCCCCTTGCAGCCCCCCCAGTGTTAATAAACTTGGGGGGACCTGCCCTCCCTCTAGTCCCCCCACTAGTGAGAAGGAAGTCCTCTGCTCTACAGACAGAGCGCTCCACCTAAAAAGCACCATCCCACACCTGAGAGCCACCACTGCCTCAGGTCAGCTGGAGGGGAGGGCGTCCTGACGCCTCCTACTCTGACTTGTGTCCTCCCTCACCACCGACCCCCTAGACCTGCTGCCAGCCTGACACACACTTCAGACCCGGATGGGGCAGGCTGGGCAGGAGCGAGGCTTCCGGCTGCTTGAAGGCTGCAGCTCCATGGTGAAGGGACAGGCAGAGGGAGCCAGGGCCCGACACAGGCTGTGGCGAGGTGGGTGTCACGCAAGGGCCTTCTCAGTGTCCTTCTCTGTCCCCAGTGCCCCTCACAGGACCAAACGAGCGAGGCTCAGGTTGTTTGGGTGACGTCCCTCCAGGTAAAAACCTCTGCTCCCCACCTGCACCCTCTGGCTGGCCCTGGCTGGACATGAGTAGTGAGAAGCCTGACTCAGCACTGGTCACACCCCTGGGTCCCACCTTGGTCTGTGCACCCAGCCATGCAGGGCCCACCATGGCCACCTTCTCAGAAATAGCTCAAAAGGCAAAGGGCTGGGTGAGCTGGACAGCGACCCACCTTGGCACATGGTCCTGACCTCAGGGAACCCAGGAGCCCCAGTCTGGCACAAGGGGCTCTGCTGCCCACTATCCACAACACCATGGTCAAGTCCACCCACTGCTGACCACTGCTGAGCCGGCCAGGCCTGCAGGCTCTAGGAGGACTGTGACTGCAGCCAATACTCGGGAGCCCAGGAGCAGCCGGGCCAGAGGAAGCGTCCTCACAGATTACAGAGCGGCACAGGAAGTTTATTTACGGATGTGGGGAGAACATGGCAAGGGCCCTTGGGTTGGCCGGCAAGGGGGCAATCAGTGGAGACTGAAAACAGACTCCCTGAGCCAGGTCCCGGGAAGCCTCAGGCACCGGCAGGGCTGGGGGTGGTGCGGGGCCGAAGCTGGCGGAGGGTGCACATGGGCCTGATGCCAGGGTGGAGCTGGCCAACCACCCTCCAGTTAGAAGGGAGTGGGGGGATCTGAAGGGAGTGCTCTGTGTGACCCAAGGGAGCCCAAAGGCACAGTGGCGCTGCTCTGGCCTGGCCCTGCAGCCAACGCCATGGCTGCCCAGGGCCTGGGCACCACTTCAGCTGTCCCCAGGGGAGTGTCACAGGCCCAGCACACTGCACCACAGGCCCACGACCTCAACTGCCCTCTGCTCCTGGGCGGGGCCGTCTCCTCACTCGGGCTCCCTCAGCACAGCCAACAGCTCTCTCTGCTCTCTGTGCAGAGCCTGAAATCAACAGGAGACAACAGACAATCAGGGACAAGAAAACCCAAATCCTTTCCCCACATCTCTGACTCCAGGCCTGGCTTTCACCCGGGACCACAGGGATGAGGTCTGTGGCTCACGTCAGGGGCCTTGTGCGGTGTGTTAGGACGCAGACTTGTTAGGAAGTCCACACCATCGGCATGGCATCATGGCAGGCTGGGAGTCTTGACCACCCTGGCTGGGCCTCCTGAGCAGAACCTGCCTTCACAAGCCCCCAAAGAGGCCCCCAGGTCCTGGGACCTCATCCGAGCTTGCCAGCACAGGCTGCATTAGATGAACTTCCAGCTGGGCTACAGACATGGAAACTGATGGCCTCAGCAGCAGACCCACTTCAAAAACAATCTGTAACAGCTGTGGGTGAGGGGTGATTTTAAAAGCAGGGGGATTGTGGGCTGGTGCTGTGGCATGGTGGGTTAAGTTGCTGCCTGTGGCACCGGCACCCCATATGGGTGTCAGTTTAAGTCTCGGCTGTTCCACTTCTAATCCAGTTCCCTACTAATATGCCTGGGAAAGCAGCGAAGGATGGCCCAAGTGCTTGGGCCCCTGCAGCCACATGGGACACCTGGAAGAAGCTCCTGGCTCCTGGCTTCGGATCGGCCCAGCTCCACCCATTGTGGCGATTTCAGGCGTGAACCAGCAGATGAAAGCTCTCTCTCTCTCTCTTTCTCTCTCTCTCTCTGTTACTCTGCCTTTGAAATAAATAAATAAATAAATACATCTTAAAAAAAAAAAAAAAAAAAAGATAAGAGTAGGGGGCTTAGTTTCCCCTCTTAAAACAGAAGCACTGAACATCAGGGCTGGTGGGCTCTGGGGATCATTATTAGAGACTGGAGGCTGCCGATGGAGTGGTGACAGCGGCAACAATTTGCCTGCACTGGCCAACAGCAGGGCCCCAGAGTGCCCGAGACGCAGCTCTGAGCTGTGAAACCTGCCCCAGGACCAGTCATGATGTGGAGAGACTGCAGGGGGGGGGGACAAGAGGGAGCAGAGCAGGCCACCAACCTTCCACCTGCTGCCACCTCCCCCAGACTCGGGGCCCTCGTTTACGCCAATGCAGGACCTTGGGGCCACAGCTAACTGGTCCTGGGAAGAGAAGGCCGGGAGACCTGGGAGCCGTGGACGTGGGGAGGCTGAAGTCGATATTACGTGGACAAGTACATAAAGGCAGTAGAGAAGGCAAGGGTGGTGCCTCCACGGGGACCTGCAATTAATTTTCTTTTGTTTTCTTTTCTTTTTCCCTTCTCTTCCCTTCCTCCTCCTCCCTCCCGCTTTTAAGATTTTATTTATTTGAAAGACAGAGAGGGAGATCTTCCATCTGCTGGTTCACTCCCCATATGGCTAAAACAAAGCTAAGAACACAGAATTCCATGTGGGTCTCCCACATGGTGGCAGGGGCCCAAGTCCTGGGACCATCTTCTGCTGCCTTCTCAAGTATATTAGTGGGGAGCTGGATTGGAAGTGGAGCAGCCAGGACTTGAACCTGTGCTCATTTAGGATGCTTGTATTGCAGGAGGCGTCTCCACTCATACAACGCCAGCCCCTTGAACCTGAATTTCAAGCACATGAGAAAACTCATCTCCTCCCTCTGCAGCCACACTCGCTACCTGCATTACCCGGCGTGCTCACCCTCTCCTGCTTATTCACCTAGATTGGCTCCAAGCGGCCTTGGGCCCCCTTCAGAAGTTAAGTTCAGGGGCTAGCATGTGGCACATTGGTTAAGTCACTGCCTGCAACACTGCATCCCATCTGAGCACTGATTCGGGTCCTGCCTTGTGCGGGGATGGAGGAGGCCACTAACTGGGGGCTCTTAGAGGACCTCTGTCCCCTAGAGACACGAGAGGAAGCAGGCAGGGCTGCACACTCACCTGAAAGGCCTGCTGCCGGGCCTGGATCTGCAGCTGCAGCTCCTCCACCTGCTTGCGCCCGGCTAGGATGGCTTCTGCCAGCTGCCGGTTCTTGGCTTCCTGTTTCTGCACGTGGTGCCGCAGGGTGTCCCGTTGTTGTAGGAAGTAGGGTGCCATGATGCTGCACAGGTCTTTCTCTGGGATCCCACTGGGGCGCCTGGGGGGCCACAGGGGACAGGGAGGGACAGTTATGTGAGAAGATTCTACTTCCAAGCCCAAACGGTGCTATTCCCGCCTGGAGTCCCAAGTTGGGCTGGCTGCCAAAGCCTCTCCTGTGGCCCCTCTTCCTTCCCAAGCCCTGCTCCTGGTGGGGATGCTCACCTGCTGTTCCCCAGCTTCAAGGCCAAGGGGTCACCTCCCCCTTTCTGCCCCTAGCTTAGCCTTCCTAACCACAGCCTGTAGCTCTCTGCTCTACCACACACACTCCCATCTAACGCTCCAGGTCAGACGCGAATTTCCAGCCCCTGCCTTGACCCGATGGCCAGGTGTCCTGCTGTGCCTCCTCCTCAACAGACTGCGAGCTGGAGGGAGGGAGGAGGGAAGGCAGCAGGATGAGCTCCAGATAGGGTAGGTCCTGTGAGAGGGCCCCGAGCCCAGGGGGGCCCGAAAGCTTTGGCTGATGTGAGGAGAAGCAAAGGAAGGTCCGAGGAGCTGACAGTAAGCAGGGGTGGCGGTGGGTTCTTTGAAACATTCTTTTTAAGGGGCAGGTATTTAGCCTCGTGGTTAAGACACCAGTGGCGATGCCGGCATCCCAGATCAGAGCTCCTGTATTCCCCATCTGCCTCTAGCTCAAGCTAAGGTAGACCTTGGGGGGTAGCAGTGATGGTTCAAGTCACTGGGTTCCTGCCACCCAAGTGGGAGACAAGGGTTGAGTTTTCAGCTCCCAGCTTTAGCCTGGCCCAGCCCAACCTATTATGGATGTTTGGGGAGTAAACCAGTGGATGGAAATTCTCTCTCAAATCTATTTTTAATATTAATTTTTTTAAATAACATTTTTTTTCTTCAGTTGTAAAAATTATTTTAAGTATTAAGGTCACAGAGCATAAAAAATTTGGAAAGTACAAAAAAGCTACCTACTTTCTCTGGCCTGGGGTCCTCGAAGGGAGCGGGGGCTGCTCTGGCCCTGGCGGCTTCTCATGTCCACTGTGCCCCAGGCCCCACCCCTGCATCTTGCTCGTGACCCGCCAGCAGCTGGGCTGCCCACCGGGTCAGCTCTGCTCACTGCACCTCACACAGCATCAAGCACATAGTAGCTGCTCCCAAAGCACTTGTTGATGAGTAAGAACCAGAGGCCCGGCCAGCCTGATCCACCAGTGACTGCAAACCCCACTCTTCTGCCTGCTCTTGTTGCCCTCCCTCCCCAGCTCCCACAGGCCCAGTGGCCCCAGGGAAGCTTTCGCCATCTGCCCTTAAGCCAGCCCCAAGCTGGGCTCTCATCTCTACTTGTCCCGTCAAAGGGTCCCTCTCAGAGGCCATGAGTCCCTGTCTCATGGATATGGGTCAGTTACTGTTTTTTTTAAAACAAGAATCCCAACTCTCTGATTGTATATATTTCTTCTTCCTCTTCTCTGACTGTACATACTGTACACTCTTTTCTAAGATTTTTATATATGTATTTTTTTTATTTGAAAGGCAGAGTTACAGAGAGAGAAGCAGAGACAGATAAAGAGAGCTCTTTCATCTGCTTGTTCAGTCTCCAAATGGCTGCAATGGCTGGGGGCTGGACCAAGCCTAGGCCAGGAGCCAGGAGCTTCTTCTAGTTCTCCCAGGTGGGTGTAGGAGCCCAAGCACTTGGGCCATCCTCCACTACTTTGCCAGGTGCATTGGTAGGGAGCTGGACTGGAAGTGGAGCAGGGGCCAGCACTGTGGCATAGCAGGTAAAGCCGCCACCTGCAATGCCAGCACCCTATATGGGCGCTGGTTCAAGTCCTGACAGCTCCTCTTCCGGTCCAGCTCTCTGCTGTGGTCTGGGAAAGCAGTAGAAGAATGGCCCTAGTCCTTGGGCCCCTGCACCTGCTTGGGAGACCTGGAAGAAGCTCCTGGCTCCTGGCTTTGGATCAGCACAGCTCCGGCCATTGCAGTCAATTAAGAAGTGAACCAGTGGATGGAAGACCTCTCTCTCTCTCTCTCTCTCTCTGCCTCTCCTTTCTCTGTGTAACTCTTTCAAATAAATAAATAAGTCTTTAAATAAATAAATAATTTTTTTAAAAAAAGGTTCTGAAAGGCCCCTCCTGCCACCTCCCCATCCCCGTCCTCACCAGGCCGGCTCCTTGCGGTCTCTGCCTTCTTCCACAATTTTATCCAAGGAATTTAAGACAGCTTCAAGGTTCCCTTCCTCCTTGATTTCACAGATCTCCTCCTTTAAAGAGAGGAGAGAGCTGTAATGATGCTAGGTGAGCACACGGTGGAAATACGCTAAAGAGCCAACAGCATTTGGCAAGCTTTTGGCTAATTTCCATTCTGTGTCTTTATACTTTCCCAAACCTTCCAACTCTTCTACATGTGGCTTTTATAACTAAGAAAATGAAATATAAAATGGGAAACATTTAAAAAGAGCCTGTAGCAAGCCTCTCCCCTGTCCACCATCTTGGAAGGCTGCAGCCAGACTCCGGAGTGGGGTGGGTTACACTGCAGAGCCCTCAGTCACTTAGATGCGAACAGAACTGCTGCTCTTCTGCATACCCCAGGGCTCAGTTCGTCTGCATTCAAGCAATGATTAACACCTCCAGGTGCAGGGCACTGCACCAGGGGCTGGGGGTACACAAACAAGTGAGCCCTAGGCGCCCTGGCTGAGCTCACAGTCTGCAGGGGCAGACAAGGCATAAACACATCATTACAACACAGCACCACGAGAGAAACACGTATTTAAGAGCCCTAGCTTGTCTGGAGGAGCTGCGGCCTGCTGGGCACCGAGGGCAGTTCCAGGGGTCGAAGAATCAGGGCGGCAGAGGGAGAGGTCCCTGCTCTCAGGGGACTGACAACGCAGAGACAGAACCTAAGCCTAGGGAGTCTCGGGGCTTCTTGTCACTCACCCGGATAGACGCCTGCAACTGAGTTATAAACTTGTCATAGATTCGCTGTGTCATGTCAGGCTGCAACTGGTAGAAGCGCTTGTAGCAGTCGCTGAATCTCTTGTAGCTGGCAGGGAGGAGAGAAGACAGCGGGAGAGGGTCAGACCCACCGCGCTCAGGCTGCGGGGGCACCTCTGCAGCTGGACCCGAGCTCCGCACTCTTCAGGGCCCTGGCAAATCTCTCCTCCAAAGTCAGGATGGCTCAACCTCATCAGCGCCCGCTCTTCTCAGTAGGGCCCCCGCTGAGTTCGTGTTTGCTGCTTACAAGTGGGTCATGGTCAGCCACGTCCTTCAACTTGACCATACACAAAATCACCAGGAGGGTGATCTGCTGAAACACAGACCACTGCCCCTCTCTCCTCCTGCAAGTTTCTAACAAGCTCCATGGGCGGCTGGCACTGCAGCCAGGGACCACACTTGGAGGACTTCTGGCCGTTCCAGTCCCCTTGCAGGGCCTGGATTGGGATAGAGTGTGTGGGCTCTGGGAAGGAGTACCAAGCTCCTAAGAAGAGTCACAGAGGAAGCAAACGCTGCCCTTCCTGTGTGACACTACTGCATACAGGTGATGCCTCCAGTGGCTGGCAACCAGGGGCCCTGGCCTGAGGTCAAAGCCTATGTCAACCTGCAGCCACCCCCACCTGGGCCTTTCTGTTCTGTGAGATAATGGATTTCTACTGCTCAGATCTCCCTATCACTCGTAGCTGAGAGCACTTGCTGATACAGCCCTTGTAGCTGGAAGAATCAAGAGGCACCCAGTATAGGGGCCGGTGCTGTGGTGCAGTGGGTTAAGACGCAGCTTGGCAGTGCTGGTATCTAGCCTCCCATAATTCATACCAGTGGTAAACATTCCAATTAGCACACCCCGCAGGTTAACTGTGGGTACCAACAGACAACACAGAGGACAGGAGCTGGGTGTCCTTTCACCCTTCAGCAGAGGCCCGGATCTCTTGCTTTGCCCCTGGTTCTACCAGCCACGCAGTCTGTGGCTTCAGGGAGGATGTGGGGGACATATGATCCTGACCCAGCGGGGCTGGAACTGAAACTGGGTAATTGTGGCCTGAAGCTGAACTCGGCTCGGACACGGGAGATCCTTTTCCTCCTCCCAGCCCACTGGGCAGGCGGAGGGTCTGGGTAGGCACATTGCTCCTCAGAGCTGGTGGCCGAAAGGAGACAGAGAGGCAAACTGCCCACCAGAGCTGCCGGTGAACTCTTCTAGGAATTCCAGGAAAGTGCAGGACATCAGAAATACGCACATGCATGCAGATACACAAGACACGATTATTTAGGACAGTGAGGCAAGCAAAGAGCCAGATTCGGGGCCAATGTCAGCGAACACAGGCGGCAAGTGACTACCCCGCAGAGCCCAGGCAGCCTTGGAAACGGTGCAGATGGCCTGCGGGTTTCCTGAAAAACACACTCCAGGAGAAGCAGGCGAGCCATGGGTTTTAGAAAACATGTGTGCCTGTGTGTGCCAAGTATGGACCTTTATCTTCTCCTGCAGCCTGACAGACCCCTGTGGCTGCAGGGCCAGGGCCCAGACGGTGTGTGATGTGCAGTAGCATGTGAGCCTCTCCACGCAGACTGCCTGCTCCCAGCCACCCCCGCCACGCGGGGCTCCGTGGGCAGAGGAGCACTCCCCCCGGAACCTTCCCCACCCCGGCCATGATGGAACAGTCTCCTGGTCTTGGCCTTCCCAGGGTACACAGGAAGTCATTCAGCTAGGTGCTCTCTAAGTGTACAGGCTTTGAGCACACACCGCCTGTTCTCTTGCCCGGGTTCAACTCCTACCTCCACCACACATCAGCTGAGCGGCCCCAGCCCACTTCCTGTCAGCACACAGGTACGCTTACCTGTCCTCCTAGCGCACTGAAATGCAGCAGGTTGGCTCCGATTTTGAGGGGTCTTAAAGGAGTTGACAGAAAGTGCATATTATGAAACAACTGGGCCTGAACTTCAAACACTTTTGCACCAAAATAAACTTATCTTTTAACCTCATCTTTCACGAGCTTCTTGAAGTACCCCTGTATTGTTATGATTTTCAAAAGCACAGTCCTCAGTGTCCCCCTGAGGCGGGGAACAGTCAGTAATCTGACTTCCCAGAGGAGAGCCGGGCCCTCTCTGGGGAAGGCAGGTGCCTGGGAGACCTGCAGCAGCCCAGGAGGAACTGCCATCAGGATTTGTCCATACACTTAAGCTACACTTATCGCCAATGAAAGTAACTTTTATTTACTTTTTCATCTCCTTGAAAGGCAGTGACTCAGAGGGGAGACAACGAGAGAGATCTTTCATCCACTGGTTCACTCCCCAAATGCCTGTAACAGCCAGGGCTGGGCTAGGTCAAAACCAAGACCGGGAACTCTACCTGGGTCTCCCAAGTAGGTGGCAGGGGCCCAAGCACCCGAGAGCTATCATCTGTTGCCTCCTAGGATGCATCGGCCCAGAGATGGATCGGAAGCCAAGCAGCGAGATCTTGAAGCAGCACTCCAGCAGGGACACGGGCGTCCCAAGCAGAGGCTTAAACCCACCACACTCGCCCCTCCAATAACAGATTTTAAAAAAATGTTTTTAAGTACAGAATCAAGTTCTGGTGGCTTGCCCATCTGTTTGCTTACATATGCAGACAGATTTTGTGGGACTCCACAGAAAGATAACAGAGACACCGACAAGTAAGCATGTGCTGGGACAAGCAGTTTCTAAGGGGCTAAGGCAGCCAGAGAGGGAGCCAGGCTGGCTCGCCTGCCTGCTTCTCGGACCGCTAGGTGCTGCCCAACCGGACAGCTGTTTCACAGGCTGCCCAGCAGAGGGCAGCAGTGACTGGCACGGCCAGCCCAGTAGCATGGGCCGCTGGCCTAGGGCAAGCCAAGCAGAAGCAGGATATGACAGAAACTCATGCTCTTCATCCCCCCACAGCCAACGACAGGGCTGCCCCATTTTGTTAAGAAACATTTCTCTGGGGCCAGTGTTGTGGCACAGCTGTTCTACTTCCACTCCAGCTCCCTGCTATGTGCCTGGGAAGGCAGTGAAAGATGACTCAAATGTTTGGGCCCCTGCACCCACGTGGAAAACATAGATGTAGTTCTAGACTCCCAGCTTCAGCCTGGCCCAGCCCTGCTGTTGCGGCCTTTTGGGGAGTGAACCAGCAGATGGAAGACCTTTCTCTCTGTAACTCTGCTTCTCAGATAAATATCTACCTACCTACCTATTTTTTTTTTTTTTTATTTGACAGGTAGAGTTATAGACAGTGAGAGAGAAACAGAGAAAGGTCTTCCTTCCATTGGTTCACTGCCCTAATGGCCACTACAGCCGGTGCTGTGGCGATCCGAAGCCAGGAGCCAGGTGCTTCCTCCTGGTCTCCCATGTGGGTACAGGGCCCAAGGACTTGGGCCATCCTCCACTGCCTTCCCGGGCCACAGCAGAGAGCTGGACTGGAAGAGGAGCAACCGGGACTAGTACCTGGCGCCCCAACTGGGACTAAGAACCCGGGGTGCCGGCGCCACAGGCGGAGGATTGGCCAAGTGAGCCACGGTGCTGGCCATACCTACCTATCTATTTTTTAAAAGAAACATTCCTGTGGCTTTTTCTCTCTCCCCTTTCTCAGTCCTGTGTAAATTGAGCAGTCCCAGGGCTGAGAGGGGTAGGACAAAAGATCAGAAACTTTTCTTAATGAAGTAAGGGGAGAATCTCCAGGTCGGATGAATGGTTTTTTCATAAAGTTACCTTTTAAAAGTTTATCTCTGTGGCCAGTGTTATGGCACAGTAGGTTAATCCTTCACCTGCAGTGCTGGCATCCCATATGGGTGCTGGTTCGAGTCCCATCTGCTGCTTTTCCCATCTAGCTCTCTGTTGTGGCCTGGGAAAGCAGTGGAAGATGGCCCAAGTCCTCGGGCTCCTGCACCCGTGTGGGAGACCTGGATGAAGCTCTTGGCTCCTGGCTTTGGATCATCCCAGCTCTGGCCACTGTGGCCATTTGGGGAGTGAACCAGTGGATGGTTCCACTCTCTCCCTCTCACTGTCTATATAATACTACTTCTCAAATAAATAAATAAAATCTTTTAAATAAAAGTCTATCTCCAAAAGTAAAATGAAAAAAGGGAAAAGAGATAAATAAAAATAGAAATAAAAATCGATGCAGCAGGTTAAGCTACTGCTTGGGATGCCCACATCCCTTGTCAGATCACCTGGGTTTGAGCCCCAGCTACTCCACCTTACAGTCTAGCTCCCTGGGAGGCAGCAGGTGATGGTCCAAGTGCTTGGGCCCCTACCACCCATGTAGGAGACCTGGATGGAGTTCCTGGCTCCTGGTTTTGGCCTGGCCCAGCCTCATCTATTTTGGGCATTTAGGGAGAATGAATTAGTAGGCAGAAGATCTCACTGTTTCTCCTTCCCTCCCTGTCACTCTGCTTTTCAAATTAAAAAGAAAATTTTTAAAAATTAATCTTAATTATGTCTTTAGGCTATTTACTCTCTTGGGCTAATGTAAGCTTTTGTTGTTAGGGTCTTACTTTTTAAGTTTTCCCTCATTTTACAAAGGAAGATCTGAAATTGTGACACATTTTCTGAATAAGAAGGGAGAAACTTCTGATGTGATAAACATTAGCATGAAGATAATAAAAATACCAACAGGATAATTATATTCATTTAACCATTTGATGAACACCTTACTAAGTGTTAACACTTAATTGAGCACAGACGACCAACCCAAAGATGAGAAAGTACGATTCCTGCCCTCCAAAGGGGCACAGCTCAGTCCTCAGGAAAGTGAGTACGTGGCGGCTTAGGGAAGGCGTGGGTGAGAGACAGAAGCAGGCACTGACGAGCGGACAGAAGAGCAGCAGGTACGAAGGTTGGGGCACACGTGTGCCTGCAAAGGTGCAAGAACAGCACATGTCTACCAGGGACTGACTGCTACCAGGCCTGCTGGAAGCGCTCAACGTGGAGCAACACCAAATCCTCCTCTATCAGGTGGGTCCTGTTACCATCGCCTCACTTTTCAGATGAAGAAGCTGACGCAGAGAGAAGCTTGCCCAGCTCAACCCTGGCCATGCTGGCTTTCGGGACCCGAGGCAGGCAAGCTTGGAGGGCAGAGAGAGGACAGGCGCAAGAAGCTAACCGCGGGTCTGAGGCAAGCATGTGCAGGTCTGCACCACAGGGCGCTCACTTGGGGTGCTGCGAGACGGCTTCAGGAGGCACACAGCCACGGTGTCGGCAGCCTCAAGCAAGGCAGAGCCAGAGGCTGCAGAGATGGGGGAACTGGAAACAGACAGAGCACAAAGACTGTGTGTGGCAGGCCTGAAGCCACACACCACACTCTGGTGAGTCACATCTGTGCTTCAGAGACGTCACCACCAGCAGTGTGTCCGATCTGCACACAGATGACAGTCAGGGATTCCCCAGCATGTACAGTCACAATAGTTTGTGCAGTAACCTACGCTTTTTCCTGTGAAGAATTTTTTTTTTTTAATTGAAATGCAGTTGCAGAGAGAGGAGAGGAGGGAGAGAGAGAGATTTTCCATCCACTAGTTCACTCCTCAAATGGCCTCAATGGCTAGGGCTGGGCTAGGTCAAAGCCAGGAGCCTGGAACTCCACAGGGGTCTCCCATGTGTGTGTAGCAGGGGCCCAAGCACTTGTGCCATCTTTTGCTGCTTTCCCAGATACATTAGCAAGGAGCCGGATCAGAAGTGGAACAGCCAGGACTCAAACCAGTGCTCATATGAGATGCTGGCACGGCAGGGAGCAGCTTAACCCACTGCACCCTATCAGCCCTACAGGACTATTTTTTATGAACACCAACAGTCTTTGTCACCAGTTCATGTACAAACGCAATCAGCTCTCTCCCTTGGTCACTGTCAGACAGAAGGATTCAGTTACTATATAAATCACGCCTGGCCCGGCACGACTGACCAGAGCGAGGAGCTGGACCCAGTACGGCACTGAAGAACTTAAGCACTATTGATCGTCTCTTGCTCCTTAAGCCCCCGTGGGACCAATGTCACAAGCAGAGTGAGGGCCAGGCCGAGGGCTATGGCTTTCTGTGGCGGATCCAGCATTTTCTCTGAATAGAACTAACCAGGGCCTTCACACCAACTGCCTCTGGTCTGGAACAGAACACAGAAAGGGCGAACTCTCACCAGCCTGCTTCAGCTCCCAGAACAGCTGCTTTCAGGAGGTTCAAGAGACTGGGAGGACACTAGGAGCCCTTCATGGTCACTGAGCAAGGCGGAGGTTACCAACGATAGATTCCAACAGGGCCACGCTTCTAGGCGCTGGAGCGCAGGAAAGGCCTGACTCAGGAGCCTGGCGCAGCCAAGCCACTGAAAGGGACAAGCCTTAACTGAGGACAGCAGGACCCGCAGGCTCTGAGAGCCCAGTGCTGCCAATAACCTTCCGGGCACTCTGGGCTGCATCGTATAATCTGCTTTCCTAGCAAACATAGGCCATGTTAGGGGGAAAATCAGTCGGGGTTTAATACACCCATCTGGGTAACTGACATGTACACACGACCATTTACTCCATACAGATTCCTGCTGGAGATACACTCCATGCTTGGCATTAAGGACTTCAAACACTCCTAACTTAATTAATGACTCGGGCAGAGGGAGAGTCAAGTATTTGCATATTTTTTAAAAGATTTATTTATTTGAAAGGCAGAGTTACAGAGAGAGAGGGAGAGATAAAGACAGAGAGAGAGAGAGAGAGAGAGAGTCTTCCATCTGCTGGTTCACTCCCCAAATGGTCACAATGGCTGGAGCTGGGCCGGTCCAAGGCTAAGAGCTTCATCCGGGTCTCCCACATGAATGCAGAGGTCTAAGCACTTGGGCCATGCTCTGCCGCTTTCTTAGGCACATTAGCAGGAAGCTGGATCAGAAGTAGAGCAGCTGGGACTTGAACAAGCGCCATATATAATACCAGTGTTGCAGGTGTGGTGGTTTTATCTGCTACTCCACAATGTTCGCCCCCGCATACATCTTAAAAGTCTACGTTTGGGGGGGTGCCAGCACTGTGGCGTAGTGGGCTAAGCTTCTGCCTGTGGTACTGGCATCCCATATGGGTACCGGTTATAGTCCCAGCTGCTCCTCTTCCGATCCAGCTCTCTGCTATGGCCTGGGAAAGCAGTAGAAGATGGCCCAAGTGCTTGGGACCCTGCCCCTAGGAGACCTGGAAGAAGCTCCTGACTTCTGGCTTTGGATTGGCCTGGCTCCGGCCGTTGCAGCCATTTGGGGAGTGAACCAGCAGCAGATGAAAGATCTTTCTCTCTGCCTCTCCCTCCCTCTGTATGTAACTCTGCCTCTCAAGTAAATAAATAAAAATCTTAAAAAAAAAGTCTATGTTTGGGGCAGGCATTTAGCCATTAGATGCGGTTAGGATGCTTGTGTGCTACACTGGAGTACCTGAGTTTGATTCCTGGCTCTGGCTCTGGCTCCTGGTTCCAGCTTCCAACTAAAGTAGACTCTGGGAGGTAATGGTGAGGACCAAGTCGTTGGGTTCTTATCACCCAGATGGGAAACCTGGCCAGGTTCCACTCTGGCCCACTCTCAGCCTTGAAGAATGAACCAGTGCACAGGAGCTGTCTGTCTCTGAAATAACTTTTTTGAGATCTGTGTTTATACGTGATATTTACTGAGTGCATTCCACGTGGAAACCAGCTAGTCCTATTTTCCTAAATGAGGGGCAGGATGCTGCAGTGAGGAAAGACAACAATTGGAACAACAGGGTGGCAGGGAAGGGGCGCGTGTGTGCTGCACCTGCGTGCACACATGTGTGTACGGTATCCCCACGACACTGTGTTGGGCCTGCAGAGATGGGAGGGGTCAAGGAATGAAAGGCCTTGTGTGCTGAGCTAAGGAGCTTGCATTCCTTTCTGGAAGCAGCCCTGAACCTATTAAATATTTTAAGCAGAAGACTATGACCAAGTCTGAGCTGCAGACTAGAGGGAGGGGCAAGACAGACTGGAGGGCCAGTGTGGAGGACAGTCTGGGAGGGCCTCGAGTTAAGCAGTTGAGGCAAGGATGGAGAGGAGACTGAGGGGAGGCAGGCAAGAAGCAGCAGGGCTAGGTGACTGACTGGAAGCGAGGGGACAGAGACACTGGAGACTCACATCTCTAGCCTCGAGAATGGGTGGATGGTGTTTCCATCAATCAAGTCAGTGATCACAGGAAAAGAAGAGGGGGAGAAGTCCTTTTTCTGCTGTGCTGAGCTTTCGGCTTCTAGTAGCAGACTGCTGCAGACAGACAGACACAGCTTGGGAATCCTTGTTTATTCCAGAACTATTTACTGAACGTCTCCTAAGTACCAGATACAGAGAAAACAGGCAGAGCTAGCGAACAAGATGAACAAGACCCTGGCCTCAAGGACATTGTTTTAGGTGGGGCAGACAGACCACAACTAACTAAACAAGCCTCCCCCAGAACGCAGCCCAGGACAAGTGCTGTGAAAGCTCACCAGGGGATGCCACGGCACAGGACTACGGAGGTGACTCTAGGCCGGTCAGGGAAGAGATGGAGGAAGCCGGTTCCTGGCAGAGCAAACAGCGAGCTCAAATGCCCCGAAAGAGCAAAGCACCTGCATTCTAGGACTCGAGGAGGCCACGTGACTGAGCGCAGTGGGAGGAGGACATGGAGAGGGGCAGCCCTGCAGGGCTTTCAGCAGCAGCGAGACATCAGATGGGATGGGAGCGTCCACATGTCGAGGTGAGGATGCACTGGCAACACTAACGCATTTAAAGGGTCAAGTGAGAGGAAAGGGCAGAGAAAAGCCTCGGAAGCCACAGAGACGTTTCAAGAACAGAGAAGTGGTTAACGGTGCCACACGCTACAAGGACAGGTAAAGATGAAGAAGAAAAAACAATCACAGTATTTAGCAGGCAAGAGGTTATTAACGACCTTCAAAGAACAGTTAAGGGAATGGTATGAAATTACCCTGAGCAGAAGGAAAAGCCGCAGATGGGGAACTAGACCCTGGGACTGCAGAAGCTTGAAGCCACAGCCTTGGCTGCAAAGGGCAGGAAGTCAATAGGGAGGCAAGGGGCCGGTGCTGTGGCCCAGTGGGTTGAGCTGCTGTCTGCAGTGCCAGCATCCCATATGGGTGCCGGTTCAAGTCCCAGCTGCTCTTCTTCCGATCCAGCTCCCTGCTAAAGTGCCTGGGAAATCAGGGAAAGATGGCTCAAGTGCTTGGGTCCCTGCACCCACGTGGGAGACATGGAAAAAGCTCCTTGCTCCTGGTTTCACCCTGGCCCAGTCCTGGCTGTTTTGGCTATTTGGGGAGTGAATCAGCAGATGGGAGAACTCTCTTTCTCTCTGTCTCTCCCTGTAATTTTGACTTTCAAATAAATAGAAAATAAATAAAAAATAGGTAGGTAAATAGCAGAGCACAGGACTGGGCACCTCTCAAATTTATGTCACATGGGTCGGCACTGTGGCACAGTGGGTAAAGCACTGCCTGCAGTGCCAGCATCTCATATGGGTGCCGGTTTGGGTCCCGGCTGCTCCACTCTGATCCAGCTCTCTGCTAATAGACTGGGAAAGCTGTAGAAGATGGCCCAAGTCCTAGGACCCCTACACCTAAGTGGGAGACCTGGAAGAAGCTCCAGGATCCTGCCTTCGGATCAGCCCCTGCTTGGCCCCTGCACCATGTGGGAGACCCGAAGAAGCTCCCGGCTTCTGGCTTCAGATTGGCCATTGCAGCCCTTTGGGGAGTGAACCAGTGGATGAAAGACCTCTCTCTCTATATATATATATAACTCTTTCAAATAAATAAATAAATCTTAAAAAAAAAAAAAAACCTCTCTCTCTGCCTCTCCCTCTCTGTGACTCAAATACATACATAAATCTTAAAAAAAAAATGCATAGCCGTGGAAATGCCAGCCTTATGGCGTTACATTTTCTCTGTGTACCCCAAACGCTGGGGTTATTTCCACTGAGAGGGTACAGGTGGCAGGAAAAGAGCCTGAGGGACATGATGAGGATTTAAACCAGCTGCTATGGAGAAGGGGAAGGGAGCTGGCTGAAGGCCCCACTGACGTCCAAGAGTGTGACTTGCAGGCACCAAGTTCCACCATGGGTTTGCCTCCACAGTGCTACTGAGCAGGCTGGGTGTAGGGGCACAGAAGTAAAGATTAAATGCTGCAATGTGAGGGTGCAAAGGAGCTGAGCAGCAGGAGCGGGGCTGCTGTCCTCCTCCAACTGCACCTGTCCCAAGACACACCTCGACATTGACCCCGGATCTGTTTCTCTCTCCTGCTCTCACCTCTGTTCTTCCTCATGTCGGTAGAAGCACCAACTCCTGGCCGGCGCCGCGGCTCACTAGGCTAATCCTCCGCCTTGCGGCGCCGGCACACCGGGTTCTAGTCCCGGTTGGGGCGCCAGATTCTGTCCCGGTTGCCCCTCTTCCAGGCCAGCTCTCTGCTGTGGCCAGGGAGTGCGGTGGAGGATGGCCCAGGTGCTTGGGCCCTGCACCCCATGGGAGACCAGGAAAAGCACCTGGCTCCTGGCTCCTGCCATCGGATCAGGATCAGCGCGGTGCGCCGGCCGCAGCGCGCCAACCGCGGCGGCCATTGGAGGGTGAACCAACGGCAAAGGAAGACCTTTCTCTCTGTCTCTCTCTCTCACTGTCCACTCTGCCTGTTAAAAAAAAAAAAAAAAAAAAAAGAAGCACCAACTCCTACCTAAACACCAACATGAAGGGGCTGCTAACATCCTCTGGGAGCTCCCCTTGCCCTCATCTGAAATCTACCCATGTTCTTCTTCTTTTTTTTTTCTTTTAAGATGCGGTGCCGGTATCCCACATAGGCACTGGTTCTAGTCTCAGCTGCTCCTCTTCCAATCCAGCTCCCTGCTTATGCCTGGGAAAGCAGTAGAAGATGGCCCAGGTGCTTGGCCCCTGCACCATGTGGGAGACCCGAAGAAGCTCCCGGCTTCTGGCTTCAGATTGGCCCAACTCCAGCCATTGCAGCCATTTGGAGAGTGAACCAGAAGGTGGAAGACCTTTCTCTTTGTCTCTTCCTCTCTGTTTGTAACTCTGTCTCTCAAATAAATAAAAAATCTTAAAAAACCAAAAAACTGAGAAAGACAAAAACTATCCCTTCTTCAAATGAATTGTTCCTCTATTTTAATTAAAAGAAAGAGAAGAGAGAAAGAAAGAAAGAGAGAAAGAAAGGGAGAGAGAAAGAGGAAGGAAGAAAGAAAAAGTTTGTGTAAGGGGCCAAGCGCTGTGGTGCAGATGGTTAAGCTACCTGCAGCACCAGCATCCCATATGGGCGCCAGTTCAAGTCCCAGCTGCTCTACTTCCAATCCAGATCCCTACTAATGTGCCTGGGAAAGCAGCAGAGGATGGCTCAAGTGCTTGGGCCCACGCACCCACGTGGGAGACCCAGATGAAGCTCCTGGCTCCTGGTTTTGGTTTTAGCAATTATGCTGGATCGGAAGAGGAGCAGCCAGGACTAGAACCACGCCCATATGGGATGCCAGTGCTTCAGGCCAGGGCTTTAACCTACTGTGCCACAGCGTCAGCCCCTGCTCCACTCTGATCCAGCTCTCTGCTAATGGTCTGGGAAAGCTGTAGCAGATGGACCCCTGCACCTAAGTGGGAGACCTGGAAGAAGCTCCTGGCTCCTGGCTTTGGATCCTCCCAGCTCTGGCCTTTGCAGGCATTTGGGGAGTAAACCAGTGGATGGAAGAACTCTCTCTCTTTCTGTCTCTGTAATTTTGTCTTTAAAATAAATAAATATTAAGAAAAAACAAACTTTTGTTCCTCAAAGGACATTATAGACAAAGAAAGATATTTTCTTCTATACCAAGAAGTTTAGCAAATCAGCAAAGTAAAACCCTAATTTAAAAAAAGATGGGGTTTGACATTTGATGCAGCAGTTAAAGCACGGATCAGGACACCCACATCTCACATCAGAGCACCTCGGCTCAAGTCCCAGCTCCACCTCCAGTCCCAGTTTCAGTTCTACCTGTTGCCACAAGATGTAGCCAGTGACAGCTCAAATACTTTGGTCCCTGATAGCGATGTGGGAGACCTGGATTTGAGTTCTTGGCCTCTGGTTTCAGCCTGGCCCATCACCAGCTGTTGAGAGCATTTGGGAAGTGAATGAGTAGCTGGAAGATCTCTCAGCCTTTCAAATCATTTTTTTTAAATGGGTCTTAAAAATATTTTTTCAGGCTAGAGGAAATGAGTAGGCAGTTCAGAGAAGGGGAAGCCCAAATGTCTAACAAGTGTTAAGAGGAAATGCCCAAACCCACGAAGAATCAGAGGCATGCAAATCAAACAATAACATACCCCTCTGGCTCCTGTCAGAATGGTAAATGTTAGGTGGTGGCTATGCAGTGACAGCGGGATGTGGAAGATTAGGAACAGCTTTTCTGGACAGCAGTGTGACCACACCCAGCAGTCTGACTTGTCAGATCAGGGAGCCCTCTCCCAGTTACACACCTCAGAGAAGTTCTAGCTCTCGCCCAGGAGGGGATGTTCATATTATTCACCCCGGCATAACTTGTGGAAGAGGGAGGCGGAGGCAACTGAGTGACTGACAGGTGGGCCAGGTCAGTAGCGAATGCGTATCAAGAAATGACAGGCTGGGGCCAGTGCTGTGGCGAGTTAAGCTAACACCTGCAACACCGGTATCCCACATGGGCCCTGGTTCAAGTCCCAGCTTCTCTACTTCTGATCTAGCTTTCTGCTAATGCACCTGGGGAAAGCAGCGGAAGATGGCCCAAGTGCTTGGGCCCCTGAAGCCACTTGGGAGACTTGGATGAAACTCCTGGATTAGGTCTAACCCAGCCCCAGCTGTTGTGGCCAATTGGGAAGTGAACCAGTGGATGGAAGATATCTTTTTCTCTCCCCCTTCTCTCTCTGTAACTCTGCATTTCAAATAAATAAAATAAATCCTTTTGAAAAAATGACAAGCAGCACTGAAAAGCTACAAACCATTGGCACTTACAGGTCATTGACAGGTCTAAAACAATGGTGCTGAATGAAAAAAGGTATGTAATACAACATCATTCATATGTTAAAACTTACACAGGCAAAATGACAACATATTTTACAAGGGCAAACATATTCCAGTGTCACTGCCTCTGTTCATTGAAACTCTGATTTCCCTCCTCAGTGCTCTCTGTTCCTTTACCCTCATCAATCTGTCTACTCCATGAGGGCAGGAACATTTTTTTTTTCTTCTTCTTTTTTTTTTTTTTTTTTTTTTTTTGACAGGCAGAGTAGACAGTGAGAGAGAGAGACAGAGAGAGAAAGGTCTTCCTTTTCCGTTGGTTCACTCCCCAATGGCCGCTACGGCCAGCGCACCACACTGATCCGAAGCCAGGAGCCAGGGCTTCACCTGGTCTCCCATGTGGGTGCAAGGCCCAAGCACTTGGGCCATCCTCCACTGCACTCCCTGGCCACAGCAGAGAGCTGGCCTGGAAGAGGAGCGACCGGGACAGAATCCGGCGCCCCGACGGGGACTAGAACCCGGGGTGCCGGCACCACAGGTGGAAGATTAGCCTAGTGAGCCACGGTGCCGGCCATACATTTCTGTCTTGATCACTGTTGTATCTGCAGCAACTAGGATAGAGCCTGGGGCACTGTTGATGGTCAATAATTACTTGTATCACGAATAAATTAAGGTCGTACAACCAACAGAAAGCAGGGCCTATAGGGAGGAGACAGGAGGGCTGGTAAGTAGGGAAAAATAAATGAAACAAGGAGATGGATCTTGACCGGTTCATAAAAATCATTACAAATTATTTTATCAAATTCATTCTATGGTAAACTAGGCCTTGCATGCTAAGGCTGCTATCTGCCTGTCCAGTGTCCTCTGATTTACTCTCCTTCTGAGTAGCTAAGAACGCCTCTGCCCCTGCCAGTTCCTAGAACTCCTGATCCCTTCTGGGCCCTTGTACAAGCTGCTCCTTTGCCTGTAAGCTCCCTCCCTCCCTCCCTCCCTCCTTTTTCCCTTTCTCTTTCTCTTTCCTTCTTCCTTCTTTATTGAAGAAAAACACTTATTCTAATTAACTCACAAACAATAACACTACGACTGCGTGTTCAAGGGGACCAAACATCTGCTCAGCTCCAAATCCGATCCTGTCAATGAACTTCCACCCAGCAAGGATGCTCCCTTCTACTGCAGTTCAGAACTAAGGAAGCTACTCATGGCAGAGGATGGGTTTAACTGGTGGTCGCACCCTTGATGCTTTCATTACCAATTACATTTTTATGCTAAAGCAACTTGGTCATGAGATTCTATTTTCCACTTCTTGCTTAGACAAATCCATTTGCAGGTCTGCGTTGTCTCAGTACTTCATTGAAATCCTCCCAGAGCTTAACATCACCCTGGTTCTGGACAAACTCCAAAAACTGTTTGAGATTCTCAGAAGCAAGAACCAAACTGCTGCTGCTGCGGCAGCTCTACTCCCTGAGGTTCCTGGTAAGTGATGAGCCCTGAGGGCTCAGCACCCCCCAACCCCCACTGAAACCACCAGCGACGGCAGGACCCAGAGTGCGCCCGCAGCGGCTCCCGCAGCCACACCAGCTGCCCTGATTGCCATTTGGGCTATCAGGCCAGGCTGTGGGGGTGCAGCAGCAGGCAAGCCAACTGCAAACGGTGTGGCTGCTGGTGCTGGCTGAGCTGCTGGAGCTGGCCTCCACGCGGCTCTCACGGGAGGTGTCCGGCAGGCAGGAGGGGCCGCGCAGACATGTGGCTTTGGTTTCCACGCGTTTTAACTGCTCAACTCTTAGGTGCCTAGAAACGCGAGAAGAGTCAGTTGCTTCTGCCTACAACCTTTCTGTAGTTCTTCAAAAAGCTGGTACCTTCTCATCGGTCAACTCCCAGGTATCACCTGCTCAGAGCGGGCTCATTCAACCATTTCCTCTAGTGCTCTCTGTGTATCACCTGTTCACTGTCTCGGTGAGCTCTGTGAGTAGTTTACAGATGTATCTAACCAATGACTGTAGCCCCAAGAAGACAGAGGCTTGGGCATCTCACCTGGCAGTTAAGATGCTGCCTGGGACTCCTACATCCCCTGTCAGAGACTGGCCTTGAGACCCGCTTCAGCTCCACATTCCAGCTTCCTGTAATTGCACACCCTGGAAGGCAGCAGGTGATGGTTCACGTCCTCGGGTCCCTGACACCCAGGCAGGAGACTCAGAGTGAGTTTCCTGGCTCCTGGCTTTGGCCTGGCCCAGTCCTTTTGCAGGCATTTGTGGAGTGAACCAGTGAATGGGAGACCTTTGTCTCTCTGTCCTTCATATAGAATAAACTTTAGAAAACAGAGGGCTTTTCTGCTTAACCTCATCCTCAGCACCTGATTTAAAGTAAGCAAATCTACTGAGTCACGAGTGAAGACAGAGTTCATAGGGCTAAGCAGGAAAGGTACCGTGCTCAACCCAGGAGAGACGGAGACTGGGAAGAGATGGGCGTCATTGTTTTATTATTTTATCCTAATTTGAAAGGCAGAAGGTTCACCTCCAAGTGCCAGCAACAGCAAGGCACGGGCCATGCCACAGGCTGAAGCCAGGAGCTGGGAACCCAGTCTAGGTCTCCCAGGAAGATGGAGTCTTGATGAGGTCAAAGGACAGACAGGGGTGGGTGGAGGACAGGCTGTGGCTGGGAGGCCTGACAACACTGCTTCAGCGTGGACCTGCAGTGATGTGGGGCCCAGGCAAATCTCTTGCTTAAGGTGTCTTTGTTTAAAACACACACACAGAAAAAAAGTTTCTTTTCAGGGTAACACATTTAGTCTCTGCAATGGCCCACTGAGGGTATTATTGTCATAACTAACACAATTTTCAACGTGGCAAGCGCTGTCCCAGGTGCTTTGGTTGTTATTTATTCATCTAACTCTCAAAACGATCCTACTGGAAAGGCCCGCCGAGGCACCGGGCGGTTAAGTCTCTCGAACGAGCCATGATTTCAATTTTGACCCAGGTACAAATGCTGTACCTTTTCCTTTCCGTTTTTTTTTTTTTTAAATTTATTCATTTATTTACTTGAAAGGCAGAGACAGAGAGAAAGAGCTATCTTCCATCTGCTGGGTCACAGCCCAAAAGGCCATAATGGCCAGGAGGGAGCCAGGAGCGTGTTCCGCGTCTCCCACGCGGGTGCCCGGGCCGTGGACTTGGGCCATCTTCTACTGCTTGCCCAGGCCACAGCAGGGCTGGATCGGAAATGAAGCAGCGGGACACGAACCGGCGCGCCTGTGGGATCCCGGGGTCGCAGGCGGTGGCTTTACCCGCTTCAGTCACCTGAAGTCTGAAAAGAGGCGTCCCGGGAGGAAGCAGCAGCTGCCGTGAGGGTAACTATCACCTGCGTCCGCGCTCGGCATTTGTCCGCTTTCATTGGACCGCTCCGTGGGCCCTCCCCCGCCCACGTGACTGCGCGGCTGGCGTCTGCGCTCCCGATCTCGCGGGATTTGGTCACCAGTGGCTCCCCTCTCCTCATTGACTGTCTTCCCGCACACAGCCCTCCCACCTTACCTGCCGGCGGCGACCAGCTTCTGGAGAAAAGTGTCAACCATGGTGTCGAGGAGCTTCACCCTAGAAATGGTAGAACTGGGCGGTGCAGATTCCGGAGACGATCCCTCAGACCCTTTTTCGTCAGCTGCCGAATTGGTGCTGCTCGCTTCCGCCATGTTGAAATCGAACCGCCAAATCTAACTGGCCCGGCCGTCCCGCCCATCGGGGCCCCCGATTGGCCGTCCCCGCACTGAGTGTCTCCGATTGGAGCAAGCGGAATGTCTATCAACCTAAGCGGAGAAAGGGCAGTTGCCCGAAACGGAGGGGCATGACTGGCTGTAGCAGCCAAGTGCTTTCTGGCAAACCAGGAAGAAAATGAGTAAACCAAAACTCAGGGGCTCAATAAAAACTTTTAATTACACTTCAAAGACTTCGTACAGTGCAACAGTGAATATTCGCGGTTGATATTCAAGAGTCCATTTTATCAGATGTTAAGTTTCCCCTGCCCCTTGATTCTCCACTCAAGCTTCCGTCTTGCCCAGTCTCCCAGAAGTTGCTCCTGGTTTTGGTTGCCGACCCCAATATGTCAGAAAACGTGAACTACTCTGGTCTCCAGTTTTGGGGAAATGGAGGTCCACTGTCGCATCCCCACCAAGACCTGTTTGAATCAAACCCAATCCAAGTTCCTAAACGATTAGATTGGAAAGGGCCAGGGGTCCCTTTAATTGTACATCCCTCATCCTTTAAGTGTGTGTGTGTAAGAGAAAGAGAAAGACAGAGACAGGGAGAGGAGAGTCTGAAATATGAGAAAAACAAAAGGAAATTAGTTTGGGAGGGAGAAACACCCTAAGGAAGGCAGGAGACTATGTCCTGCTCATGTTACTTTACCCACTTTGCCATAGTGGGGAAGTCAAGTCTCTAGTGAAAGTTTGGGAGCCAAGCAAACCACTGTTCAGAGGGATGAGCTTGTATAGAGAGAGGAAGGGCCCTTGGCTTCCATTTTAGGGTGGGTTTCAGGGTAGAGATGAGTGAAGAGCAGGAGGATTCAGAAATTAGCTGTGGGCCCAACCTTTGAATAACCATTTGTGGACAGAGAGTGGAGGATTCTGGTGACAAAATGTGGGAAGGGACAAACAAAAATAAGCAAAAGGAAGAAAACTCCTACAGATAAGAAATCAAGTGGGCAGTGGTGGTGGTGAAGGTTGAGAAATATTCACATGGTTTTTCAGAGTCTGATCTGGCCAACGTGGAAGAATGTGGGGCAGCCATAAGAAATATCAAGGCTTCAGGTAGCTAGCACCTTTCAAATTGGCACAATGGCCTTTCCCAGTGGGGGGAATGGGGGGGGGGATAGGAAAGTTTAAAGGATTACCCAGACCAATTGTCTCAAGCAGAAATGCGCTTTGACACACTTTCTTTTCATTCCACTTGCTGTACCGCTCCACCTGCAGCATGGGCTTGGTGGAGGAAGCAGGGGAGGAAGGATGAGGCAGGGAAGGAGCACTCCTCCCCTAGCTCCCAGGGAGAGCTTACACAGATAATGTCGGCAGTATCAGGCTGGTAAATGCAGTGGTCCTGGTATCGGGTGGTCTTCTGAACTGCTTTTTACTCTCTTCCAAGCACAGAACCGTGACTGGGATGACTTCATATTCAGGGAGAAAACCAAAACAATCCTCCATCTCTGAGATTCCCATCATCAGACAGCATCTGTTGCTTGAGTCCGAGCTGTTGGGTACATGTGTGTGTGAGTGTGTGTGTCACGGCTTCCTGGGGCTGAGAACCTCCACTGCACTCTCCCAGGCTTGGCTCTGCTGGCCCATGGAGATGTGCTAAGGAAAACGCATCTTCTTGTTGCTTCCCAAACCAACTACTCTCTCAACCTACTTTTATTAGGTTTTTAGGTAGTGGTCCAAGTCCAGTATACTTCAGACAGCCAGGTCTATGTCCACCACTGTGGTCATCTGGGCCAGGGGACAGCTGACATTGTCCCTTAGGGCTGCTGAGACTAAAGGGACACTGAAGGGACAGGGAACTGGAATTGAAGACAAAGCTACATTACATTTTTCCTCCTGTCTGAGGAAGGGGTGGGCTCTGGCAGCAGGATTGGTACACTAGCAGGACTAAGATAACAGCCTGGTTCACAGATGTTAAGAAAATACACACTTAAATAAAGTATCGACATTTCTCCCCAGTCTTATAATTCCTCCAAAGACAGATCCGTGCCCTGGAGACCCAGAAGTTCCTGTTGCTCCTATTCCCTGTGCAAAAGTGCCTGGTAACTTGCCTCCTAGTGGCGGGAAAAAAGAAGCAGAGTCGTCTGGTGGGCAGCTCAGTCCCAAAACAAAAATATGCAAGCCTGGGAGAGCACTGCTGGGAGGCTGGGCTGCAAGCCCGAGAGGGAGAACCAGTAGTAGCGAGCAAGCCCTATGTACAGCTCTTCTCAGGGTCTCAGGGACACAGATGCAGGGGGAAGCTGGAAGGGTTAGCAGTGTGGCGATGGAGATGGGTCCTTAGAGACGAGGCCTGAGCATGAGGACTGAGGGAGGGAGCTCAGTTCAGCTGGAGAATGAAAAATCGTGGAGGCAAGGGATCCAGGAGTGGAGCCTCTTCAGCAACAGCAGTTCAAGTCTCTGTCCCTGTCCGACAGGCCACGTGGCCCAGGGCAGGGGGACACTGGGGAGGGTGCTGTCCTCCCCACCCTGCCCCCAACCCAGAGTAGTGTGGGAAAGCAGCAGGCTTCTCTCCCCCGCTGGTTACCAGTGTCTCGAGTCCACCAGCTCAGGCCGCAGGCTGAGTTTCTTGAGGCTCTCGTAGCCCACCACGATGACAATGGTGGAAGGCGTCGCCGAGATGATTCTGGCCGAGAGGCCCTTCATGAGGCCCCACGGCCCCTCCTCCGCCATCAGCTGTCTGAAGGTCAGGATGATGGAGTTCTTGCCCTCGACCTGGAAGAGTCAGCACAGTGGAGGGCCACTGTCGGCACTCGGGCCCCTCTGCTCAACCCCCCTGTGCCTTAGGGTCAAGCGGGGGGAGCGGAGCTGGGGGCCGCGGAGCTGCGTTCTGCCGCTGAAGGACAGTGCACAGTGGTTTCGTGCGAGCTCCGGTGCTGGACCACCGGGCTCTGAGTTCTGCTGCCCACTTGCTGAGGGCACCACCACGGGTGACTTATCAGCTCCTTGTGCCTGTTTCCTCCAATACAAAACACTGGCTAACGATGCCTCCAAGAGGCTCTCTGAACACGACAGAAAATAATCCTCATAAATGCTGACAACAGTGTTTGCAGATGGTAAACTAAATGTTAGCTGTTATTATCAGACGTTGTGGGGCAGCAGATCTACCTGCTGCTTGGGACGCCCGCATCCGTAGCAGAGGGCCTGGTTCAAGTGCTAGGTGCTCTGCTTCTCATCCAACTTCCTGACTATGCATCCTGGTAAGGAGCAGATGATGGCCCAAGGACTTGGGCCTCTGCCACCCACACGGGAGACCTGGATGGAGCTCCAGGCTCCAGCTTCAGCCTGGCCTAGTCCTGGCTACTGTGGGCATTTGGGGAGTGAGCTTCCTGATGGAAGATCACTCGCTCGCGCTCGCTCTCTCTCTCAAGTAGATGAAAATAAACAAACAAGTATTTAAAATATATCATTAGATAAGCTACAAAGTTGTGCATCTTTGGACCAGGTGCTTCTCTCTAGCCTCAAGAGGCTGGATTAATTCCCCTGTAAACCCTCTGCGACACTGGCAGCCGTCTTTGGATTCTGATCATCTCAATCCCAGTGAAGACCTAAGGTAGAAAACTCCCCCTCCCCTTCTGTCCTTTCTCACACATTGGGGCCTGTCCTCTCTATTGCACTAGACGCCTGGCCAAGACAGAACCCTCTTCTCCCTCGTCAACAGCCCCACGCCCTACTCTCCCTGCCACTCCAAACTCCACCTTAAGAGGCTGCCATTTCGGTCGTCAGCCCATCCAGGACAGATGTTCCCCTTGCCCATGCCTCTCTCTCTATGCTATGACCTTCATAAGGTGATCCCCGCCGTGGCTGGGACATCTCCCCAGTCCACCCTCCTCCTTCTGTACCTCTAAACTCTCTTCTTCCTGTCCAATACTCTCTCAGGTGAACACCTCTGCTCCCTTAACCCTCGCACTCATCCACAGCCATGTCAAGGGCTTTTTCAGTTATGTCGCCAGCCCTGCAGCCTGGGAGCTCCTCAAAGCAGAGACCTGGGGGCTCGCATTGTGGTAGAGGGTTAGGCTGTCACTTGCAAATTCGAGATCCCATATCAAAGTGCCGGTTTGTATCCTAGCTGCTCTGCTTCTGATGATACCTGGGATGGCAGCTGATGATGGCCCAAGTGCTTGGGCCCCTGCCACCTGTGGAGGGGACCTGGATGGAGTTCCTGGCTCCTGGCTCCTGGCTTTGACCTGGCTCAGCCCTGGGTGTTGCACCCATTTGAGGAGTGAAGCAGCAGATAGAAAGTTCTCTCTCTCTGCCCCGCCCCACCACCGTCACTCTTTCAAGAGAATACATGAATCTTTAAAAGAACAAAAAGCAATGCCTATGCTTTCCCTGGAACACCCAGGACAAGGCTCAGGAAGAATGGGGCTGGAACTTTACTTCCAAGTGAACATTTTCAAATGGCGGGGAGGGGACTCCTTCCCGGGGACAGAAACACCTGCATTTACTACTCACCTCCTTCCTGACATCGTGCTGATGGGGAAGCTGGCTTTATCCGCAACCTGTTACAATTATTTTTCTTCCCTCTCTTCCCCACCATAACCTCATGAGAACCCCATTCTCCTAAACATCTTTCTTCATTCTCTACTTTTCCTCCTAAGTTACCCAAATCAGATATTAAAACCCTCCATCTCTCCACGTAAAACATTCCACAGCTGCAGTTCTGTTCCCTTGGTCTGGGTGCTGTGCAATTGTCTTCTAGCTGACTCAATGCAGGGGCTACAATTTACAGAGAGCACCACTGAGGGCCTTGTCAGCATTTTCACTGATTCCACAGAGCAGAATCTGTAAAACCAAAACCTTTTGCAGAGAGAATAACAGCTCTCACCCTTTGCAGAGAGCTCATGACTGAATAGAAAAATTAGATGAACATATGAAATTAACTTAAATAAATTTCTAATAACCACAATCCTGAGCAATAAGGAAAGGGTGATTGACAGCCTATGTTCATAGGCTATGGAAGAGACCAGTAGAATTCCTGGCCATAGAATAGACTTGACTGAAGGGCCCTTTTTTCTACCAAGGGTCGTTTGGATATTTTTAACATTTTCAGGCCATACACAATTATCAACTTAAAAAAGTAGCCCGCTATAGGGGCTAGCACTGTGGCATTGTGAGTAAAGCTACAGCCTGCTACACTGGTACCCCATATGGGTGCCAGTTCGAGTCTCAGATGCTCCATTTCCGCTCTACCTCCCTGATAATGACCTGGGAAAGCAGTGGAAGATGGTCCAAGTGTTTGGGCTCCTTCCATGCACCTGGGAGACTAGGATGAAGCTCCTGGCTCCTGGCTTTGGCTTGGCCCAACCCCAGCCATTGCAGCCATTTGGGAGGTAAACCAGTGGATGGAAGATTCTCTCTCTCTCTCTCTCTCTCTCTGTCTCTCTGTCTCACTCTCTGTGTAACTCTGACTTTAAATAAATCTTAAAAAAATAAAAAAAAATAAAACCAGCCTACTTTAGATTTACCAGGCCAGACCACATGCTTTCACTGGCCTCGTATGGCCCCTGGGCTGGACTTCCCCACCCTGGACTGGAGGCATGCAAGGTAGCAGACAGGGTGAAAAAGCATTCCGGGTGCTTTCAAGTGCTCAGCTGCTTTCTGCAGATGGCGGGCACGAGGAAGGGGCTTGCATGGCCAGGAGAAGGCTGGCTAGACTAGAAGGCCTTAACACAGAGGGGTCAGGGGAAGGCCGGAGGGCCAGGTCACGCTGCTAATGGCTTCTCTGGGAGGAGGGCCGGGGAGGAGGTTCCTCTTACCTGGACTCGCGTTCGGATGACGTCCATGGGGTTGGTGAGGATAGAGGCAGTGGCTGCAGCCAGGGGCCCCGAGATGGCTTGAAAGACAATGTGAGGGCACTCCTTAGGACACAGGGAGGAGAGCTGCTCTGGAATCCAGGGAGAGACAATGGCTCAAGACAGAGGTACCACGGTCTGCCCTCACCGTGCTGCCTTCTCCCCGCTGGTGCCCCAGCCATGACAACCCTCGGTCCTTTGCCACCTCAGAACTCTAACTCCCATCTTTTGTCCCCATCTGCAGTCAACCAAAAATTACAAATCTCAGGCCCCTTCCAGAAGTCATCTTGGCGACATCAACCACTTAAACAGGACGGCATGCCTCTGGAGCAGAGGATTCTAAAACCTCTTTGCTTGCTGGACTCCTCTCATCTGATGGACAGAAAATCCTTCCTGATGCAAAAACCTTGTCTCTCGCTGTTTCTCCCAACTCAAGAGTAGAAGAACACCCAGGACTCAAGTGTTTATATATACATAGAATATGTTGGTCAGGGTACATTAAAAACTGGTGACATTAAAGACTGACTATAAGGAAGGGAACTGAATGACTGGTGAGTTAGGAAACCTTATGCTGCATGCCCTTTCCTATATTTTGAATTTTGAAATGTGAATTAAAAAATAAAATAAGATAAAAGCAGAGGGGCTAGCATTGTGGTGTAGTGGGTAAAGCCACCATCTGTGATACTGGCATTCTGTATGAGTACCTGTTCTGGTCCTGGCTGCCCCACTTCTGATCCACCTCCCTGCTAATGTGCCTGGGAAAGCAGTGGAGGATGGCCCAAGTGCTTGGGCCCCTGCACCCATGTGGGAAACCCAGAAGAAGATCCTGGTTCCTGGCTTCAGTCTGGCCCAGCCCTGGCCACTGTGGCCATTTGAGGAGTGAACCAGTGGATGGAAGATCTCTCTGTCTCCCCTTCTCTTTCTGTAACTCTGCCTTTCAAAACAATAGCAATAATATTAATTAATGTATGTATGTATGCATGCAGAGCCTGCATTGTTGCTTAAGGGATTAAGCCACCATTTGCAACACCAGCAGCCCATATCGGCACTCCAGATTGAGTACTGGTTGCCCTGTTTTCGACCCAGTTCCCTGTTAATGTGCCTAAGAAAGCAGAAGATGGCCCAAATGCTTGGGCCCCACCACCTATGTGGGAGACCAGGATGAAGTTCTAGGTTCCTGGCTTCAGCCTGGCACAGCCTCAGCTGTTGTGGCCATTTAGGGAATGAACCAGTAGATAGGAGAACTCTGTCACCCTGCCTTTCAAATAAAATGAATAATAAAATTAAAATACAGAGTCTTGGGGTGTGTATTGTGGTGCGATGGGTTAAGTCACTGCTTGTTGGGGGGCACTGTGCCTGCAGTGCCGGCATCCCATATGGACACTGATTCATGTCCCAGCTGCTCTGCTTCCGATCCAGCTCTCTGCTATGGCCTGGGAGAGCAGTAGAAGATGGCCCAAAAGCTTGGGCCCCAAATGGGAGACCCAGAAGAAGCTCCTGGCTCCTGGCTTCGGATCAGCACAGCTCCAGCCATTGCAGCCATTTGGGGAGTGAACCAGCAGGTGGAAGACCTCTCTCTGTCTCTACCTCTCTCTCTGCCTCTCTGTAACTCTGCCTTTCAAATAAAATAAACATATATTTTTTAAAAAAAAAGTCACTGCTTGTGACACTGCATCCCACATTAGAGTACTGGGTCAAGTTCTAGCTACTTTGCTTCTCATCTAGCTTCCTGCTAATCATCATGGGAAGCACCCACCCATGTGGGAGGCCCAGATGGAGCTCCAGCATCCTGGTGTTGGCTTGGCTCAGCCCCTGCTGTTGTGGCCCTTTGGGGAGTAAACCAGCAGATGGAATATCTCTGTCTCTCACTCTATTACTCCGCCTTTCAAATAAAAACGAAATGTTTAGGCCGGCACCATGGCTCAATAGGCTAATCCTCCACCTTGTGGCGCCGGCACACCGGGTTCTAGTCCTGGTCGGGGCGCCGGATTCTGTCCCGGTTGCCCCTCTTCCAGGCCAGCCCTCTGCTGTGGCCAGGGAGTGCAGTGGAGGATGGCCCAAGTGCTTGGGCCCTGCACCCCATGGGAGACCTGGAGAAGCACCTGGCTCCTGGCTTCGGATCAGCGCAATGCACTGGCCGCAGCGCGCCGGCAGCGGCAGCCATTGGAGGGTGAACCAACGGCAAAAGGAAGACCTTTCTCTCTGTCTGTCTCTCTCTCACTGTCCACTCTGCCTGTCAAAAAAAAAAAAAAAAATGTTTAAAAAATAAAAAAATCTTGGGGCTAGCGCTGTAGTGTAGCTGGTGGAGTTGCCACCTGCAGTGCTGCATTCCATGTCAGTGCCGGTTTAAGTCCCAGCTGCTCCACTTCCTATCCAGCTCTCTGCTATCACCTGGGAAAGAAGTAGAAGATGGCCCAAGTCCCTGGGCCCCTGCACTCATGTGGAAGGCCTGGAAGAAGCTCCTGGCTCCTGGCTTCAGATTGGCATAGCTCCCACCATTGTGGCCATGCGTGGAATGAACTAGCAGATGGAAGACCTCTCTCTCTCTGTGCCTCTGCCTCTCTGTAACTCTGCCTTTCAAATAAGTACATCTTTAAAAATAAATAAATAAATCTTACCTTATAGTGAAGATTTTCACTAATCTATGTCAAAAAAGAAAAATTCAGTTTTAAAAATGCTAATGGGCCGGCGCCGTGGCTCACTAGGCTAATCCTCCGCCTAGCGGCGCTGGCACACCGGGTTCTAGTCCCGGTCGGGGCGCCGGATTCTGTCCTGGTTGCCCCTCTTCCAGGCCAGCCCTCTGTTGTGGCCAGGGAGTGCAGTGGAGGATGGCCCAGGTGCTTGGGCCCTGCACCCCATGGGAGACCAGGAAAAGCACCTGGCTCCTGCCTCCTGCCATCGGATCAGCGCGGTGTGCTGGCCGCAGCGCACCGACCGCGGCGGCCATTGGAGGGTGAACCAACGGCAAAAGGAAGACCTTTCTCTCTCTCTCTCTCACTGTCCACTCTGCCTGTCAAAAAAAAAATAAAAATAAAAAATAAAAAATAAATGCTAATGAAGGTAGAATGGTACCCAGATTCACCCATTCCTAAATAAATGACAATTTCATTCACAACTGATTTTTCTGGGTTACCTTCTTTGCAGGTGAAAGATAAGAGTTCATTCATTTATTCAAGAAAAATATACTGAGTGACTACCATGAGTCAGTCACCCTGGTCCTGAGTTTGTTTTGTTTTTTAAAGATTTATTTATTTATTTGAAAATCAGAGTTACAGAAAGGGAGAGGAAGAGACAGAGAGAGAGAGATTTTTCATCTGTTGGTTCACTCTCCAGAGGGCTGCAATAGCCAGGGCTTGGCCAGGCTGAAGCCAGGAGCTTCATTCGGGTCTCCCATGTGGGTAGCAGGTGCCCAAGCACACAGGCCATCTTTGGCTGCTTTCCCAGACCATTAGCACAGAGCTGGACTGGAAGTGGAACAGCCGGGACTGGAACCGGCGCCCACAGGGGATGCCAGCATCTCAGCTGGTAGCTTTGCCCGCTTCCCCACAGCACCCCGCTCTTGAGTTTCAAAAAGGAGCAACGAGTCTCAAATTCCTGCCCTTAGGAAATTCAAATGCTATTGAGAGAAAACAGACAAAAAAGAAAGTTTTATCAGAAGCTGTGTGCTATGGATAAAAATCCCACATAAAGGGAGCTAGGGAGTGCCAAAGGATGGGGGAGGCAGAGGGGAAGAGTTGGTCAATTTTTTTTTTTTTTTTTTTAAGATTTATTTATTTACTTGAGAGGGAGAGATAGAAAGGTTTTCCATTTGCTGGTTCACTCCCCCAATGGTTGCAATGGCCGGAGCTGGGCTGATCCAAAGCCAGGAGCCAGAGGCTTCTTCCAGGTCTCCCACTTGGGTGCAGGGGCCCAAGCACTTGGGCCATCTTCTACTGCTTTCCCAGGCCATAGCAGAGAGCTGGATGGGAAAAGCAGCAGCCGGGACTCAAACCAGGGCCCATATGGGATGCAGGCACTGCAGGCAGAGGCTTAGCCCGCTACACCACAGCGCTGGCCCCGAAGTGCCAGTTTAAAGAAGGTAGTTATGGAAGCCCTTTCCAACAAAGTGAAGTCTGAGCAAAGGCTGGAAGGAGGGGCCAGTGCTGTGGGGTAGCAGGTAAAGCCGCAGCCTGCAGTGCTGACACCCCATATGGGTGCTGATTCAAGACCCAGAAGCTGCCCTTCCAATCAGCTCCCAGCTTAAGTGCCTTGGAAAGCAGTGGAGGACTGCCCAGGTGCTTGGGCCCCTGCATCCATGCAGGAGACCTGGGCGAAGCTCCTGGCTTTGGATCAGCCCAGGTCTGGCAGTTGCAGCCATTTGGGGAGTAAACCAGTGGATGGATGATAGATCTCTCTTCCCCTGTAACTCTGCCTTTCAAATAAATAAATCTTTAGAGAAAAAAAAAAAAAAAAAAAAAGACTGGAAAGAGCTTTCCAAGCACGGGCTAGTATCCTATGCCAAGGCCCTTTGCAGGAGCACAGCTGTGGGGTTAAGGGGCAGAAGCCCAGCAGCCCAGAACGTGTGCGGGAAGAATAGCAGGTGAAATCCAAGAGGTGCATCATTTAGGGCCTGGAGGCCATGGCAAGACAGACTTCTACTCTGAAATGGGATGAAAAATCAATTCATCGGGGGCCAGCACTGTGGTGTAGTAGGTTAAGCCTCCCGCCTGCGGTGCTGGCATCCCATATGGGCGCCGGTTCGAGTCCCAGATGCTCCACTTCTAATCCAACTCTCTGCTAATACTCTGGGAAAGCAGCAGAAGATGGCCCAAATGCTTGGGTCCCTGCCCCCAGGAGGGAGACAATTAGAAGCTCCTGGCTCCTGGCTTTGGATTGGTGAAGCTCCGGCTGTTGCAGCCATCTGGGGAGTGAACCAGCGGACAGAAGACCTCTCTCTCTGTCTCTCCCTCTCTCTATCTTTAACTCTGCCTCTCAATAAATAAACAAATCTTTAACATAAATAAACAAAGAAAATTTTAAAAAGAAAAAGCAGTTCGTCATCTCAAAGGTTCCCTCTCAGTTTTTGACAGTCACCAACCCCCTAAGAATATTCTCTCACACTCTCAGTTTTGGTAGTTTGTGGCCAAGAATTAAACACTGGAAGGGAAGTATGGCAGGGCAGAAGAGAGGGCTTTTTTTTTTAAATCATTTATTTATTTTATTTGAAAGGCAGAGTTACAGAGAGGAAAAGACACACAAAGAAAGAGAGATCTTCCATTCTAGAATCAGACGCCAAGAGCTTCAATCGGGTCTCCCACATGGGTGGCAGGGAGTCTTTAGGCCACCTGCCACGCTTTCCCAGGTGCACTAGAAGGGAGCTGAGTTACAGGTGGAGCAGCCGGGACAGAACCAGTGCTCTGAAATGGGATGCCAGCATTGCAGGTGGCAGCTTAACCCCCTGTGCCAGTGCCAGTGTCGGCCTCGGGAAGTGAGGCCTTCTAAGTCCCAGAGGGCATGGCAGAACCCCTTGGCCCTCCCAGCACCACCTCTCCCCCAGTTTCTAATCACTCTCTTCCGACAGCCGGCACACAAACAGAAACAACGTGAACTGGCGGCCCCGCCTCATGAGGTCCTGTTTCTCACAAGGGTGCAGCACTGGACTGGCACAGGCCACCTCCAGGGGCCCATGAACACTGGCTCCCAGGCCTGCAAGTGGCCATGGGATCCAGATTCCAATTCTAAACATGTCCACATGCCATTTTCTTGTGGCTTATGAAGAGGATGGAAAAAATGGGCAAGAAAGTGGGGTAAGACCCTCATGGCGTCCCTCCTCTCTACTGCTCATTCAACAGATGTTTACCAAGCACCTGTTCTCCACAAGGCGGAAGATAAACCAGGCACCCTGGTTTAAGTCCCTCCTGTCCAAATAACTATGATAGTTAACCTTAGGTGGCAACTTGACTGGATGGAGGCATACCTAGAAACTCAGAAAAGCATTATTCTGGGTGCGTCTGTGAAGGTGTTTCCAAAAGAGATAAGCATGTGAGCCTGTGTGGTCCTGGTAGGAAAACTCACCCTCACTCAGCTAGGGGGTCTGGCGAGAAACACAGAAGATGATCTCTCCTAGCGAGCTAGACACTTGCCTCCTGCATGGACATCAGAATTCCAGATTTGCTGGCCATCGGACTTGCACCAGTGGCCCCCGCCAAGGTACACCTCCAGCCACCTGCCCTGGTCCTCTGGCCGCTGGAGCTGAATTGAGCCATGCCACAGGCATCTCGGGGTGTCCAGCTACAGAAGATCTGTCAGGGGACTTCTCAGTGGCTATGATCCCATGGCCCAACTCTCTTAATAAACTCCTTTTCATACAGGTCTTATTGATTCTGTTTCTCTATAGATCCCTGACTAGTACAGTGATCTTGGATAAATGATATGCTTAACATAAAACAGAAATGTGCAGGAAAATGCTATCATGGAACTTATATTCTAATTAAAGGGCTGGAAGCTGGGAGTAAAGAAATTGCAAATTATGACAAGTGCCACGAAGGAACAGGGTGCTAGGACAGAAAGCAGAGGGGTCCCCTTTCCAATAGGGTAGCAAAGAAACCTTGACAAAGGTGACCTGCACGGAAGCTGGGGGCAGAAGCACAAGAAAGCACCAGCCACCCAAACGACAGGGGACAGAACACTCTGCAAAGGCCTGGAGGTGAGAACAGGGCTTGGTATGTACCGGGAACTGGAAGAAGCGCGGTAAGGATGGACCAGAGAAAGCAAGGTCAGAGTGGCACAAGACGGGGCTGAAGAAGCAAATGAGGCCATGTCACCAAGAGCCAGTGGACCGTGAGAAGGAAATGCTACTAGGCAGCACTGGCAGATTTTAAGCAAAAAAAAAAAAAAAAAAAAAAAGTCAAGAATTCCTCTCCCCATCCAGCACTTCAATCACACGTCGCCCAACTGTGGATACAGCAGATTCTGAGCAATGCAGCATTAAGTGCTGATCACTTGTGCACATCACAGAGGGTGCTCACACATACTGACGGCTATGCTGTTACTGGCATATATCATGTGCAAGCTGGTTTCTTAGAAATACAGTTTTTACATTTTCATTTATTTGAAACATAGAGACAGAAAGAGAGAGATAGAAAGGTCTTTGAGCCACTGGTTCACTTCCCAAATGCCTGCAACAGCCAGGGCTGGGCCAGGCTGCAGCCAAGAGCCAGAAACTCATACAGCTCTTCCACGTGGGTGACAGGAACCCAAGTACTTGAGCCATCACCTGCCGCCTCCCAGGGTGTACAACAGCAGAAAGCTGGAGTCAAAGCAGAGCCAGCACTCAAACCCATACACTGATACAGGATGCGTCCCACGTGGCATCGGGACTGTTGCACTGCACGTCTACCCTAGCTGTCTATTGTCGATTGAAATATCACTGGGCTCTTCCTGTAAGCGGCCTTAGGTGACCTGCGAAAATGGTTCGCTACTCACTGGACCCAGAAAACCCCACAAAATCATGCAAATCAAGAGGCTCGAATCTTCACGTTCACTTTAAGAACACTCGAGAAACTGCCCAGGCCATCAAGGGTATGCATATCCGAAAAGCCACCAAATACCTGAAAGACGTCACGTTAAAGAAGCAGTGTGTGCCATTCCGTCAGTACAATGGTGGAGTTGGTAGATGTGCCCAGGCCAAGCAGTGGGGTTGGACCCAGGGTCGTTGGCCCAAAAAAAGTGCCGAGTTTCTGCTGCACATGCTTAAAAATGCAGAGAGTAATGCTGAGCTGAAGGGTTTGGATGTAGATTCTCTGGTCATTGAGCACATCCAGGTGAACAAGGCCCCCAAGATGCGCCGCCGGACCTACAGAGCCCACGGCCAGATCAACCCGTACATGAGCTCCCCGTGCCACATCGAGAGGATCCTCACTGAGAAGGAACAGATTGTTCCTAAGCCAGAAGAGGAGGTGGCACAAAAGAAAAAGATATCCCAGAAGAAACTAAAGAAGCAAAAACTTATGGCTCGGGAATAAACTCAGTATAAAATAAATACGAATTAAAAGAAAAAAAAAAAAAAAAGAAATATCACTGGGGCTGGCGCTGTGATGCAGTGGGTTAAAGCCCTGGCCTGAAGCGCCAGCATCCCATATGGGCACCAGTTCTAGTCCCGGCTGCTCCTCTTCCGATCCAGCTCTCTGCTATGGCCTGGGAAAGCAGTGGAAGATGGACCAAGTCTTTGGGCCCCTGCACCCATGTGGGAGACCCAGAAGAAGCTCCTGGCTCCTGGCTTTGGATCGGCACAGCTGCAGCCATTGTGGTCATCTGGGGAGTGAACCAGCGTATGGAAGACCTCTCTCTCTGTCTCTACTTCTCTCTGTAACTCTTTCAAATAAATAAAATAAATCTTCAAAAAAAAAAAAAAAAAAGAAATATCATTATGTGGAGGCCAGCGCTGTATGTAGCAGGTAGGGTCACCGCCTGCAGTATCGGCATCCCATGTGGGCTCCAGTTGGTGTCCCAGCTGTTCCACTTCCAATCCAGCTCTCTGCTATGGCCTGGGAGGGTAGTGGAGGATGGCCCAAGTTCCTGGGTGCCTGCGCCTCTGTGGGAGACCCAAAGGAAGCTCCTGGTTTCAGATCGGCCCTGCTCCTGGCTGTTGTGGCTGGCTGGGGAGTGAACCAACAGATGAAAGACCTCTCTTTCTCTGCCTCTTCCTCTCTGTGACTCTGCCTTTCAAATATATAAATAAATCGTACAAAAGAAAAGAAAAGAAATACCATTACATGGCACGGGACTTTATTTACTGGTTCACCAGTCCCTGAGCTCGGTGTTGGGAAGTACGAGCATATTCTCACAGAAGTTGCAGTTCACTGCGGGAAGAGACCTTAACTTAATAATCACATTAATATATCATTACAAACTCAACTAAGTGTTCTGAAAAATAGGAACACGGGTTCATGAGAACACAGAACAGATGCCGAGGTCCAGCACTGTGGCACAGTGGGCTAAGCCACTACTTACAACGCCAGCATGCTATACTGCAGTGCTAGTTTGCTCTGTCTCCAAGCCAGCTCCCTGCTAAGATGCCCAGAAAGGAAGCAGAAGACGGCCCAACTACTTGAGCCCCTGCCACCCACATGGCAACCAGAATGGAGTTCCTGCATCCTGGCTTTGGCCTGGCCCAGACCTGACTGTTACAGCCTTTTGGGTAGTGAACCAGAGATGGAAGATCTGTCTCTCTGTCTCTTCCTTTTTCTCTATTGCTCTGCCTTTCAAATAAATAAGTAAATCTTAAAAATATATATATATTTGTTTTATCTATTTGAAAGAGATAAAAAGAGAGGAAGAGCCAGAGAGAGAGAGAGGCCTTCCATCCACTGGTTCACTCCCCAAATGACTGCAATGGCCAGAGCTGAGCTGATCTGAAGCCAGGAGCCAGTTTCTCCCGGGTCTCCCTTGCGGGTGCAGGGGCCCAAAAACTTGGGTTATCTTCTACTGCTTTCTTAGGCCATAGCACAGAACTGGATCAGAAGTGGAGCAGCTAGGACTCGAACTGGCACCATATGGGATGCTGGCACTGCAGACTGGGGCTTTAACCTACTGTGCCACTGCACTGGCCCATACGTAAAACTTAAAAAAAAAAAAAAAAAATCTAGACTGAGTATCAACAAAAGATCCTATGAGGACAGCTATAAGTGTGAGAATGAAATAATGAGAGACAGGCAAGGTCTTCAGAGCTGCACATGACGGACATTAGTTATGTTAGTTTTCTCCCCTTTCCCAGACCTTTCTGTGTAGTAGAAGAAGTGAGGCACAAATAACATCAAGGCAAATGTTATAACTGCCTGAAGAAGAGTTTAGGCAACGTCACAGATATTGGAAGCAGGGAAATGTCGCTCCCCGTCTTCGTGGAGGAACGACACAGGACCCTGCGCTGTTCTTTTGTCTGCTTGGCCCTCCCCGGGTTTGCTGCTGGTTCTTCCCGGGTTGGCTACCGTCCCTTCCACGGAGGCAGGGTTCCCCCTGCCACATTCCCCACTTCCGCGGGGGAGCGGCACACCGCCGGCCGGCTCTCTCGGGGGCTGCACAGGTGTTCCCTCAGATGTTCCCCTTAGATGTTCCTGGTGCATGTTGTCTCTCTCCTCCTTTATAGTCCTCTTCCACCAATCCCAACTCTGCTACCCACACGCCGAGTACGCTGCTCTCCTCCAATCAGGAGCAGGTCCCACAGTCTATTGGTTGAACTGGAGGCAGCTGTGTAGAAGCTGTTTCCCTTCTCAGCGCCATATTGTGGGAAAGCAGATGCATAGAATAAGTCTTAATTCCAGTAACTTAGTCTAGTCCGAGTTGCTCCCCACAGGGAAAGACCCCTGCTTAGTGAAGAGTTACATGGAGAGGATAAGAGACGAAGCAATAAGAAACACTTCCGGTAAGGCATGACTTCCCCAGGGCTAAGTGTACCTGGAAGGCATCTAGGAGAGGAATGGCATGAACAGAGCTCAGAGGTAGGACAGGTGACACCCAGCTGAGGCACAGGGCATCGTCCAGCCAGGCCACAACACAACACAAAGGGGCAGCAGATGTCACTGTGCAAGGAGACTGACGCCGGGCTAAAGGGTTTAGATTTTATTCAGTGAGCAGGAATTGCTGCTGCCCATCATCGGTTAGTCCGTCAGGGACGTGTGCCATTGACGGGAAGGCGGAGAACTCAGAAGAGGTAGACGGCGGGTGCAGAGGGCCGGCAGTATGGTCCCAGAGGCCTGGTTCCCAGGAAGGCGGTAGGAAATGGAGGGAAAGTTGGGAGTCACATAGGAGTCACCAGGACTAGATGTGGAGACGAGGAAGATGAAATAGAAGCATAATCCCCAAGGTTTGGAGAAAAGCAAGGCCACCAACAGATGAAAGTCAGAAAGAAGAGCCAGTTTGGGATGAAAAATAGTTAATTAAATAAAATTTCAGATGTAAGTAGATGCATCTAGATTGAAGTCCAACAGTCAGACTGTCTGGACAGGTTAGGCTGGAACAGAGAGTTGTTAGGAAATATCAGAAAAATGCATTTACGGGCTGGCGCTGTGGTGCGCTAGGTTAATCCTCCACCTGGGGTGCTGGCAGCCCATATGGGTGCTGGGCTCTAGTCCCCGCTGCTCCTCTTCCGGTCTAGCTCTTTGCTATGGCCTGGGAAAGCAGTGGAAGATGGCCCAAGTGCTTGGGCCCCTGCACCTGCATGGGAGACCGGGAGGAAGCTCCTGGCTCCTGGCTTCGGATCGGCACAGCTCCGGCCATTGCAGCCACTTAGGGAGTGAACCGACAGAGGGAAGACCTTTCTCTCTCTCTCTCTCTCTCTCTCTCACACACTGTCTGTAACTCTACCTGCCAAATAAATAAGTAAAAAATCTTAAAAAAAGAAAAAGAAAAGAAAAATGCATCTAGATGCAAATGAAATCAAATTAGCAGAGAAGGGCAACAGAGAGACTCCAGGGAAAATGCTCAGATTCCCTGGAAATGTATAATAGGAACAGGAAGCCTTTTTAACATTAAGATCACCAGGATCAGGGAAGGTGTTTGGCATAGTGGTTAAGACACCACTACAGAAGCCCATGTCACATAGCAGAATGCCTGGGCTTGAGCCCTGGCTCCACTCAGGATTCCAGCTTCCTGGTAATGCGAACCATGAGAGGCAGCAAGTGATGGCTCAAGCACTCTGGTCCCTGCCACCCACATGGGAGACCTGGACTGAGTTCCTAGCTACTCGCTTTCGCCTGGCTCAGTCCCAGCTGTTGTAGGCTTCTGGGAGCAAACCTGCAGATGCGAGCTCTGTCTGCCTTTCAAATAAATAAAATTTAAAAAATAAAAATAAGAGATTGTCAGAATCCATGCCCAAAGAGATCAGAGGAGGAGTCCAGGAATCTCAAAAAAACTTTTTAAAAATGTTGTCTTTTGGCAAGTAATCCCTTTTCTGAGGATACATTATGGGAGTGGAGAGGTTCAAAGTCACACAGCACACCTTGGATTTAACGATGCGAGGGAGAAAAACTCTACCTCAAAAGCTCATCCCTCAATTTCATCTTCACATCCCAACATCCCATGACTTTTGTCCTTCACCTCCCAATTGGCTGCCAATCTTCCCCTGACCCAGGTCAGCTGCAACACACCCACAGCATACACCGCCCACTGTCCTAGCCGTCTGCTGTTTGGTTTTATTTATTTTTTTAATGATTTACTTATTTATTTGAATGGCAGAGTTACAGAGATTGGGAGAGACAGAGAGATCTTTCATCCATTGGTTCACTCCCCAAATGGCTGTAACAGCCAGGGCTGGGCCAGCCGAAGCCAGAAGCCTAGAACTTCATCTGGGTCTCCCACATGAGTGCAGGGGCCCAAGCCCTTGGGCTGTCCTCTACTGCTTTCCCAGGTGCATTAACAGGAAGTTGGATCAGAAGTGGAACAGCCAGGACTCGAACCAGCGCCTGTGTGGGATGCTGGCATTGCAGTTGGTGGCTTAACCTGCTGCACCACAACACAGGCCCCTAGTCGTCTGTTTCACTCATCTGATTCCCCCTACTATATGAGAAGCTATTATAAGGCAAAAACCATGTCTCTTCGTCTTTGAGTCCTCTTGGATTCAAATGTTTTCTGAACAGATGGCCCTTTCCGCCATTACACTGCACCTGCAGTCTACTGCACTCTAACGTGCACACAGCAAGAACATCTCAGCCCTGTTAGCAAACCCAGCCTCCTCCCCCGCTCTCCTGGCCCCTGCTTACCTGCGTAGAAGTGATAGAAGGGCCACCACACAGCACTGTTCGGGATATAGGTAAGTAGTGACGCCACATAGCCTCGGTAGAAACCACGGAGCCCATCAGCCCGCAGGATCTGCTTGATGATGTCCTTGGTTTGGCCAAAGGCAACTACCCCCTGTCCATCTGGGCTCCCACGCACCTGGAAGCGGCCCATTTTCTCACCCTTGCGCTGCATCATCAGGTGCTGGGAGACCACGTCAATGGGCACCGTGATGCTCTGGGCCACGAGGGAGGCAGAGCCCCCGGCCACCAGCGACTTGACTGTGTTGCTCTGGCTGTAGTCAGCCACGAACTTCCGAGTGAGCTCGTACGTGGTGACGTAGCACTGGCCGGAGATGAGGGTGAAGGTGTTGACCAGGAACCCCCGGTAGAGGCCGGTCACGCCGTCTGCTCGCAGGATCTTGATGAAGGCATCAAAGGTCCCGTGGTAGAGGCTCTTGCCCTTCTGAACCTGCAGCCGGGTGCGGATGAGGGTGAACGGGTAGACGCTGACGCGGATCATCATCGTCATCGCCACGCCAAACACATAGAACTTCTTCTTGTCCAGGTGCTCCCATTCGATGATCTGGATGTTGCGCTTGTCTTCCATTGTGCCTGAAGACCTGGGCGTCGAGCAGAGTGCAGGGATGTGAGCGGGGAGGTCGGGACTTTGCACTTGCCCTCCTGGCCAGGTTCTCAAGCCCCGTTCTCAGGCTTCCTCTCCGGGGACACTCACCTCACCCAGCCTGACTCTGCCCACCCTCACCTGCCCTTCCGTCATGGGTCAGGCTACAGCCTCCTTCTGTCCTTAACCGACCGGTCCTTCCCAACTCAGTCCCCTCCTGCAGAAATCGTTCCTCCCTTCAGAGGCTCCTGGACGCCACTCCCACCCCAGCTCCCCACCCCCAGCTGACAGGACCGTCTATCCTGAACTCTGCCCTTGCTTGGGTCCTGGTGTCACAGCCATGCACGGGGACCGCTCTCCTCTGGCTGGCCCAGGTGGGCAGAGCTCAGGAGCTGTGGACAGATCAACCACCTTGCAGGACACAGAGCCTTTAAGTGGGCCAATGGGATGTCACTACGAGACGTTCGGGACCATCTCGAAGGCCATAGGGACTGTGCTCCATTCTCATGCCCCTGGGCCCACGGAGGAGACCCCACTTGTGGCCTTTCCTCCTCAGCGGTGCCTCTCATCTTCCCTTACTAGCTGACTCACTCTTAGGTTAGTTTTGGTTTCCCATGCTGGTCACCAGAGCTCTGCAGGCCCACCCTCACTGCACTTACACTGTCTGCAGTCTGCACTTGAACAAAGAGTGGGAAGAGGGTGCGTGGGGCTTTCCCACCACAGGACACCCCTGATCATCTCCCCTCGCTGCAATGAAAGGAGCGTGAAAATCAGGAACAGGTCAAAGGTCAGAGTCCTCTTTGGTTACTAGATAACTCACCCCAGAGAAAGACAGCGAAGAGCCACCTGGGAGCCAAGTGGTTTCCCCGGAAGAGCCTGGGGAAGTGCAGGGGAGAGACCATGTTTAACCTGCGCTCTCAGCTCTGACATATAAGCCCCAACCTCAGCCCTGGAGGATGAAGGGAGAAACAACCAAAGACATAGACTCTGCCTCGGAGAAACGCATAGTCTCAGGACACACGGTAGCTCTCCAGCAAATGTAAGACACAAAGGGACAGGAACCAGGGCAAACTCACGGACATGTGGCCTATGTGTCCAGTGTATCCACTGCCTAGAGTTTCAAATAAAACTGATAAGGTTATCAATGTCGCAACTGTATAAAAGCAGGAGCTTCAAACTAGGAAATGCCAAGCCGGAGGACATCATATATTAGACATATCCATGGCGGTAGCATGATGTGCTCCGATGCAGCCCAGCCCCGCTCTGCAGGATCTGGTACATTTTCAGCCAGACCGGGAAGGTGGGAAGTTAAATTCCAGGAAATGCAGTCACAGGCGCCCCGGACTTTGAGAGACAACCAAAGGGCTGGGAAAGGAGGTGGCCACGTCCCAGAGATGATGCCCCACACAGGCAGTGCCAGCAGCAAACCTCACGCCACTGCCCGACCTGAGTCCCTCCTCAATCGCTTCCCAACCAAAGGGCCCAACTCAGACTCAGGCAATCTCGGGGCCACGGAAACAGCTCTTGGTTTCCCCACGGAAGTCAGTGGGGAAGCAGAGCTGGCTGTCCAGAAATCCCTGACCCGGACTGTATCACTTTCCTCGAAGTAGGGGCCACCTGCAAGACACACCGAGCACTTGAGAGCGGAGGGAAAAGCTCGGCTTGTAGGTTTGTGGCATGGGTGGGGGGCACGGAACCAAGATGCGCTCCCTGGAGGACAGAGCAGTTCGAAAGAAGGAGGAATACACATGAGCAATGAGCAGGAAAGAACAACTTGGAAGTGAGGAGATAAAAGCCAGCCTGGCTGGCCAGATAGAAAAGCTCAAGTGTGAGAAATGCAGACAGGAGCAGCCTTGGAACACCGACGTGCCTACTGCTGTGGGCAAGGCGTCCCTTCCTCCCCGGCCTCCACCCGGGGCACTGCCCAAGTCCAGTGGGCAATCTCCCCTTCGAAAGAACAAGTCTCTCTCATTCCCACTGGGCGGTTGTCAGCCAGGGTCCCAAGGTCATGACTCCAGTACCACTGAGAGGTGAGGCGAGACAGGGAAACAGCAAGATTTACTGAAAACCTGCTACTCCATGCAATCCTTAGAACTTCACCTGTGACCAGGGCGGCACTTCTGACACATGAGGAGACAGAGGGTCGGATGAGGCTGAGTAACGGCCCGAGGTTATGCAGCTGCTCAGTGACGAAGGCGGGCTATAGGCCAAGATTTCTCCTCCAGTCCGCCACGCTTTCTTGCCCTCGGGAGCTGAGTTCCAACACCGATCAGTCTGTTCGGTTTGGAGCCAAGTCACTTCCCCTCATTGGAAGCAGAATGAATGCCCTCACGAGTGCAGGTCACCCAAGGGTCAGGCATAAGCTCTGGGTCACGCAGATGCCCAGGGACTTCTCTCGGCTTTGCGCCGGAGGAACCAAGAGCTGCCTCTGCTTTCCCACTGTGCTTGTGGGGAAATGGATCTGACGGGCTGAACAGGCACACTGTCATTACAGGACAAACACAGCAGGACCCGAGCAAGCAGGAGGGCCTCCTGCCGGGCACATGCAAACCTCAGGCTATGCAGGGCAGAGGGGCAGAGAACGAAGGCTTCTGTTCCAGGAGCTGACTTCACGGGCGCCTACCAACCTGCCAAGCTCAATCACTAGATACCAGCGTCTCTTGATGAGAAATCCTAGGGAAGCACCCGTTGCCCCTTCTCTCCTCCTGCCTCCAACTCTCACACGGGTCAGTCTATTTTATATTCCCAGAATGAAGCAAGGACTCTCAGAGGCAAATAACTCTCACCATTGTCATGGTGACAGGAGAAGCCACTGGAGCTCATGCCTCCAAGGGATACGCCACTGCCGTAGCAGATACCTGGGGCACTGCAGCCACCTCCACCTGTTCAAAAGGTGGGGGCTCAACCTGCTCTTGTTACATAACCTGCAGACTTCCTGCTGAAACACCGAAACCAGTTCCTCCTGTCTTACCCTTTAGAAAATCCCCTTCGCAGATCTCTGCAAGCAGATTTCCTTCAGACTTCTCTTTTCCCAGTTCAGTCAGCCCAACGTCTTCATGGTTCTTTCCCAGCCCCTTATTTGCATCCATGGCTCCAATCCTGGACTCTCTCTCTCTCTCTCCTTTTAACACTGCTGAGGTACAAGTGTGGACACGCTTCTTGTGGGGGACCCAAACAGATGAATTACTGAGCGCCGTCCTAAAGCCATCAAGTGAGGTGTTAGAGATGGGACTCCCGCTACTGGCCCCACCAGTGGAAAGGGAAAAATTGGCCCCAGGTATTTACATCTCCTCTCCACTTCCACTCTCTTCCCTGGATTAAGCCGCCACTTAAAAATGCCAGCATCCCATTTCAAGGGGCCAGCACTGTGGCGAAGCGGGTAAGGCTACAGGAAGTCTGCTGTTTCACTCCCCAGTTGACCGCAACAGCCAGAGCTGTGCTGATCCGAAGCCAGGAGCCAGGGGCTTCTTCCGGGTCTCCCACGCTGGTACAGGGGCCCAAGGACTTGGGCCATCTTCTACTGCTTTCCCAGGCCATAGCAGAGAGCTGGATCAGAAGTGGAGCAGCCGAGACTCAAACCGGCGCCCATATGGGATGCTGGCACTGCAGGCAGCAGCTTTATCTGCTATGCCACAGTGCCGGCCCCTCGAATAAATTAATCTTCAAAAAATCATACCAGACTATTCACTAAGCTCTGAGATATGATTCCGCTCAGAAGGCAGTGCCACCTGGAAGGCAAGGTCATACCAGGGACAGAGTGCAGCAGTCAGGAGACCTCTGTCTGAGTCTCACTTCCATTACCTTAAGCCACTTCAGTGATACTCATTTTCATCTGTAAAATGGGGCTAAAAGCTAACAAAGCCCATCAGAGCCTCATTAACAGTGTGGTGCAACTCACAGGAGCTAACAATTGTGAAAGCATTTTGTCCGCAGTAGGGCGATTGCAGAGAGTTCACTGGACGGTGCTGCCCTAAGTTCTTTTCCTTCTAAGTGATCCAAGACCAGGAGCATGGACAATATTAGGATCTTGTTAAGAATTCGGAATTTTAGGGGGCCGGCATTCTGGCATAGCAGGTTAAGCCTGCAACACCGGCAACCCATACGAGTGCCAGTTCATGTCCCACCTGCTCCACTTCTGATCCAGCTCCTTGCTAATGTGCCTGGGAAAGCAGAGGAAAGTGGTCAAAGTGCTTGGGCCCTTGCACCCAAGTGGGTGGCCCAGAGCCATTGCAGTCACTGGGGAAGTGAACCAGCAGATGTCTCTCTCCCTCTCTCCTTTCAAATAAGTAATAAAATATTTTTTAAAAAGAGGAATAATTTCAGGATGCACCTGACCTGTGAATAAAAGCCATTTTAACAAGATCTCTAGGTGATTTATGAGTTACAAACTGTGTTTGGGGAGCCTTGCTTTAAATATTAGGCATCAACAAAACTAGGAATTACAACCACTCTCAGAGTTCAAGATCATTATGACCAGGTTAGTAGCCATCTGACTGCCTCCCTACCAGTTACTGAAACCCAGCACAATGATGACCACTTGGTCCATTCCAATCTTTTCCAATCAACCATCCCCGCAAAATTAAATGGCCTCCTCGAACTCCTGGCAAGATACCCACCCGTCCCCACTTCTCAGCTGCAAACAAGGAGAGGAGAGGCCAGCATCCTCCAGTCCCTTTGTTCTCTCTGCTGCACCTGCATGGCGCTCAGCACCCTGCCGGTTCTGCCACATGAGAATGAGCAGGTGTACACGCGTGCCCACCTGTCCAACTGCACATCATCTCCTTCTGCCAGGTCACTGCTCACGCCTGCGACCCCTTGGAGGTGATCTGCCTTGCACATAGCGCAATTCCCACCCTGCCTGCCCTTCTTTGATTTTCCATAGGTGCCCACGTGACCCTCCATCAGACATCACATGACAACCCTCTCCACATACTCCACGTGATACCCCCTTCATGCAGCTTCTGTCCTGATCCCCTCCAGCCCGACGCTGGCTCCGAAGCCAAGCTCTTCGCCACGCTCCTGTCGCTGTAGCGAAGCTCATGCTGCTCCGTCAGGAAGACACGCGTCGCCGGAGCTGTCCATCTCTAAAACTGCACGGCGGGTCCCCACGGCGCTGCAGCCGGCACCACAGACACCTGCTACCTCCTCGACAAGTCCTGGTCCTCTGAGACCTTGGTCCTCAGGCACCCCAAGCCGGAGATTTCTTACCTTCTCAGACCCCGGCAACCCCACCGCGTCTGAGGAGCTCTTCACGCCTGGACCTCTAGGCCGCAGCCCCCACTCTATCCTCTGTTCCCAGCGACCGCCGGCCTCCTCCGGGCGCATCTTCCTCCATCTCGACTTGGATCCCGGTGTTGCCGGAACCGGAAATCGACTCGCTGTCATTACCGCCCCCTGCGGCGGGCGGGGGAGGCGGCGGAAGAAGCGGTGGGAAATTCCACCAATGGCGTACTGAGCCTTGGAGCCGCCCCTAGAACGAGGGTGGACGGCCATCTTGGGTTTGGGCACTAGCCACGCCTTCTTCGGCCTCGGCATGCCCTGAGCTCTAAGGCGCCTGCGTGTTCTCCTTGGGCTCTTTCTAATTTGCGGAAACTGAGTCACGGGGTGGTGTTTGACTATCCAGTTGTAGGAGTGGGTCGTAAGTGGGTCACCTTGTGTGTCGGCATCTGTTGGAAGCTTCTTGTTCCAAACGAATCCGATTTTTCTGTAAATTTTCTCGTTCCTCTTTTACAGAACCAAAACAGTGGAGGCCAAGGTACAGCAGGACTGTTAGATAACCAAATTTGAGGCCCGGGAAATCAGTTTTGGGAACGGGGCGGGGTGGGGGGGCGACACCCGGGAATTGGAGAACGTGACGTTAAGGGTCTCATCCAGCTTTTGAAGCTACTTAGCTGTACACGGGTTTAAAGGAAGAGGAGGAGCTCTGTAAAGAGGCCCCATGAGGGGCGAGTGTTAAGACGCATCTTGGAGCCGGCGCCGTGGCTCAATAGGCTAATCCTCCACCTTGCGGCGCCGGCACACCGGGTTCTAGTCCCGGTCAGGGCGCCGGATTCTGTCCCGGTTGCCCCTCTTCCAGGCCAGCTCTCTGCTATGGCCAGGGAGTGCAGTGGAGGATGGCCCAGGTGCTTGGGCCCTGCACCCCATGGGAGACCAGGAAAAGCACCTGGATCCTGGATCCTGCCATCGGATCAGCGCGGTGCGCCGGCTGCAGCGGCGGCCATTGGAGGGTGAACCAACGGCAAAGGAAGACCTTTCTCTCTCTGTCTCTCTCTCTCACTGTCCACTCTGCCTGTCAAAAAAAAAAAAAAAAAAAAAAAAAGACGCATCTTGGGACCCCCACACCTCATATCAAAGTGCCTGGGTTTGAGTTCCAGCTCTGCTTCTTGCTAATCCCCACGCTGGGAGGCAGCATGTGATGGCTCAAATGGCCCGGCCCCTGGGTTAAGTCCCTGGCTCCCGGCTTTGCCCTGGCCATCGCGGGCAGTTGGAGAGTAAACCAGTGGGTAGGAGATCTCTCTTTCCTTCTTTCTCTCCCCCACCTTACCTTTTAAATAAAAAAGCTTTTTTTTAATCTTGTTAAAAATATTGGTGGAACTGGCACTTTGGCGCAGTGGGTTAAAGCCCCGGCCCACAGTGCTGGCATCCAATATGGGCACCGGTTCAAGTCCTGGCTGCTCCACTTCCGATCCAGCTCCCTGCTAATGCACCTGGGAAAGCAGTGGAGGATGACCCAGATCCTTGGACTTCTGCACCCACGTGGGAGACCTGGAAGAAGCTCCTGGCTCCTGGCTTCTGATGGGCGCAGTTCCGGCCATTGTGGCCATTCGCGGAGTGAACCAGTGGATAGAAGACCTCTCTCTCTCTCTCTGTCTCGCTCTTGCTCTCGCTCTCTCGCTTGCTCTCTCTCTCTCACCAACTCTAATTCTTTCAAAGAAAATTAAAAATTAAAAAAAAATTGGCAAAGGACTTGAACAGACATTTCTCGAAGGATAACACAAATGGCCAACAAAGCACATGAAAAGATGCTGAACAACATTAGTCATTAGGGAAATGCAAATTAAAGCCAACTCAATGAGATACCACTTCACACCCACCAGAATGGCTAAAATTAAAACAAACAAAGACAGGAAATCACAAGCATAAGGCTATGGGAAAGTGGAACCCTCAGACATTGCTAATGGGAATGTAGAATGGTGCAGTTACTGTGGAAAACACTTTGGGGATTCTTCAGTAAGCTAAACATAAAATTAGCATGTGATCCAACAGTTTTACTCCTGGCTATGTACTCAGAAGAACTAAAAACAGATGTTCAAACAAAAGCATTACACAAATGTTCATGGCAGCAGTATTCACAACAGCCAGAGGTAGAAATGACCCAAATATTCACCAACTCATGAATGGGTAAAAAAATGTGGCATATCCATCTAATGAAATATTATTCAGTGACAAAAAGGGATGAATTATGGTATATGCTACAACATAGATGCCACTTGAAATCATAATGCAAAAGGAAATGCAATACAAAAGCCAGATATGTAATCATGTCTATGAAACACCTAGAAAAGACAAATCTGTATAGATAGACAGAAAGAGATTAGTGAATGAGTGGTTGCCAGGGACAGGGTGGGAGGGGCAGTGGGGAGTGACTGATTAGCTGGTGCAGGGTTTCCTTTTTAGGTGGTGCAAATGTTCTGTAGCTAGAGTATGAGGATCATTGTGTGAGTACAGTGGAATGTCACTGATAGGGGATGGAGTTGTGGTGGAGCAGTTAAAAGCCTCTCCTTGCGATGCTGGCATCCCATATGGGCGCTGGTTCGTGTCCCAGCTGCTCCACTTCCAACCCAGCTCCCTGCTGGTGGCCTGGGAAAAGCCGCAAAAGACAACCCAAGTACTTGGGTCTCTGCCACCCTTGTGGGAGATGTGGATGAAGCTCCTGGCTCCTGGCTGTAGCCTGGCCCAACCCTGGTCATCGTGGCCATTTGGGGAGTGAACCAACAGATAAAAGATTTTTCTTTATCTATTTCTCCCTCTATCTATAACTCTGACTTTTAAAATAAATAATTTTAAAAATAATAAAATAAAATTACACTGACAGTAATTCTAAGTTATGTGTATTTTACTACAATTAAGAAAATTAATTCTAGGATAGATCCCTTCTCTTGAACTCCAGACTTGTGTTAACTACCTCAAAATACCCACTGAGGGGGCCAGCGCTGTGGCATAGCAGTTAGAGCTGCCACCTGCAGGGCTGGCTTCCCATATGGACACCAGTTCAAGTCCTGACTGTTCCCCCTTCCAATCCAGCTTCCTGCTAATGTTCCTGGGAATGGCCCAAATCCTTGGTCCCCTGCATCCATGAAGAAGACCCAGAGGAAGCTCCTGGCTTTGCACTAGCCCAGTTCTGGCTGTTGCAGCCATTGGGGGAGTGAACCAGTGGGTGAAAGATCTCTCTGTCTGTCTCTCTCTTTCCCTCTCTGTAACTCTCACTTTCAAATCTTAAAAACAAAAACAAAAACAAAAAATGGGACCAGTGCTGTGTTGTAGTAGGTTAAGCATCTATCTGCAGCACAGGCATCCCATATGGGCACTGGTTCAAGTCCCAGTTACTCCACTTCCGATTCAGCTCTCTGCTATGGCCTGGGAAAGCAGCAGCAGATGGCCCAAGTGCTTGGGTTCCTGCACCCATGTGGGAGACCCAGAAGAAGTTCCTGGCTCCTGGCTTCGGATTGGCCCAGTTCCGGCCATTGCGGCCATTTGGGAGAGTGAACCAGCGATGGAAGACCTCTCTCTGTCTCTGTATCTACACTTTCTCAAGTAAATCTTAAAAAAAGCAAAAAACAAAACAAAAAAACCTCTAAGCATGTGGCCTAGCAGTTAAGACTCCAGTTAGGATGGAGTATATGGGTTCAATTCCTCATTCTGTCTCCTGATCCCAGCTTCTTTCTAATGCGGACCCCCGGGGCAGGAGTTGAGTTCCATGGCTCAAGTAGTTAGGTTCTTGTCGCCCAAGTGGGAAACCTTGATTGAGTTCCCAGTCCAGCCCCAGCCACTGTGGGCATCTGGGCAGTTGAATCAGCAGATTGGAACTTGTTGCCTCTTTCTCTCAGAACATAGGGGTTTGCTTGCTCTCTTTCTCATCTCTCTCCATCTCTGCCTCTCAAATAAATAAATTTTATTTATTTATTTTTTATTTATTTGAAAGACAGTTACAGAGAGAGGTAGAAACAGAGAGAGAGTCTTCCATCTGCTGGTTCACTCCCCAGATGGCTGCAATGGCCAGAGCTGCACCAATCTGAAGCCAGGAGCCAAGAGCTTCTTCCGGGTCTCCCATGTAGGTGCAGGGCCTCAAGGACTTGGGCCATCTTCCACTGCTTTCCCAGGCCACAGCAGAGAGCTGGATCGGAAGAGGAGCAGCCAGGATTAGAACCGGCGCCCATATTGGATGCCAGTGCTTCAGGCCAGGGCTTTAATGCGTTGCGCCACAGTGCCAACCCCTCAAATAAATGACTTGTGATGGGCCAGAGTTGTGGCACAGCAGGTTAAGCTGCCGCCTGTGATGCCAGCATGCTATAAAGGCTCACCTAGTATCTCTCATTTCAACTGCAACTCTCACTCCTGCCCCATGGCCTTTTCACTGGCTGCTGTCTGTATCTGGAAGCCCTTCCGCAAGGCACCCACATGGCTCTCACTCTCATTCACTTCATTGTGTCACTGTTCAGTTCAAACATGGCTAAAACTTCACCTGATTACTGAGACCTACCATGAATAGCCTGTTTGAGTTGTACATAGCCCACCCCTTCCTGGCCTTCTTCCCACAGCTCAATTTTCTCTCAATAGCACATTGATTGTGCCCTAAATTTTGTCAAAAGACAAAATTATGGGGCTGGCACTGTGGCACTGTGGGTTAAAGACCCAGCCTGGGCCAGCGCCATGGCTTAATAGGCAATAGGCTAATCCTCCGCCTTGCGGCGCCGGCACACCGGGTTCTAGTGCTGGTCGGGGCGCCGGATTCTGTCCCGGTTGCCCCTCTTCCAGGCCAGCTCTCTGCTGTGGCCCAGGAGTGCAGTGGAGGATGGCCCAAGTGGTTGGGCCCTGCACCCCATGGGAGACCAGAAGCATCTGGCTCCTGCCTTCGGATCAGCGCGGTGCGCCGGCCGCAGCACGCCAGCCGTAGCAGCCACTGGAGGGTGAACCAACGACAAAATGAAGACCTTTCTCTCTGTCTCTCTCTCTCACTGTCCACTCTGCCTGTGAAAAATAATAATAATAAATTTAAAAAAAGACCCAGCCTGCAGTGCCGGCATCCCATAGGGGTGCCTGTTCGAGTCATGGGTACAGCATTTCCAATCCAGCTCCCTGCTAACACACCTGGGAAAGCAGTAGAAGATAGCCCAAATCCTTGGGCCCCTGTACCCACGTGGGAGACCTGGAAGAAGCTCCTGGCTCCTGGGTTTGGATTGGCTCAGCTCTGGCCTGTTGCAGCCATTTAGAGAGTGAACCGGTAGGTGGAAGACATCTCTCTCTCTCTTTCAAGTAAATCTTAAAAAGACAAAATTATGGCAAATTTAGTTTAACAATTGTTTTTAAAGATTTATTTATTTGAAAGACAGAGTGACAGAGAGAGAGGGAAAGAGAGAGAGAGAGAGATCTTCCATCTTCTGGTTCAATCTCTAAATGATCAAAACGGCCAGGGCTGGGCCAGGCCAAGGCCAGGATCTCAGAACTCCATGGGGTACAGTGGCCCAAGTACTTGGGTCATCTTCTGCTGCTTTCTCGTGCATGCTAGCAGAGAGCTGGGTCGGAAGCAGAGCAAACAAGCCTCAGACAGACACTCTGATGTGGGATGCTGGTGTTGCGGTCAGCAACTTTACCTGCTGCACCACAGTGCCAAACCCCCAGATAAAGATCTTACATGGCTTTATTCATGATTCTAGTTACTGGGCAGTCCTCAGACCCAGAACAGGTCCAGAGAAATCGGGCTGCAATGTGCTCAGATATTTATGGCAGGAAATGGAATTGATGTACAGAGACGGTTTATCTGGCGGAGGGTTTTGCCCTTTTTGAACCAGCTGGCTGCATGCAATTGCCAGAAGCTCACTCAGATTCTGTGATGGCTAAGATTCAGCCATGTGTACCAAGTCAGGTTGCAGTTTGTTATGTGAGGACTCGAGTACAAAGTCATGCTCAGGTTTAAACTTAATTTAATAATTTCCTCCTTTTGGGGGCCAGCACTGTGGCATAGTGGGCTAAGTCTCTGCCTGCAGTGCCTGCATCCCATATGGGCACCGGTTCGTGTCCCGGCTGCTCTTCTCCCAGTCCAGCTCTCTGCTATGGCCTGGGAAGGCAGTGTGGAAGATGGCCCAAGTGCTTGGGCCCCCGCACCCATGTGGGAGACCCAGAAGAAGCTCCTGACTCCTGGCTTCAGAGTGGCTCAGCTCCAGCTGCTGCAGCCATTTGGGGAGTGAACTAGCAGATGGAACACCTCACTCTCTCTGCCTCTCTGTAACTCTGCCTTTCAAATAAATAAATAAATCTCTTTTTCAAATATTTATTTATTTGAAAGAGTTACATGGAGAGAGAAGGAGAGACAGAGAGAGAGAGATGTGTTCCATCCGCTGGTTCACTCCCCAGTTGACCAGTCTGAAGCCAGAAGCCAGGAGCTTCTTCCTGGTCTCCCTCGTGAGTACAGGGGCCCAAGGACCTAGGCCATCATTTACCGCTTTCCCAGGCCATAGCAGAGAACCAGATTGGAAGTGGAGCAGCCAGGACTTGAACTGGCAGCCATATGGGATGCCAGCACTGCAGGCAGCAGCTTTACTGGCTATATCACAGCACGGGTCCCAAATAAATAAATCTTAAAAAAGCAAACAAAGCAAAACAAAAACCCAGGGGCCAGCATTGTGGCATAGCAGGTAAAGCCTTTGATGCGAGCATCCCATGTGAGCAAGAGAGGGTCCCAGCTGCTCCACTGTGAGGAGTTAGATGGGCTAATGGGCACTTAGGTCCAGGTCCCAGTCAGAATGAGGAAAGCGGCAGAATCCCTGTAAGAGTGGACCATGTGCTTGCTTCTTCCCAGAGGCTACTTTAGCAACGCATAGCTTTCTCAAGAGAATAGGCTAGATAGGATTACCAATTCCAGCCCTCGGATGGATTTTTTATCCCTGCCTCTGATTGGTTGTTATTCCCAGTCCTCGGATTGGTTGTTATTTCTAGCCTTCTGATTGGTTGTTATTCTAGCCCTTTGATTGGTTATTAGGTGTTATTCTGCTCCTACCCTGATTGGTTAAATCTAGGTAGCTACTTTTGCTCATAAAAGGAGTCGGTACCCGCAAGCTTCCCCAGGGCATTCCTCCCTTGGAACCCCTTCCTGGCTGCTGCAGGAGGCTTGTCCTGTAAATAAATCTTGCTTTGCTCACTGTCCCTGTCCACGTGGAAATTCTTCTATTTGAGACAAGAACTGAGATGGCCTTCATCAGCTGGTAATACCACTTCCAATCCAGTTCCCTGTTGATGGCCGGGGAAAAGCAGTGGAGGATGGCCCAAGTGTTTGGTACCCTGCCACCCATGAGGGAGACCTGGATGAAGCTCCTGGCTCCTACTTTGTCCTGGTCCAGCATTGGCCATTGCCACCATCTGGGGAGTGAACCAGAGGACGGAAGATCTCTCTCTCTGACTTTCCCTCCCTCTCTGTAACTGACTTTCAAATAAATAAATAAATCTTTAACCCCCACCTCCAAAAAAATAAAACTCACAGAATCAGAAAATATCAACTGTGCTTGTGCACTATTTGCTGGTGGGGATGGAACATGGTACAGCCACTTTGGAAACTGTTAATGAAAGATCCTCAAAAAATTGAACCTGGAGTGACTGTATAATCCAGCAATTCCATTTCTGAGTTTATACACAAAAGAACTAAAGCTGAGTTTCAGTGGGCTGCTCATACACCCAGGGTCACAGCAGCTGCTGTGGTCTGGATGTGGTTTGAGTCCCCCAAGGGTTCACTTGAGGCTTTGGTCCCCAGAATGGTGCTATTTTTAAAACAGTCTATTTTTATGTATTTGAAAGGCAGAGTGACAGAGGGGAGGAAGGGGGAGAGAGAGAGAGAGAGAGAGAGAGAGAATGAGAATCTTCCACTCACTGGTTCCCTCCCCAAATGCCCAAAACAGCTGGGGCTGGACCAGGCCAAAGGAAGGCATCAAAAATTGCATCTGGGGGCCGGCACTGTGGCACAGTGGGTTAAAGCCCCAGCCTGCAGCACCAGCCTCCCATGTGGGCGCCGGTTCTAGTCCTGGCTGCTCCTCTTCTGATCCAGCTGTCTGCTGTGGCCTGGGAAAGCAGTGGAAGATGGCCCAAGTCCTTGGGCCCCTGCACCCGCGTGGGAGACCCGGAAGAAGCTCCTGGCTCCTGGCTTCAGATCAGCTCAGCTCTGGCCATTGCAGTCATTTGGGGAGTGAACCAGCATATGGAAGACATATCTCTCTCTGCCTCTCTCTGTAACTCTGCTTTTCAAATAAATAAAATAAATCTTAAAATAAAATTGCATTTGGGCCTCCCACGAGCTTAGCAGGGACTCGATATTTGAGCCATCATCTGCTGCCTCCCAGGTGTTTTAGCAGGAAACTGGACTGGAAACAAAAGCAGAGGCGGGACTCCAGTACAGGATGTGGGCATCCCACGTAGCAGTGCTCCAACCCCCATCTCCAGCATGGTGCCATTGGGAAATACTTTGGAGAGCCAGGGCCTGGTGGGAGGTCACTGGGTGTGGGAGGTGCCTTTTGAAGGGCTTGTGGGATAGGAGTTGTTCTTTCTGCTCACTAACTTGTCCCGTGGTCCTTTTTCCACACACTGCACCACCTGCCACCTGCCACCTGCCTTCCACCGTGGCTGTCACCAGAACTGCACCGCCTGAGGCAGGCCCCGTACCTTTGAACCTCTAAAACGGTGAGCAAACGCCTCTTCTCTACAAGTAACCTATGTCAGTATTGTGCTGCGATGCAAAGCTGACTAATACAGCGGCATCGCTCATGACAGTCAAAACATGGAGGCAACCCAAGTATCCACTGATGGATGGAGGGGAAAGCAAACTGTGGTCCATACATTCAGAAAAGCCAGGGGTGGGGAATGGGAGGAAGGGGGTGTATTAGGATTCTCCCGAGACTGAACCAATACGGTATAGATGGGTACAGATATAAATGTGGATATACGAGAAGGCGTTTATTAGAATGGACTCATGCAATTATGTAGGTCAACAAGTCCCCTAACAGGCCATCTGGAGACCAGGGGTGGGCATGGGAGTAGGGGACAGTCCTGTGGCATAGCAGGTTAAGCCGCTGCCTGCAACACTGGCATCCCATATAGGTACTGGTTCGATTCCCAGCAGCTCCACTTCTGATCCAGCTCCCTGTTAATGCGCCTGGGAAAGCAGCAGCAGATGGCCCAAGTGCTTGGGCCCCCGCATCCATGTGAGAGACCCGGAAGAAGCTCCTGGCTCCTGGCTTTTGTCTGGCCCAGCCCTGGCAGTAAAGGCCATTTGGGGAATGAATCAATGGATGGAGGCTACCTCTCTCGCTCGCTCGCTTGCTGGCTCACTCACTCTCTATTCCCCTATCACAATCCCTCTGCCTTTCAAGTAAATAAATAAATCATTTTTAAAATATGCCTACTCTGTGGCCAGTGCTGTGGTATAGTGGGTAAAACTACCGCCTGAAGTGCCGGCATCCCATATGGGTGTTGGTTTGAGTCCCAGCTGCTCCATTTCTCATCCAGCTCTCCGCTATGGCCTGGGAAAGCAGTGGAAGATGGTCCAAGTCCTTGGGCCCCTGCATCTGCAATGGAAACACAGAGGAAGTTCCAGGCTCCTGGCCTCAGACTGGTGCAGCTCCAGCCATTGTGGCCATTTAGGGGGTGAACCAGCAGATGGAAGACTTCTCTCCCTCTCACTCCCCCTCCCCCTTCCCTTCCCCCTCTCCCTCCTCCTCCCCCTCTCCCTCTCCCTCTCTGTTGCTCTGCCTTTCAAATAAATAAATGTCTTTTTTTAAAATACACCTAATCCAGCCAGTCTTCCACATGGTTTAGCTGTGCAGCACAGTGCTGTGTTGTGGGTCAGGAGTGTGCCCTGGGAGCTGTGGCTTCACTGACCTCAGCCAGCATCAGGAGAGGGGACTGTGTCACCTATCGCTGTCCAGGAAAAGATCAAAATGCAAAGTAGGGTTCTACTGAATGCACAGCACTTTCATGCCATCCTAAAGTCAGAAAACCATAACATTGCCAGTGGACCCATCGTAAGTCCGGGGTGTTCTGAAACTAGAGACGCCAAAAGGCTCTGGTGAAAACAGCACAGTCAACCGGATCTTTTTTTTTTTTTTTAACTAATTTATTTATTTGAAAGTCAGAGTTACACAGAAAGAAGAGAGGCAGAGAGAGAGAGAGAGAGAGAGAGGTTTTCCATCTGATGGTTCACTCTCCAATTGGCCACAACGGCCAGAGCTGTGCCGATCTGAAGCCAGGAGCCAGGAGCTTCTTCCGGGTCTCCCATGTGGGTGCAGGGGCCCAAGGATTTGGGCCATCTTCTACTGCTTTCCCAAGCCCTAGTAGAGAGCTGGATGGGAAGTGGAGCAGCCGGGATTCGAACCGGCACCCATTTGGGATGCCAGCACTGCAGCCAGTGCAGCTTTACCTGCTACGCCACAGCGCCGGCCCCTCATCTAGATCTTGACGAGATGTTTGCACACTCACATTTACCGCAGTGTTCTTCCCAACAGCCCAGAGGCAGAGACCACCTGCATGTCCCTCGGTGGGGGAAGGGATGGAGACAACGTGGTCTCTCTACACAGTGGAGTATTACTCGGCCTTAAAACAGAAGGCTGTGCTGACACTCCCGCCATACGGTGGCCTGGAGCACATTATGCCGGGTCACAAAAGGAAAACTGCTGTATGATCGCACTCGCGGGAGGTTTCTAGGTACTCACGTTGCAGAGCCAATGGGGCTCTGGGTGAAGGAGAACGGGCAGTTGTGTTATTGGATGGAACCGAGTTTTAGACTTGCAGGTTGAGGAAGTTCGGGAGCTCTGTTACACAACCACGGGAATCCAGCTAACCCTACGGAGCCGGACACTTAAAAATGACATGAATATCATAGTGTTTTTTTTTTTTTTATATAATAAATTAAAAAAAAAAAAACTCAAAGGGGCAGCGTCTGACCTGGGACACCTGCTGCCTGTGTTCAAGGCTCGGCTGCAGCGTGGATTCCAGCTTGCCACCAACGTACACCCTGGGGGCAGCAAGTGTTGGCTCCAGGTGGTTGCGTCCCTACCACCCAATGGAAAATCCTGCTCCTGGCTTCAGCCTGGCCCAGTCCCGGCTGCTGCAGGTATCTGAGGAGTGAACCAACAGTTGGGAGATCTCCGTCTGTCTCTGTCTCTCTGCCTCTCAAATTAAAAAAAAGACCAACACCGCGGCTCAATAGGCTAATCCTCCGCCTGCGGCGCGCCGGCATACCAGGTTCTAGTCCCGGTCGGGGCGCCGGATTCTGTCCTGGTTGCCCCTCTTCCAGGCCAGCTCTCTGCTGTGGCCCGGGAGTGCAGTGGAGGATGGCCCAAGTGCTTGGGCCCTGCACCCCATGGGAGACCAGGAGAAGCACCTGGCTCCTGGCTTCGGATCAGCACAGTGTGCCGGCCGCAGCACGCCGGCTGCAGCGGCCATTGGAGGGTGAACCAAAGGCAAAGGAAGACCTTTCTCTCTATCTCTCTCTCTCACTGTCCACTCTGCCTGTCAAAAAAAATTAAACACAAATATAAGCAGTGGGATGGGTGTTGTGGTACAGCTGGTTAATGTCTAAGTCACTTGGAACACCCAAATCCCAATCAGAGTGCCTGGTTTCTTCCTGGATACTCCTGGATATGCTTTTTTTTTTTTTTTTTTTTAAGATTTATTAATTTATTTGAAAGGCAGAGTTACAGAGAGGCAGAGAGACGAAGAGATCTTCCATCTGCTGGTTCACTCCCCAGTTGGCTGCAATGACTGGGGCTGGACCAGGCCGAAGCCAGGATCCAGGAGCTTCTTCCAGGTCTCCCATGTGGGTGCAGGGGCCCCAGGACTTGGGCCATACTCTGCTGCCTTTCCTAGTACATTAGCCGGGAGCTGGACCGGAAGTGGAGCAGCCGGGCTTCCAACCAGCACCCATATGGGATGCTGGCACTGCAGGCAAGGGCTTTAACTCTCTGTGCCACAGCACTGGCCCCCTTTCTGTTTGTTTGTTTTGTTTTAGGTGGTCATTGAGGTAGCAGAGTTTAATGACAAGAACACACCTGACAGACTGACAGACCAGGCAGGTGTCTCGGGCGAGAAGTGAGCTTTGCTTTGTTTCTCCCACAAAGAGCTGCCTGAGCACGTGGGTGGGTGAGCGAGGGAGCTTACAGGCAAGGGAGTGCTCAGATAACCTCACAAGCGGGCAGCGGCCTTGGAGGGGAGGGAGCATGCGCACGCTTGCTCTTGGCTGGAGGAGGGCTTTCACGGCAGCAGGGACAGCAGGTGGTGTGGACAGGTGGATGCGGCCTCACTCGTCACACCCAGGGCAGGGACGTGTGGCCAGGACGGGGGTGGCTGCACGGTGCCTCCGTACATTCATCTACCAAGAGCCGAAGGCAGCTGCCGCAGTGAGGAAGGAGTCACGAGAAGTGCGGGGAAGCTGGGGACAGCAAGTGTGGGCGCCGGTGACAGATGAGGTGTCAGCTGCCTGGCAGACACAGCTGAGGCTGATCAACACACGCCCCTCCCACAAAGTCGGAGGCCCCTGTAGCTCTGCCTGGCGCGGAGGGAGGGCTGTGGGGCTGTCTCTCCGTGGAGCAGCTGGCGGGGTGCAGGAAGAAGCCCCAGGAGCTCAGCCCTCCACCCCACTGGCACCCTGGGGTGCTGGCTCCCCTCGCACCCAAGCAGTCCTCCGCTGCAGCGCCCTGCTCCAAAGGAAACAGCACCCAGTGTGAGCTTTTGTCTTTTTAATAAAAAATAAACTGTCTGTGCCAAGCAGTTTTCTGAATCTCAAAACAAATAGAAGGGGACAGGAGAGAGGTCAAGGGATGACCGAATAAAGGCAAGAACAGGCTCAGATTGGCCCTGCCATTCTCACCCGGGGAGGAAGAGTCACAATCTGCCCCAACGGAAGCAAGAAGGAAGGTGGTCAGACTTCAAGACAGACTTCCTGGGCCTCAGCGGTGCATGGTTGGCGAAGGGAGCAGGCAGGGCAGCTCCCTGCAGAGCCCCAGGGACCCCTGCGCAAGGAGAATGTTGGTGTCCAAGGTGGCAGCTGGGTGCAGAGCGGAGGTTCGCGGAGAGGTGTGGAGATGTTTGGAGTTCATCACCTCCGGGTCCTGCGACCACTGGGTCTCTTAGGGTCTCCTGGAGCAGTGTTTCTAGGTGGCGCCCCCTGGAATGGCCAGGACTGAAAGATCTTCCCCAGGTGCTCCGGGCGTCGTGCAGGTGCAGGTCTGGGGAGCCCCCACGTGCTGGGTGGAAGGGAGTCCCATCAGGAAGGCAGGCTGGGTGCACAGCCCCCTGCGGGTGTTCCTGGCGGCACAGGTGGCAGGAGAAGGTGCTCTTTTGCATTACTCCCATCCTACTGGGGGCTGCCCTGCTCCGGGACCCCCCTCCCCCAGCAGCATGGCCAGGCGCCTGCCCTGTCTCACAGTCTCTGTGCCCAGAGGTTAAGCCACCTCGGGACCCAGGTGATTGTTGTCAGCGTCCACGTCACTGGCAGAGGTCCTTTGTTCCTTGGGGGGCTGCAGGTGCTGTTCCCTGCTCAGGGGGGCCTTCTCCCTGGGGGGCAGCATCTCACAGCCTTGCACTTTGCCCCGAGCCCGAAGCGCCCCCAGCGGGGAGGCGAGGAGGACAATGAGGGCTCCAGACAGCACCAAGGCAAGGAGGATGGTGACGACGAGAAAGTGGGGCCAGTAGGACCGCTGGTCAGCCAGCGCGGCCCTGCCGCTGACCCTGGTCAGCGGCACCTGCACACGCTCCCGGGGAATGCCGGTGAGTTCAGGGTCCAGCGCCAGGGGCTGGTCTTGGCTGTCCACCCAGTAGGAGACCACAGGGTATGAGAAGCCGTTCTCAGTGGCCATGCACTGGTAAAGGCCTCCAACTCCATCCCGGGGCATCAGCAGGAGGGAGCCATTGTAGACTGTGGAGGGGGTCTCCTGGATGGTGGCTGCGCCGTGACTCCAGTGGTAAGAGGCCAGGGCTGACAGGCGGGGGCAGGGGAGCTCCAGGATGGAGTTGGGGACGGCTAGGACTTCCTTAACTGCAGAGAAAGAACGTGGCAACAGGTGTGCGAGAGGAAGGGAGGAGGAAGACAGGGGACCCAACGCTCACCTCCGGCGCCACTGCAACTCCCCAAATCAATGCTCACCCCTTCTCTGGCTCCGGCCTGGACCCCACACTCACCTCCAGCCCATCTCACTCTAACTCAGCCTCAATCCTGAACGCCAGCTTGGCCCGCAGCTCAAAACTTACCCTTCCTCCCTACAGCCAAGCCCCAAATCCAACCCAACTCTGGGGCTGAGCTCTGGCCCCGCGGGAAGGCCCAGCCCTGCCCAGAAGTCCGTAGGCCCTTTGCTCTCCACCCCCAACCCAGCTCAGTCCCACACTCACTGATCTGTGGGCGGCTCTGGGGCCGGTGGCTCCTGCCCATGGGGCCATTGGTGCAGGCCCACCCTGGGTTCCCTCGCTTCATGTCCTGCTTCCAGGTGTTCCTGAGAGGGCAGGGGAGGCAAACACAGCCCTTGAAACAGACAAAAGTGGGCAGAGGAAGGAAGAAGGGAAGGAAGTGCAGGGGCAAGGGCTGGAGGCTGTGGGTGACCAGTGGGAATGGACCCCAGGACAGCCCGCACGGCTGGAGGAGCCCAGCAGTGACTGTGCCAGGAGCTCCTGGAGAGAGGACGGTAGCGGCAGAAGCTGGGCAGGAAGGGACCCGGCCGGCCACCTGCAGCTGCCACCAAGACTGGCACTCACAGGCTCGGGGCGGACAGGAAGCGGCACATTTGGGACTCGAGGTGCCAGGCGCAATGCGGGTCCCTGGCCAGGATACAGTCCACGCAGCTCTCGTAGACACTGCAGTTGGCACGGGGAACCCTCCAGACGCCTGCTGAGGAGCCCACGAACACTGCGTCCTGGGAGACAGAGGCAGAGCATCAGGAAGTCCCAGCAGACAGCCCCCACCCCTGGGTCCCCCAGGCAGCCCCGCCAGAAAGCCAGGTCTCTTCTCACCTGGGCGGGGACCAGCTGCAAGTTGCGAACAGGTTCCTGGCGAGGGAACAACTGGATCTCCTCCACCAGGTGGGCGCTGCTGTCCTCACTCACCACGGCCTTGTGCAGGGCGCCCGTGGCTGTGGTAGACAGAGCTCAGAGCATCTCCCTCCGCCCACACCTCCCCAGCTGGCAGCAGGCCCCGCCCCCGCCGGAAGCGTGTGCCAGACCACTCCTGTCCCTCCGCACTGTGCCGTGGCGATGGAGCTGTTCTCTTGTGAATGGCCTATAGTCCCTGGCCACTAACCTTCTAACAAACTAGAGCCCTGAAGAAGCCCACGCACAGCTGACACCGCGCCCAGTAACCGGGCTGGAAACAGAGCCTTGAGACGCAGCCCACCGGCCAGACCCCTTTTCTACAGCTCCCCCTGTGCCCTGGACTTCAGCCACTGCTCCCTCCACAACCTCACCTCCTCCTGAGCCCTGCGCCCAGCCACCTCTTCACCACCTCCCTGTCCACTGGATGCTCTAGGTCTTTCCTGCCTGCAGAAAGAGGATCCTGGCCCGACCCCACCCTCCCTGCAGGCACCGCCCCCTCCAGGCCTCTGCTCACACTTCCTGAAGGTGTCATCTCCACTACCCCGTGGGCAGCTCCTCTGAACCACTCACTCTTCACCCCTCTAACGTGGCTTCCCCAAAACCAGCAGCTCTTGCTAAGGCTACCTAAGACCTCCCTGTCTGTGGCCCCCACCCGCCGAGCTCAGAATGGGTGGGTACTGGGCTGTGTTGCTTTCCCACGGGGTTTTCAGAGCCCAACAGGGCACCAGGCACAGAGCAGGTGCTCAGCAGGCATGCGTTGCATGAGTGAATGAATGAATGAGTGAGTGAATGAACTCAGAGGATCTGCTCCTCCCCCAGGGGGCAGCTCCCCCTCTAGTCCTCAGGGGGATGTCCTGAAGCCCTTACTCACCGGTGCCCAGGTACAGGACCAGATGGCTGCGCCCCTCCAGATCCTGGGCCGTCTCCACTGCCAGCTGTGTGTACTCCACACCGGACTTCACCAGCAGGGGCACGCCCACCACTTGTCCATCCATCAGATAGTGGTCCTTGATGAAGGTCAAGGCTTTATCGGAGGAGGGGCCCACAGAGCACTGAAGGGGGAAGCAAGCAGATCAGGCTGGCGTCCCTGCTGGTGCTGGCCATCCTTCCGGGCAGGGAGCTGGCGCTCAGCCTCTGCAGCCGCTGGCTCTGAGCTGCAGCTTCTGCGCGTCTGGGGTCTCTGCCGTGGGGTGGGCACGTTCCCAACACCAGCAGGTGAAACGCACGAGGACACGCAAGGCAGTCAGCACAGGGCTGGGCCGGCGCTGAGTCACTCAGGAGCTGTGAACACTCGGGACGCCCTCCTCCTCTGCACCTGCACCCAGGATGGCTGGCAGCCGGCAGGAGGCACCGTGTGGGCAAGGGCTGCAGTCCCAGGCATAGCCCCGGACCTGGCACACAGTGGGTGCTCAATCAATGCTGGCTGAGTTGATGACTCAATGAAGGCTGTCACGGAGGAAGGAGGTGTAGCCAGCAGTGTTCCTGCTCAGCCTTTGCTGCGTGACTCTGGAGGGTCCTTTCTCCACTGTAGGCCTCCTTTTTTCTCACCCATCAAGTGAGGGGGCTGGACCGGCTGTTCCCTAAAGGCCCTGCCAAGCCGAGCGGGCTGTGGCTCCGGGACACCTGGGTCCCCATCTTCAGTCACGATCCTTGTCCTCTGTCACCCATGGGCTGGGTGCTTCGCCCAATGGCTTCACCTCTCTAAGCCCAAACTTCCCCATCCATAAAGCGAGGCTCAATGCCAAAAGGAACACATGCACCTAATCTCACATCCTCCCAAAGGGAGTTTTTAAAAGGCATAAACCTCCCGGGGTGGGGAGACCAGGAGAGAAGGCAAAAGCATGCACGTGTTTGAGCAGGGGGTGGGGGACATGGAAAGCCTGAAAAATCCTATCATCTGGCCCTGCCAAGGCGAGCGCAGGCAGGATTTGAAGCTCACTCCATCCACAGCAGGCTAATTCTTCACTGGATCATTTTGTGTGGCCGCGAATGATGTCGCAAACGTCCACATGGCCCTCGGCAGAACAAAGGTTCCCCAGCCCTGAACAAACGATGCAGACTTAGAGACAGAGGAGAGGCTCCTCCCGAGGCAGCCCCGGGGGACCTCCCTGAGCACCTGATTCACAAGGAAGAATTCCTAAAGTTTATGAATCAGCGGCTGTGCTACCCCTGGAAGTGGGGCTCGAGGGCAGGCTAAACAAGGAGGATTATGGGAAAGTCTAGGCAAGGACACAGATGCCCCCAAGCTCCACACGGCTGGGTGGCTGCCCCCCTCCCCAGCCTGGCCCAAGACATAGGTTTCTTCCCCACAGAGGGTGAAGCAGGGGGCCTTGGAGGCAGTGGGTTGAAATGCCAGGAGACAGCCAACAAGTGAGACTCTGTCCCCACACCCAACCCTCCTCTGTGGCTCCCACGTCAGGAGCCAGACCAGCACCCTCCAAGCAGGAAATGAAGCCAGTCCACCCTCGGTGCAGGCTTGGGGAGCCACGCTGGAGACCACAGAGAGGTGGGCAGATAGCCTCCATGTTCCTTACCTAAGCACACAGCCAGACTACCAGACACATGGGTAAAACCATGAACTTGAGATAAGGAAACAAACAAACGAAAAAAAACCTTTGAAAAAGAACAAACAAAAATTGGGAGGGAACCGTAATGATCTGAGAAGCAGAAAACTGCTGTCACCACTGTGTCCCAAGCAACAAAACAGCCGTGACACCATCCCAGCACACAGGCAGGCGTCTGGCACAGTGGTAAGGACTCCCACAACCCAGACCACAGTGCCTGGATTCAGGAACCAGCTCTGCTCCAACTTCCTGCTAATGGGCACCCTGAGGAGGTGGCAAGTAATGGCCCATGCAGGTGGCTCCTTGCCACCCCACATGGGAGACCCAGATGGAGTTTTGGCTCCTGGCTTCAGCCTGGCCCAATTCTGGCCATTGCAAGCATTTGGGGACTTGACCCACAGGTGTGAGCTCTATTTCTTTCTCCTTATCTCCCAAACAAATTAAGTAAAAAGGAACAGAATGCTACTAAAGAATAATCCTGAGTCCACAAAAAGAGGGCAGAAGGAAGAGCACATGACCACAACAAACCAAGTTTCATCCCAGACCAGATCTGAAACTGACCAACTCTCCAGAGGCAATCCCTGAACAAGAGACAGGAAGTCCAACAGCTGCACCACAGAAATGCAATCAGCAAGAGCTAGACTCTGGAGAACTCTGGATGGCGAGCCAAACCACAGGAGAAGGGGCCCGCCTGGCACCCGTATTGCAGTGACCATTCGAGTCCCAACTGCTCTGTTTCCGATCCAGTACCTGGGAAGACAGCAGAGGATGGCCCACCCACACGGAGACCCAGATAACTCCCCTGGCTGCTGGCTTCAGCTTGGCCTAGCCCCAGCTGCTGTGGTGATTTGGGGAGTGAACCAGCAGATGAAAGTCCTCTCTCTAACTGCCTTTCAAATAAGTAAATAAAATTTTTAAAAATATCACAGGAGGGGGCCAGGGCTGTGGCATAGTAGGTTAAGCCTCTGTCTGTGGTGCCAGCATCCCATATGGGTGCCGATTCATGTCTTGGCTGCTCCTCTTCCGAGACAGCTCTTTGCTCCTTGGAAGGCAGTAGAAGATGGCCCAAGTCCTTGGGCCCCTGCACCCACGTGGGAGACCCAGAAGCTCCTGTCTCCTGGCTTCGGATCAGCTCAGCTCCAGTCATTGTGGCCATTTGGAGAGTAAACTTGCGGATGGAAGACCTCTCTCTCTGTCTCTCCCTCTCTCTGTCTGTAAATCTACCTCTCAAATAAATTTTTTAAAATATCAGTGGATAAAAATAGAAAATGGAAAGGAAACATACAGATTAAAAGAGACTTAGGAGCTGGCGCTGTGGCATAGCAGGTAAAGCTACTGCCTGCAGTGCTGGCATCTCAAATGGGTGCTGGTTTGAGTCCTGGCTGCTCCACTTCCAATCCAGCTCCCTGCTAATGCGCCAGGGAAAGCAGCAGAGGATGGGCCAAGTGCTTGGGCCCCTGCACCCACGCGGGGGACCTGGATGGAGCTCCTGGCTTTGGCCTGGCCCGGCCCTGGCTGTTAAGGTCATTTGGGGAGCGAACCAGCAGATGGAAGATCTTTTTCTCTGTCTCTCCCCTTCTCTCTGTCACTCTGCTTTTCAACTAAACAGAATAAAGCTCTTTTAAAAGAGAAAGAACGTTGAAGGGCCAGCCTGGGAGGCCCTCCCGTCCTCTGGAAGTTGTTTCAAGCTCCCACAGGGCAGGGACTCAGGTCTGTCCTGCCCACTGCCGCAGTCCTGGCGCCGAGAACAGCAGCGCACGTCCTCAAGAAACACATGCTGAATCGGATGAAATCGTGTGGGGAAACTTCTTAGACTGAAAGAAGCAAAGGAGCGAACTGTCCATTCCTAAGTGCCCAGCACAATAAATGAAGAATTTCATCAAAGCACAACCGTGACACTTCAGAACCCCAGGGACAAAGGAAAGGCTTGAAAACATCTAGATTCAAAGGGTCAGGATCAAAACAGCATAGCACTGGCAGCCAGAAGCCAACAGATCAAGCTCTTTAAAACTGGAGGGAAAAGGATTTCTCTTTGAGAGGTACATGCAGCGAGCCACATGATCAAATAGAAAGTAGAATAAAGACAGTTTCAGATATGCAAGGTCGCAAATGTTTTTATCTGCCATGCATTCTTCTCCAAGAATCTATCAAGATCACCTCCACTGAAATGAGATCCTGGGCCGGTGCTGCAGTGCAGCGGGTTAAGCCTCCGCCTGCAATGCCAGCATCCCATGTGGGCGCTGGTTCAAATCCCTGTTGCCTCACTTCTGATCCAGCTCCCGGCTAATGCACCTGGGAAAGCAATAGAAGATGGCTCAGGTGCTTGGGCCCCTGCACCCACGTGGGAGACCTGGAAGGAGCTCCTGGCTCCCGCCATTGGATTGGTCCAGCCCTGGCTGTTACAGTCATCTAGTGGATGGAAGATCTCTCTGTCTCTCTCTCTCTCTCTCTCTCTCTGTATTTCTGACTTTCAAATAAATAAATAAAAATTTTTAAAAACCAAGATCATATTTTTTGAAAAGAGGAAGCCGTGGAACACAAGAAACACGAGTACGTCACAGGCAGGAGGCAGAGGGATTCTCCAGGTGACATGCAAGGGAGATTCCAGACGGCAGCTGCTCCAGATGTGGACGGCGCCAGCCTGGACAGGAGCTGAGACCGTTGGCACAGCAGAGGGGCCTATCTTCAGAAGACACTCAGATAAATCAGCATGAGTTTGAGGTTCAATTAAAGATAAGAGCTTAGGAAACAAAATAAGCAAAAAATAATGAAGATAATTACTAACCCCAGGGAAAAGAGAAATTATGCAAAGAGGTAAAGTAACCATGGCTTACTACCTGGCTCAGCTGCAAATAATCAGAGTTATCATATTGAGATAGATCCAGCCAAGATGCCTGTATAACCACGGCAGGACACCGCTGGAGGGGGCAGCGCTGGATTGGTGAGCCAACTTTAGAAGCCACTGGAACCGGATCTGTGGTGCTTGCTGGTTCCTAGGGTGTAGGCATCAAGCCATCTATGTCATGTCACCGAACACAAACTTGGGAAGAGATGTGAACAAACAGTGCTTGCCAGCTGCTTCAAGTTGATTCTTTTTTTTTAAGTTTTATTTATTTATTTGAAAGTTAGAATTAGAGAGAAAGAGACAGAAAGAGATCATTCATCCACTGGTTCACTTCCCAGATGGCCGCAACAGCCAGGGCTGAGCTAGGCTGAAGCCAGGAACTCCATCTGGGTCTCCCACAAGGGTGGCAGGGCTCTGAGCACTTGAGGAACCCTCTGCTGCTTTCCCAGGCCATTAGCAGGGAGCTGGTTTGGAAGTGGAGCAGCCGGGACTCGAACAGGTGCCTATATGGGATGCTAGGGTCACAAGCGGAGGGTCTACCTGGTACACCAGAGCACCAGTCCCTCAAGCTGTTCTAACACACCACTGAGTGAGGGTGAGAGCGGGGAAACCAGGTTAAATCCTCACCTTCCAGAATGGGAATTCAGCACTCTCTGAAAGTGGAACGAGGAATAGCAACGAGGGCCAGCGTCGTGGCACAGCCAGTTAAGCTGAGGCCTGTGACAACGGCAACCCCAGGAGAGCCGGTTCAAAGCAGCTCCTCCACTTCCGATCCAACTCCCCGCTGATGTGCCTGGGAAAGCAGTAGTTGACGACTTAAGTGCTTGGGCCCCTGCCACCCTTGTGAGAGACCCGGATGGAAAAGATCAGCTGAAAGGCTGAAGGAGGAGAGGAAGTGGGGATGCTGCTGGTAATCAACTCTGTAGATGTCGGTGATCCTTTAACTCATGTACGTATATGATGGATCAGCAACAAGATGGTGGCACGTGATGTTTTGTTTAAAAAAATTCATAGAGGCCGGCGCCGCGGCTCACTAGGCTAATCCTCCGCTTGCGGCACTGGCACCCCGGGTTCTAGTCCCAGTCGGGGCGCCGGATTCTGTCCCGGTTGCCCCTCTTCCAGGCCAGCTCTCTGCTGTGGCCAGGGAGTGCAGTGGAGGATGGCCCAAGTGCTTGGGCCCTGCACCCCATGGGAGACCAGGAGAAGCACCTGGCTCCTGGCTTCGGATCAGTGTGGTGCGCGGGCCGCAGCATGCCGGCCGCATCGGCCATTGGAGGGTGAACCAACGGCAAGGGAAGACCTTTCTTTCTGTCTCTCTCTCTCTCACTGTCCACTCTGCCTGTCAAAAAAAAAAAAAATTCACAGAAACGTGTACCATGAAAAAATTACTCATGGATTTCAATTTTTTTGCACCAAAATAAATTTATCTTCTTTATGTTTATTTATGTTCTTCTACTTGAAAGACAGACCAACAGAGAGAAAAAGAGAGAGAGGGCTCTTCCATTACTCCCCAAATATCCACAACAGTCAGGGCAAGGCCAGGCTAAAGCCAGGAGCCTGAAACTCCATCCGGGTCTCTCACAAGGGTGGCAGGGGCCAAAGCACTTGAGTCATCACCTACTCCCTCCCAGGATACACTAGCAGGAAGCTGGATTAGAAGCCAAGTAGTCAGGATTCAAACCTGCACTCCAATAGGGGACACAGGCTCCCCAGGCAGCAGCTTAACCCACGGTACCACAAGCTCAGCCCTAAACACAGCTTTAAAATCATCTCCCAAGAACTTTTTGAAGTACCCTCATCTATAAGTCTGACAAAGGAAAAAAGGTTAATAAGAATGCAGGGGAAGACGCCTAAGACAGTACTTCTGCACTTGACACACATCCATGTCCCCTTAGTGCCTCAGCGATAAACCCTATTATTTGGGGTGCACTTACCCTCGGGGGAAGGCGGCCCTGGCACCTGCTCTGTAAGACGCTATGGGACACCTGCAGAACGTGGGCAGCAGGAGCAGGTGCACGTGTGAGCAGACGGCGGGGAGCGCTGGCACGCGTTGGGCACTTGCTGTGCCATCACGTTTCTGTGGCAGTGTGGGGGCAGTGCTCAGTCTGGGGGTGGTACTTACGCTGCCTGGCCGGGGGGTGATGGAAGGGCCCCGGTACGTAGTCCAGCGTGAAGTTTCTTTGTTCAACTCCTTGTACGTTCCCTTGAAGACCCACTCAATGTCCCTGAGCGAGAAGGCACAAACTGCAGAACTCTTGGTCCCACCGACCTGCCTGGAGACAAGCACAGCGGCTCACTGGCTGTGGTCTCCTCTGCCACACCAGTCAGGACCCCCTCCAAGGCCCTGCCCCGCCCCAGTGGGAAACCCCAGGAGGGCAGGAGTGTGGAGGCTGGGCCACCCCTGGCTGCCTCTCCTTCTCCTTGCTGCGTGGATTACGGAGAGCCACGGAGTTTCCCTAATTCTCGTGCAGGGCCTGGCTCGAGGCCTATCTTGGGATCTGAAGTGTGATTATCCTTAATGAGACTTGATTGGGGCACAGGTCCTGGGGCGGCTCTGCCTGCCCAGCCTGGTGGGGCCGTGCTCACGGGAGGGGCAGTGTACCCGCCCCCAGGCTGGCTCCACAGGAGGCCCTTCTCCTTGGGGGTCCCTTGGCCTCAGAGAACCCACCGGTGCCTGCCTACCAGACCAGCTCTACTTCCTGAGCCCTGCTCTGTGGAGACCGATTTGCTCTCGCCCTTCGTGAACCCGACTATTGCACACACCAGGTGCTCAGGTCTGGAGCCTGTGGCTCTCTGACCCCACGTAGACCAGACACCTTCGGTAAGGGACAGTCAGCAGGAACTAAAGGACTGTGTGGTACCTTGGGCAAGTCAGTTAACTCTTTCCAGTCTAGCAAGCAATGATCGGGTTTTTATCTTACCACACTGATGGTATTTTCCCTCTTTGCCCTGGCCCTTAGGCAGCTCAGGTGGCTGGCATACAAACATAACACATCCTATGAGAAGCCTTTGCAATGCATTGACCCCACCCCTGACTTTTAGCGTTCTCCCTTTATTCCCATTGCCGGCTCTGCTTGTTGACTTTGAAGCTTGCCTCTCCTAAATTGCCTCCCTTTCTTTTCGGAACCAGGCAGGACATACGCTAGTCCGACACCCTCAGAGCTGTCTTTGTCCCATGAACACGAAGGACTTGAGTCCAATTCCTGGGAGGTAGCGACGACCAAACGCTTTCTGATTGGAAACGCAGGTATACGCTCGCTCGGCCGCAGCGATCCTGCACCAGGGCTTCCTGGGGCCGCAGACCCCGAGTCCAGGCCCCCACTCTCCGGCCCGGCTGCTCACCACTGGGAGGTGAAAACTGCGAGGACGCGGGCTGCGGCGGGAGGGTCGGCGGGCAGCAGGACCGCGTGGCGGATGATGTTGAAGGGCAGCTGCCCGGGCTGGGCGCACAACAGCTGGGCCTTCAGGAAGGTGGTCCACTTCTTCTGAAGCAGTTTTTCGCCGCCGACGTCGTTCTGCCCACGGGAGGGGGCGGAGTCAAGGGCAGCCCCGCCCCCCGGGGAGGGGGACGCAGTCCTGCCAATGCCGCCAGCCCACAGGCTCTCCCGCCGCCCAGCTCTGGCCAGCCCCACTGAGCCGCAATGCACACCTTGCAGACTTGAGCCACCCGGGAGGTGTGCAGCTTCTCGAAGAAGTCAAACTCACTGGCTGTCTCCTCGAAGAAGAAGTAGACGACCTGAGTGGACGGGATGGCAGCCACGAAGGAGGCATCCGCTGCAGGCAGGGGGCAGCGGACCGGTTAGGGACCTGCAGGCCCGGGGCTCCCCTCGGGGAAAACCAAGACACAGGCTGCCTCGGCCCCCACAGCTCCAGGTGGGTTGGTGATGGGCGTGCAAGGGCGGGTGGGACTTGGGCTTCTTCCCTGCTGTCCCCCCTCTCCGGCCCCCACGAGGAATGTGTGTTCCTCAACAGTTGAGTGAGTCACAGCAAATCTCGGGGCCAGGTGTCCAGGGCTCAGGGGAGGGGCCGGGCCGTGCTGGCCTGGGGCCGGGTGCTTACAGTGCAGCCAGCAGAGGAAGGTGTCTGTCTTGAGGACCGGCTGGGATCCCAGGGTGCGCATCAGGACAGGCTGATTGCCCAGGAAGTTGTTCATGGTGCCCGAATAGAGCGTGCCATCTAGGAGAGGGGCGGGCAGGAGGGCGTCTCAGCAGGTGGAGGCCTGCCTAGGACCAGCCCCCTTCATTCCTTCTGCACACCCCCACGCGGGGCACCCTGCTAAGGGCCTCGTTCTCCCTCTGAAACCGTCCCTGTCCCCTTCCTTGCAGCAGTCTGAGCAGGAGCTGGTGGCTGGGTGCCGCATCGCCCTCTGAGCTTGTGCTTGGAGGCTGCGGGCCTCCCTTTGTGTGTCCCCGGGCCTTCCAGAGACTCTGCCACCTCCCATGACCCACAGGGTGCCCTGGAGGATGGGCATCGTGGGGCGGATCCGGAAGCCTGACACTCACCCACCAAAACAGCGGTGTGCTTGTGGGCGGGGCTGAAGGGGCTCTGGCCTTTCCCCTCCACGACCTTGTCCTCAGAGATGGGCAGCAGGAAGGAGTCTTGGAGTTCCTGGAGGGGGGTAGAGGCTGGGGGCCCAGAACGCCAGGGTCTCACCTCTGGGAAGTGAGGGGCAGAGGGAGGAGGGAAAGGGACGGCGAGGGCACCTGGTCTGGGGCCAGGAAGCTCTCGGGAGTCCCTGAGTTTGGGTCCCCAGGGACCAGAGTTCCCTGAGCCGCAGAGGATGGGCTGGGGTAGATGTACGCGGCAGTGCTGGGCGCCATCACTCACAAGGAAGGTGCAGGCGGGGCTGAAGGCGAAGGTGCCGCAGGCATAGAGGTGGGTATCATTCAAAGAGACCAGGACGCGGATGAAGTTGAAACACTGTGTCTGGGAGAGACGGGGAACTCAGGCCAACAGGCCACTCGCCCCAAACTCCTGGGCGCCCAGAGCTTCCCCCATCACTTCCTAGTGGGGAGAAGCCCAGAGCAGTGCTGGGTAGTCCCTGCCATCTACACAATGCCACCTGGGGATCACCACGCATGCAAGTGCCCAACCTGAGGGCAGTGGGTGATGGCCTGGGCCTGCCCAGAGCCCCCAGACCCGCCTCCACTCACCTCGACTACCTCCCTGTTGGGCGTCTTACGGGCGCACTCACTCTTCTTCCCGTCGCTGGCTGGCCAGTGAATCTGGAGTGGAGAATTGAAAAGGAGAGGGGAAGGGAAAGGAGGCTGTGCCAGGTTCCCGCTGAGCCCCGCCAGCCCCTTCCCCGCCCAGGCTGTGAACCCCAGACAGCCTGGTGACCCCAGGACAGGCTGCGGGGCAGCGGTGAAAACAGCGTATTCTGATGGTCCCGAGGCCCATTGGGACACAGCTCCTAAGGGATCCGACAGAACTGGCTTTGGATCTAGGCTTAGCCACTCCGAGACTCAGCTAGGCTGCAGGCATGAGCACCTCCCCTCACGCACCGCAGCGGTTTTCACACGGCACATTTGCGGGGGAGGTAGCTAGAGACCTGGGTCCCGGGGTCACACCTTCGAGAAGCTACTGTTTCTGCCAGCGCCCAGTGTGCAGGTGGCCAACGACCCCAGGGGAAGGGACACGAACGCTGCAGCGGATGGGCGCTGCCAGCTCTGTCCCTCTCCCTGTCTCCCTCACATGGCCCTGCTGGCAGGGCAGGGTTAACACCGTGGCTTCTGTACTTTCTACCAGTGGGTGGATAGCGGGTTATTGGTGCCCTTTGACTCCGTGTTTATCTCCTAGGTCAATGATTCCTTATCAGCTGTTGGCCATTCCCAGTACTCAACCACGGAACAGTGAGGCAGCTCGGGTACCTCCTGCCTGTTCCATTGTCGAGTTCCAGGCACCAAGAATCACTGATGGTGACTCCTTGGAGGCCACAGCGCTGGGCTGCTGTTCGCACACAGGCAGCCCAGGCACAGGGCGGCAGCTGGCCCCCTCCCTCGCGCCGGTCTCCTCACCATGTTCTTCAGCCTTGGGACTTCTGGGTCCTGGATATTCAAGGCCAGAATGGCCTCTCGGGCCCCGACGTACAGAGTGCCTCCATCTCCACTCAAAAGCAGAGTGTCAAAATCCTGGAGGCCCTTTTGGTGGAAGAAGCCAAGCGCCCTGCGTCTGTCCCCTGTTGAGAGGTGGTGAGAAGGAGACAGTGATAAGGAGTTGGTGGGCAGGTGGCAGATTCCTGAGATGGGGGGAAGTGGGGCCAGGGTAGGTGACGGCCCAGGGAACGTTGCAACGGTGCTGCACTAGACAAGGACCTCTCGGGCCCCGCTGGCAGGATGGGCGGGGGGATCCACAGGCTGAGAGACAGACAGGAAGGTGTTGGCAGCCGCAAGCAGGAAAGCTAAAAGCAGACAACGGCTATGTGTCACGGCGGCTGTGGGTTTCAGGGTCCTCTGACCACCCCCGGCCCCACCTCCACTTCCTTCCCCTCTCTCATCGCAGGAAATTTCCACCACCCGAGCCACCATGAGCAGAAAGGCAGCGTCTTCTTCCAGGGGACCCTGTAGCCAGGGAGGTGAGCCTCTGCATCCCCCAGGCATGGGGCGGCAGCCGGGGTGGGAGGAGCTCCTCGGCTCAGCCCTCGCTGGCACGCTGGCAGGCGCTTCGGCCACCTGTTAGCTCGTTAGGCGCAGGGAATCTTAGGGCCAAAGGAGGAGCTGGGAATAAGGAGCAGAAGGTGCTGGAAGGGCTGGCCTCTCCACCAATGGCTGACCTGCATTGTCCAGGCTGGCTGGTGTGACAGTCCCTGCTGTGCCCAAGGGACCCTGCTCTCCAGCTCCAACTCCTTCCTGCTTCCCCCCCAACCCCTGCCCAAGCTGTAGGCGAGAGGACCAGCCGCCAACAGCCTTGGAAAAAACCCAGCCAAGTGCCCACATGCTCCGGGGCCCACACCCCAGCAGGGCCATCCTGAGTGCCCACTCCTGGAGCCCACGGTGCTGGCCGTGCAACGGCCCGACGTGATCTGCGTGGTTGGCAAAGGCCTGGCTTGCCCGGAGTTCCCATGGCCACTGTAGGCTTTGGGGCACCTGGGGGTGTGAAAGCAGTTAGGGGTTTGAGCTGCTCAGCTTGGTGACAGTGACACTGAAGGAGAGAAAGAAAAGTCACCAGCTTTGGAGAACTCGAGGGTGCCGTGCCCCTGGATCCCTGGTCCCTTGCTTCCAGCTCCCTCTTAAGACAGTCTCCTCTGGGTTTGAGTTTCTGCTCTTGACCTCTCTCTCTCTATCTGCATCTCTGTTTCCCCCTCACTCAGGTTCCCTCCCCCAACCCATGTGGCCATCGCCACACCTCCTGGCCATGGGCCACTGACCTGCCTGGTACTTGACCCTGGGAATGGGCCCCTGGCCGCCACTCCCCGCCGTCGTCATTGTCGTCGTCGTGGACAGGAGCAGTTGGAAGAGGAAAAGGCCCAGGAGGCTGCAGGGGGCCGGGCCCGGGGCCGGGAGGGCCATGTTCAGCCAGAGGCCGTCAGCTGATGGTTCTGAGAAACCAAGCGCAGGGCATTTTCTGAGCACACAGTTCTTACCACATCTCGCTGGGCGGCCAATTGGAGAACCTCAGGCAGCAGAAGTGTGTGCTGGGGTGGGGCGGGGGGAGCGCCAGGGGAGGGGACAGTTCCCTCTCTGCGAGGGCTTGCAGAGTGTCACTTCCATTCCCCTGGCCGCCGCCAGCCTGACTTTCCCCGGTGTCCTCTGGACCACAGCTGCTGCTCTGTCTCTACCGGAACTTCTCTGTTGGTGCCCTCCTTCCCTTCCCTATGGCCTCCTGTGGCCCAGAGCCCAGACCGTGGCCCCGACCCCCTGCAAAGGTCGTCCTGGGCAGGGGCGTCCTGGGGAGCAGCTTCCTGTCCTCCAAGCATCACTCCTGTCACTCTCCCACCTGCTGGCACCTGGCACTTCATGCTCCCCCCACCCAGGCAACCCAGGAGGGCCGGCCGGGCCTGGGGCAGCCTGCTCTGTGGGTTCTCTCTGCCCCTGAGCAGCTCAGGGTCTCTGACACTTGGGCCTGCCGGTGCCTCTTCCTCCAGGGAGGCCACAGGAGTTCCTCCAGCATTTCCGGGGCAGTGCCTGTGCCAGGGTGGCCGGCTGGCTCCCCAGGCTGCACACTCTTTCCCCAAGACCACCAACACCAAGCCACCCGCCTCACCTCACCTACCCTGAGCCGGCAACCTTGGGAAATCCTGGTGTCCAGGCTTCGGGGCAGGGGTGCCATCCAAGAGCAAGAAGGAGGGGGTTCCCAGGCCCCAGGGGCAGGGGACAGAAGGCTCAGCCTGGCTGGAATGGGAGTGCGGCCCTCCAGGTGCCCATCGCGCCCGAGCCGGCACTGGGAGCTCTGGGCCAGGGAAACCAGAATTTCCACCTCTCGAGTTGTGACAGATCCTGGCTTGGGCGGAAGTCGGTGGATTGGGAGGGGAAAACAAAACGAGGCTCACCCGCCTCCCAGCAGACGGCACACCTCTTCCTCCCGCCCTCCCCTCGCCCCAGTCTATCCAGAAAGCCCGGGCCCTCTGTCCTGTCCCACCCAGACTCGCTGTGCATTCTCTTGCTCAAGACCAGGGACATGACATCGTCTTTCACTTTCCTCTTTTCACTTGACGCAAGGTGGGGTCTCTCCACTCCTACCTACTGGGAATTCCCTGCGGTGGTCTAACCTTCAAACCTCCTACTTTCAGCAGGGCCATAATCTTAAAAAAAAAAAAAAAAAAAAAAAGGAACGGTCACATTTGGTTCTTCTCCATAACTTTGCAGAGGAAGTCCCTCCTGTAGTCAGGACTCTTGGAGTGGCCTCAGGCAGGGGGGAATCCTAGGAAACTTCTCATCTGAGTGCATGCCTCCTGGAATCCACTCCTGGGGCACCCAGCCCCCTCCCCCCGGCTGGTTGGTGGCTGCTCCTTCCTCCCCAAAGGCTCCAGGGGAAGCCTCATAACGCAGGGTTAATGAGGCATCGGGGCCCCGGGCTCCAGGCCCTGTAAAGTGGGTGGTGTCGGCCTACTCAGCGGGGCCAACTGACTGGGTGCTGCAGAGCACAGACCTCCCAGGGCTGGCTCGACCCCATCCTCCCCACACTCACTCCATCCAGCAGGAAGTGCTTCCTATGCCATGACCTCCAGCCCCCCACCCCCCGCCCCAGCCCCAGCCACCAAGGCCAATGGGCACAGCCCAGCTACTCCTTGGAAGAATCCCGGTCCCAGCTCCTTCCTTCTTGCCCTCTGTTCCCATTCCCCGGGGACTGGTGTCTCAGACAGAGCCCTCCTGGCAACAGTGGGGGGTAGCGGGTGTGGGGTAAGCTGTCCCCAGACCCTCCTGGAGGGCTCTGAGAAGCTAGAGACCCCGCCTTCTGGGACTCCCCAGCCCCCAGCTCAGATCTGGGAGCCGCCCTGGCCCAGTCTCTCGGTGCGAACAGATTGACTTCTCTGATCACAGGGAGGGTTCCTGATAGGGGAAGGGAGGCGTCCCAGCCTCGGCTGCCAGCCTCTTGGAACGGACTCAAGGCCCTGCTCCCAGTTCCTCCTCCTGAGCCCCGGAATTCTCCCCGCCTCCCAGCGTCCTCTCCCCCGGCCCCTCCAGCCAGCAGGATTAGCCCACCCTTTCAGGCTTAGTGGTGCCAACAACTCTGGCAGGTAGGCACCACCACAGGCCCATTTTACAGATAAGGAAAGTGAAGTCCTTGGGAGGTTCCACAGTGAGAAGCCACGCTGAATGCAGATCTGCCTGGGCCAATCCTTCAGTCTCCAAAGTCCTACCTCTCGCTCTAGTCCAGGGAACTCAGCTCTGAGCCACTGGGATGGAGAATCATGGAGGGGGCAGGCTCTGTCTCCTCTAGACTGGGAAATAATACCTCCCTGACTCCTGAGCCAGGGGGAACAGAAACCTCCCTGCAGAAAGGCCGAGGGATGTGATCCCGCCTCACAGGGTCTGCTGGTCAAGTTCTCCAGAAAAGCCACGTGGGGAGGAAGGGCGCCTGCCCCCGCTGTGTGCCCCCGGCGGGGTGGGGTGGGGGGTGCGGAGCCTCCGGACTCAGATCCAGAGCCTCACTGCCGCCTCCTCCTCAGAGCTGGCGCAGCCCACAGCCCGGGGCTGGCTTCACAGGTGCGTGACCTGTGCCTTACCCAAGCCCACGCTCGCTTCGCCGCTCTGCTGTGGCCCTCTTGTAAGGCTGAGTAATTTGAAAACGAGGTGCCCTGCATTTTCATTTCTGCACTGGGCCCCACAGCGTCCAGGAAGTCGGGAGCTGGCAGGGTCCACCGCCTCCCTGGCTGTACAAATGAGGAAACCAAGGCCAAGGAAGGGAAGAGCCTTGGCTGGGGTTGGCAGTAGGTCAGGTGGGGGGCAGGGGCGGAGGGCTCAGATGGCCGGGGACCATGCCATCCTATAGTCCCAGTCCGGGGCTTCCCCAGCCCATTTCCTCTCAGGCCCTGGAGCCTGGGGACTCCCGATGACAGAGCCCCGGCTTCAACCTCCCTCTGCCACACTCCAGCTCTCCCCACTACCACCACCGACACTGCCGACACTGCCCACCGGGACCCCGTGGAGCAGTAGCCTGGCCTTGCCCCAGCGGAGAGCTGTGGGTGTCAGGGTGCAGGTGGGAGGCCAGGCAGAGCGGTTGCCTCCCACCTCTACCCCCACGCTTCCTCGCCACCTCCACCAACCCCAGGGCGCAGCTCGCCCCAGCCCCTGCAGAGCCGGGATGCCTCACTGAGGGACTGGAGCAGGAAGAAGCCACTCGGGGGCTTCAGCGATGACCTGGCAGCTCCAGCTTCCCCTCCGCCGCCTCCTCCCGTGTGCAGCCTCAGGGCAGCCTGGGGAAGAGCCCAGCCTGGGGAGCCTCGCCTGCTGGCTCCCCCTCCGCAGCCCCGCCAGCCCTGCCCCTCTGCTGCCCTCTTTTTAGGAGCACGAGCAAGCGGAACCCACTTGCATGTAGGCAGTGCCTACTGTGTGCAGACACCAGGGCTGCCCCAAGCCTTGCACACCCCCAGTTTCTCCCGCCTCCGCTGGGCGCCAATCTTCCTGCCTCCCGCCCAGCCCGAGCCCCTCTCACCCCTTACCCAGTGGCTCCTCGGCCCCCTCCTGTAGTCTGACTGGTGCGGGAAGGCTGCGCTGAGTACCGCACACAATGGCCTGACCCCTCTGCCTGCCCCCTCCTCGGGGCACAGCCCGCGCCAGACAATGGCCCGCCCCCTCCCTTCAGAACTGTCTGTCAGCCCTCGCTCCCTTACCTGCAGCTCGGGGACAGGACGCGGCCACTGCCGCAGCTCTGATGCACTCCCCCTGGAGTGCCTGGTGTGCCGGTCTCCCAGTGCCTCCGTCCCTGCCACACCCCCACCCCCATCCCCAACCCCATCCCGCCTCACTGGTCCTTCGTCACCATGGCGACCGCATCTCTAAGTGGGAGGGACTAGAATCTCCCCATATTCTTCCTCCTCCTCTTCCTCCCCCTCCCCGTGCCCCGCTGTGCCCCACCTTCTGTGGCTCCAGGGTCCACATGTGTGGAGGGCGAGGGGCTCCGGCTGTGGGGAGGTCCCCGGTCAGCTCCCCTGCAGGCGAGCCCCGCCGTGCAGATGTTCCCCCAGCTGCGTTCACAGAGCCAGCTGGGGCCGACCGCCCTGGGCAGCCACTTTGCCCGCCTTTCCCTCTTCCCTGGAATTTGTGCTTCTGTAGGAGAGACACACCTGCATGCCACACTGGCCCTGTGCAAATGAACACATAAAGGTCTGTGAAAGCAAACCAGGGCACGGGGTCTCCATTAGGAAGCCCGAGAGGCCCTCTTTGATTAAAATCACCGTGACTTCCAGGCGAGGGGTTCACGGCCAGGTTCAGGTTCAGGTCCTGCCTTCTCTTCCTAAGCCACCTAACACGGTGGCTCCTCCAGAACCTTCTTTCGCTAACACCCCCTGAGACCTACTGGCAGGGAAAGGTTTGTGCTGTGAGAGGAGGGACTGAGGGCAGACTTCAGAAAGGACTTTCCGAAAGTCAAGACCAGCTAAAGCGAGAAGCAAGACTGCACTGGCTTCTTCCTTTGGGCAGGAGGAGAGGCAGGCGGTGCTTGGGTGGGAACTCTGGAGCTGGGACTTGCGTCCTTCTGCAGCCCTGATCCTAAGCAGCCCGATCACGAGAGCACCCTTCCGTCCCTGCTGGGCCTCGACTCCTTCCTGTAAAGTGAGGAGTTGAGAGACACCTCCTCCAGGCTGGCCTCCCTCAGCTTCCAGGGGAAGAGAGAAAGGCCCCATGCGGGAAGGAGCAAGGGCCTGGCTCCCGGGCCTGGCTACCTGTGAGTTGCTGTGTGACCCCAGGCAGGGCGCTTGCCCTCTCTGACTAGCAAAGGCAAGACACTGGCTTCTCAGACTACCTGGGAGCAGCTCGGCTCCTCTGCAGACTTGCTAGTATTTTTAGGGAGACGGAAGTGAGGGCGCTGGTGCTGGCCCAGGGAAGAGGCCTTTGTAGGCCAGTTCTGGTTCCCTTTTAGGTCCAGGTTGGGGTGGTGGGAGAGCATTTCCCCCTGGAGAGGGGCGAGGGGGGCAAGGCCTGTGCGAAAGCAGAAGTGGACTCAGAAGGGTGGCCGCCACCCCCATCCCCACGCGGGTTCCTGACACCCCATCCTCGCGGCCCCTGAGCTCCTGGGGCTCGGGACTCACAGGGCGTTGGTCTGCTCAGGCTCCTCTCCCCGAGACTGGGACAGAGCGGGGCAGGGGTGGGGGGTTGGGGGGAGACTATTTGGCACCCAGATGGCAGCGTCTAGAGGGAACTGAACTTGCCTCGGGAGGAAGAAGGTTGAACCGCAGAAGATTGCACCCCATGCCCCGGGGGGTGTCCCTGCGTCCCCGCCTCCCCCTAACACTGTGTCCCTTTAGGGGAATGGGCCCAGGCCGTGTGGCAGAATCGGAGGAGGTCACACTTGGAAACTAATGCAAGGGAATGGAGGCGCTCTCAGCTCTGCCCTGGCTCCGCTTCAGTCCAAGCCGCCAGCCAGGCCTCAGCGGCCTTTCCTGGCCGTGACATTGGAAGTCAACTTACAGAAGGGAGCTAAGTTGTCCCGGTGAGACAGCAGGGTAAGCCCCAGGTGGTGGCCTTGGCCGCAGCTAGAAACTTGCTGTGGTGGCCTGGCCACCTCTCCCCTTTCCAGTTCTCTGGGGTGGAGCAGCAGGGGGCCTGCCTGCAGCAGGCGGTGCCCAGCACTGCTTTCCCTCGCCTCAGTTTCCCCACCAGACACCTGCGGACACCTGCGGATTGGCCCCCCCAGATCCCTGATGCGGCTCGTCCCCCAGCTTGAGGCTGGAGACCACCCCCACTCGTTCGCTGCCAATGCTGGCAGACGTAGCCCACGTCCACACGGACCCAGGAATCTGGGGTCCCACCCTCCACCCCACCCCAGGGATCGCAGCCCCACTCCTCCACCACCTTCCAGCCTTACCCCCAGCCCAGCAGTGGCGAGACCCTAACCCAGGCGTCCAGGGCTTCCGCAGAGTCTGCAGCGGGCAGGGGGCGGAGCAGGGGCGGGCATGAGAAGGGAGGGGTGGGGGCCCTGACTGCCCCCTCCAGTGCCCCAGTTCCCAGGCAGTTCTTAAAGGGACCAGGAAGAATTAGCCGGAGGCAGCTTAAGGAGGTGAGCATGGAGCACACAGGAGGTGGTGGAGAGAGGATTGGTTTTGCCAGGGGCGGGTGAGCCAGTGGGGGGCCGACACCCACCCACGTGCCTGCCTGGTCTTCCCCTCGTCCCTTGAGCCAGGAAGGCTGGCCACCAGCTTCTGACGACCAGCTCCTCAGATCCGGACCCCCCATTCCCCTTGGGCCCATGCCCACCTCCTCCCCTCCCCCATATTCCTGCCACCCCCGTCTCCGGTGAGAGCTGCCAGCTGGCACTGACTGGTGCAAGGCACGGGGATTCAGCCCAAGAGCGCGAGGGCCTGAGGCCTGGCCCCGGAGTTGGGGGGGGAGGGGAGACCAGGCTGGGGGGGAACGGAGCGGGAGGCCCCTGCCCCTCCCAGTTGCCTTCCTAACCTTGCTTTCCCTGCCCCTCTGGGGGCAGAATCAGGGGGTCCGCACCTCCTACTCCCCCGATGAGTTCTGGGGCCTGTGACGTGGAAAGGAAGGGGACTGGAGAGTTACTGGCTGTGGGGCAGGGGGCTGGGGCAGATGACAGGGAAGGGGAGGGACACAGAAATGGAAACGGAAAGAGAGCAGACAGACAGACAGCAGGAAGCTTCCCCTCTGCCGTCACTCCTCTGCTCAGACTCCCCCCTGGCTCCCCAGTGCTCGCGGACTTAACCTCAAGCTCCCGGTGTGGGAAGTTCTACCCCAGTCCACCAGGACCTGGTCTCTCTCCAAGTCTCTGTTCACCTTTGCTCTCCGGTCAGGGTTGATATTTCTTATCATTTCTACATGACAGAGCTCCCTCGTCTTTCCGTGTCCACGCCTTCCTCCACGAAGCCCCACCTCCATCACCCCCCACCCCCACCCCTGGTCCTCCGGCAGGGGTCTGGAGCCTCAGGGGACTTGGAGTAAACCTGGCCCTTCCCAAAGTCTCAGCGCCTTCTCTTAAACCAGGACGTGTAACAGCCTGCCCACTAGTGGTGAGAGTGTGTAAGGTGCTGTCCTCTGGCAGGCTGGGAGAGGTCTCAGGTTCCGCAAAAGACCTGGGAAAGCAGTGGAGGATGGCCCAAGTGCAAGTCCTTGGGCCCCTGCTCCCACTTGGGAGACCTGGAAGAAGCTCTGGGCTCCCAGCTTCGGCTCAGCCCAGCTGCAGTCGCAGCCATTTGGGGAGTGAACCAGTGGGTAAGGACCTCTCTTTCTGTCTCTTTCCTTCTCTCTGTAACTCTTTCAAATAAATAAAATAAACTTTTTTTAAAAAAAAAAAAAGGTCCACATTGGCTGGTGCCATGGCTCACTAGGCTAATCCTCTGCCTGTGGCGCCGGCACCCCGGGTTCTAGTCCCGGTTGGGGTGCCGGGTATAGTCCCGGTTGCTCCTCTTCCGGTCCAGCTCTCTGCTGTGGCCCGGGAGTGCAGTGGAGGATGGCCCAAGTACTTGGGCCCTGCACCCGCATGGGAGACCAGGAGGAAGCACCTGGCTCCTGGCTTCAGATCGGCACAGCGCACCAGCCGTAGTGACCATTTTGGGGGTGAACCAACGGAAAAAGGAAGACCTTTCTCTCTGTCTCTCTCTCTCACTGCCTAACTCTGTCTGTCAAAAAAAAAAAAAAAAAAGTCCACATTGGCAATTCTACTTCTTCTTTTTCATTTATTTATTTATTTGATAGGCAAGGCAATGTAGAGAGAATAGACAGAGAAGAGAGATTTTCCATGGTTCACTCCCCCTCCAAATGACCACAACAAGCAGGGCTGGGCCAGGCCGAAGGCAGGAGCCAGGAACTCCATCCAGGTCCCCCATGTGGGTGGCAGGAGCTCCAAGGGCTTGAGCCACCATCCAGCTCCAAGGGCTTGAGCCACCATCCGCTACTACCCAGGTGCACTAGCAGGAAGCTGGCTCAGAAATGGAGTGGTCAGGACAGGAAACAGAACTCATACAGGATGTGGGCATCCCAAGGGCCAGCTCAACCCACTGTGCCACAGCGCTCACCCCCAGCAACTCCACTTCTTTCTCTTCTTTTAATTTTCCTGTAAGTGCAATTTGTTTATATTGGAAAAACATTACATAGATCCATTTCCAAGAGACCCGGGGTGCCCAAACGCTTGCATTGGGCACATCTGGGGTCCACCCTGAAGAGGCGGTGGGGTGAGAGGACCGAAAATTCTATCTCTAAGTCTATGCCTTCACTTTACCCATAACCCTACGATGCAGTCAGATACTGTGCTAGGTACTGGGGATTTAGCATGAATAAAACAGACAAATGTACTAGGGTATTTCCAAACATTTGTGGGAAAATGGAATTACAAGATGAGTTTAGAGGTCAGCGTTGTGGCATAGGTGTAAAGCCACCTCCTGCAGTGCCGGCTTCCCATGTGGGTGCCAGTTTGAGTGCTGGCTACTCCGCTTCCTATCCAGCTTCCTGGCTGCTCCATTTCCAATTCTGCCTAGGAAAGTAGCAGAAGATGGCCCAAATGCTTGGGCCCCTGCATCCACATGCGAGACCCTGAAGAAGCTCCTGGCTGTGGATCAGCACAGTTCCAGCCGTTGTGGCTATTTGAGGGAGTGAACCAGTGGATGGAAGACCTCTCTCTTTCTCTCTGCCTCTCTGTAACTCTGCCTTCCAAATAAATAAATTAAATTAAATTAAAAAAAAAAAAACACAGAAGAAGAAGAAGGAAGCTAGATTCCGGAGCTGGAGCCAGGTGTGGCGCCCAGTATTCCGCCGTGGACACAGAGCTGTTTCATGCTGCTCATGTTCTCATGAACTTTTTGAAGATCCCCTCCTATACATGGTTTTCAAAATATTTTGGCACCCCCCAAAAAAAAACCTTACCTCTTAATTCCACATTCTATGAACTTGTGGGTGTTCCCTTTCTGCATTTCAGATGGAAGGCAAAATGAACAAATATGTGAAGAAAATACGTCCCATGGTGTTAAGTGGGTGACCTGAGGAAAATATAGCAGGGAGGGGCCAGTGCTGTGGCTTAGTGGGTTAAGCCGCAGTCTGTAGAGCCCGCACCCCATATGGGTGCCAGTTCGAGTCCCAGCTGCTCCACTTCCAATCCAGCTCCCTGCTAATGCACATGGGAAAGCATCAGAGGATGGCCCAGCTCCTTGGGACCCTGCACCCATGTGGGAGACCTGGAGGAGGCTCCTGGCTCCTGGCTTAGGGCTGGCCCAGCACCGGTCATTTCCGCCATCTGGGGAGTGAACCGGAGGATGGAAGATATCTCTCTGTCTCTCCCCATCTTTGTGATTCTGATTTCCAAATCAATCAATGTTCTCAAAAAGAGAGGAAGAAAATATAGCAGGGAGGGTGCTCCGCAGTGTTGGGGCCAGGGTTGGGGGGACGCCGCTATTTTATGAAGTTTGACAAGGGAAAGCATTCGTGGCCTTCCAGTGAGATTTGCATACAGACGTGAAGAAAGTGAGAGGGAAACGTGGCTCAGGCAGAGGAAGCCACTGGTGCGAACGCCCCCAGGCATGGACTTGGTGTGCTGTGAGACCCCAGGCACTCCCTGTGGCTCAGGCGGAGCAGGGAGGAGGCAGTGTGTGGCCAGGGGCAGTGGCGGCCATGGGGCTGCCCATGTCCGGCCTTGCACACCACTGTGAGTGAGGGCTTCAGCTTTGTGCTGGTGCTTTGGGAAGCCTCTTGGGGTTCTGAGCAAAGAAGTGACCAAAGTGATGCAGGGTAGGGAGCCTTTTCCCGCGGAGAGCCATTTGGATACTTGTAACATCACTCATGGGCTGTACAGAGTTATCACCTTAGAAACTAGCCTGCTGGGGCCGGCGCTGCAGCGTGATGGGTTAAGCCCCCGCCTGCAGTGCCCACATCCCATATGGGTGCTGGTTCGAGTCCTGCCTGCTCCACTTCCCATCCAGCTCCCTACTAATGCACCTGGGAAAGCAGGGGAGGACGGCCCAATTGCTTGGGTCCCTGCACCCATGTGGGAGACCCAGAAGAAGCTCCTGGACCTGGCTCCTGGCTTTGGCCTTGCCCAGCACTGGTGGTTGTGGCCATCTGGGGAGTGAACCAATAGATGGACAATCTCTCTCTCTCCTACTCTCTCTCGCTCTCTCTCACTCTCTCTCCATAACTCCATAACTCTGACTGTTTGTCGTGATGAGCCTGCTACAGGTGTCCTGGATTCCGAGTCCTGCCTGCGGCTGGCGATTTCTCGGTCCCTCTGTGGCCCTCGGGCCGGACGGCTCCGCGGCTGTGCTCTTGTCCTGGTCCAGGCATGAACAGCAGTGGTGGCGGCGGCAATGGTGAGAACAGCCTGGATTCCAGACTTTAGAAATGGAGCTTAGAGGATGTGCCGAGGGCCTGGAAGCCGGGTCTGATGGGGTGAGAGGGTTCAGGATGACTCGGGGGCTTTTGGCAAGATGGGTGGTGTCATCCGCTGTGCCGGGGAAGGGCAGAAGGGGAGCAGATTGCGGTGCGTTTGTGATTTCTGGATCCTTTTGGATGGGTTGTCTTTTTTTTTTTTTTTTTAAGAGTTATTTACTTATTTATTTGAAAGGCAGAGTTACAAAGAGAGAGAGAGAGATCTTCCAACTGCTGGCTCACCCCCTAGATAGCGGCCCAGAAGCCAGAAGTCAGGAACTCCATCCCGGTCTCGACTACCCGGTGTGGGTGCAGGGGCCCAAGCACTTGCGCCATCCTCTGCTGCTTTCCCAGCTGCATTAGCAGGGAGCGGGGTCGGCAGTGGAGCAGCCGGGCGGGAGTGCTCCGTGTTCATGTGGACGCTGGCATTGCAGGAGGCAGCTTAACCTGCTGTGCCACACCGCCTACCCCGACAGGTCCCCTTTGAGATGACATTAACCTTCAAGCGGGGATTCGGGGAAGGCGTCCACCTGAGAGTCACCGCAGGGTGCTCCTGGAGGAAGGCTCTTGGGGCCCCTGCTAAGCAGAGGAGAGGAGAATTGAGCCCTGGGCACTCCAGCACTTAGAAGCCAGGGAGAAGCAGAAGAATCAGCCAGCTGAGCCTGAGAACAAGTCGCTGGTGACGAGCAAGGCCAAATGAGATGAGGACCAAGGGTGCTCACTGGAGTAAGGCAGCTGCCGGGGACAGGGCACCTGGGCAAGAGCAGTGACCATGGTAGAAAGCAGAAAGCAGGTCAGCCCAGGAGCAAGGACAGGGAGTTTGAAGAGACGGGAAAGCACAAAATACAGAAATGATGGATGACACCGCTGGGGACTGAGTTGGCGGGGTGTGGGGTTGTGACTAGAAACACCGATCAGGAGGGGAATCGTCAGAATTCCATCCTAAGAAATTACCTAAAGTGTTAGAGAAAAGGCATTTATTGCAACATTATTTATGGTCAGAAAACTGAGAATTAGGAACCGATGTTGTGGTGTATGGGGATAAACCGCTACCTGCAGCATCAGCAACCCATATGGGTGTTGGTTCGAGTCCTGGCTGCTCCACTTCCAATCCAGCTCTCTGCTACGGCCTGGGAAGGCAGTAGAAGATGGCCCAAGTCCTTGGGCCCCTGAACCTGCATGGGAGACCCAGATGAAGCTCCTGACTCCTGGATTCAGATCAGCTCAGCTTCAGCCGCTGCAGCCATTTGGGGAGTGAACTAGCAGATGGGAGACCTGGAAGAAGCTCCTGGCTCCTGGCTTCAGATCAGCCCAGCTCCTGCCATTGTGGCCATTTGGGGGAATGAACTAGCAGATGGAAGCCCTTTCTTTCTGTCTTTCCCTTTCACTGTCTGTCACTCGACCTGACAAATCTTCAAAAAAAAAAAATTAAAACTTAAAAAAAAATACTGCTGAACCACTGAGAGCAAACCGTAAGTGTGCTTTCAGGTGGGCATCTGTCCTGTCAGTTAAGACACCCAGGACCCAAACCAGAATTCCTGAGTGCAACACCCACCTCCATCTCCTGACTCCAGATTCCTGCCAGTGTCAACCCTGGGGGGCAGTGCTGATGGCTCAAGTAACTGGGTTCCTGTCACCCTCATGGGAGACCTGGCTTGAGCTGGTCCCAGCTTCAACCCAACCCAGCTCTGGCCTTTGAGGGCATCTGAGGACTAAACCAGCAGATTGGAGCTCTCTACCTTTCTGTTTCTCAAATAAATAAAATAGGAGCCAGCGTTGTGGCATAATGGGTAAAACCACTGCCTGCAGCACTGGCATCCCATATGGGCACCAGTTCAAGTCCCAGCTGCTCCACTTCTGATCCAGCTCCCTGAAATGTGCCTGGGAAAGCATCGGAAGATGGCCAAGTGTTTGGGCCCCTGCACACATGTGGGAGACCTAGAAGAAGCTCCTGGCTCCTGGCTCCTGGCTCCTGGCTCCTGGCTCCTGGCTTCAGCCTGACCCAGTCTTGTTATTGTGGCCATCTGGGGCATGAACCAGCAGATAGAAGACCTCTCTCTCTCTCTCTCTCTCTCTCTGTAACTCTGATCTTCAAACAAACAAATAAATCTTCCAAAAATTATATAAAGTAAATAATTAAATAACATCAAATATATCACATTGTACATTGGAAATATATACAATTTTGTCAGTTATACCTTAATAAAGGTAAGGAGGGTGAATATGTTTATATAATAAACAACAGTTATGAAACATTTGTAAAACATATGGCTTAATAGCTACAAATAGATAAAACCAAAAGGAAAGCCTTCTGTCTTGATATTAAGAACCAATAAAACTAGTACTGAAACAGTATTTTATACTTTGTGTTTCTGTGTGGGTGCAAACTGATGAAATCTTTACTTAATATATAATAAATCAATCTTCTGTATATAAAGATAATTGAAAACGAATCTTGATGTGAATGGAATGGGAGAGGGAGCAGGAGATGGGAGGGGTGCGAGTAGGAGGGAAATTATGGGGGGGGGAAGCCATTGTATTCCATAAACTGTACTTTGGAAATTTATATTTACTAAATTAAAAAATTTAAAAAAAAAGAAGAAGAACCAATACAGGCCGGCGCTGCGTCTCACTAGGGTAATGCTCCGCCTGCGGCACCGGCACACCGGGTTCTAGTCCCAGTCGGGGCTCCGGATTCTGTCCCTGTTGCTCCTCTTCCAGGCCAGCTCTCTGCTGTGGCCAGGGAGTACAGTAGAGGATGGCCCAAGTGCTTGGGCCCTGTACCTGCATGGGAGACCAGGAGAAGCTCCTGGCTTCAGATCAGCACGGTGCGCCAGCCACAGCGCGCCGGCCGCAGCAGCCATTGGAGGGTGAACCAACAACAAAAGGAAGACCTTTCTCTCTGTCTCTCTGTCTCTTTCACTGTCCACTCTGCCTGTCAAAAAAAAAAAAAAATACAGAAAGGATAATCTTCTCCCCAAAAAATGAGCAAGCAAGAGAAATGGAAGTAAGTCAATCACATTAGAAGAAATGCAAATGACCAATATACATAAATGAACATTTCTTCAATTTTCTTTCAAAGAAATGCAATATGAAACAACAACAGGCTGCATTTGCTTTATCAAACTGGCAAAAACGGAAACTGACACAATTCTGGCACGAGGAGGAGCCTGGGAAAACGGGTGCCCTCTGCAGGCGAGATGCGGCTCCGTGTCTCTCCTGCAGCGTTGTCCACCGCCTCCTGGCTGTGTGGCCTTGGACCCAGCTGGCCATTTTCCTGGAACTGATTTCGTGGAAGTACCCAGAGATGTGTGCAAACATGGATATTCCAAGAAACATCATATTTTAAAAATGATTTAGCTATTTATTTGAAGGGCAGAACAACAAAGACTCACAGAAAGAGAGGAGATCTTCCATCTGCTGTTTCACTCCCCAGATGGCCGCAAGAGTCCACGTTGGTCCAGGCCAAAACCAGAGCCTGGACCTCCTCCGGGGTCTCCCACGTGGGCAGCAGAGGTCCAAGCCCTTGGGCCACCTGCAGCTGCCTTGCCAGGTGCATTAGCAGGAAGCTGGATGAGACCTGAACCGGCACTCTGATATCAGATGCAGCTTAAAAATAGGAAAATGCTGAAAGCCTCCGCCATTGTGTTCATAGTGATAACTGCAGAGGTTTTTGTTCTGTTTTTTTATTTTTATTTTATTTTATTATTTTTTTTTTGACAGGCAGAGTGGACAGTGAGAGAGAGAGACAGAGAGAAAGGTCTTCCTTTGCCGTTGGTTCACCCTCCAATGGCCGCCGCGGCCGGCGCACTGCGGCCGGCGCACCGCGCTGATCCGATGGCAGGAGCCAGGAGCCAGGTGCTTTTCCTGGTCTCCCATGGGGTGCAGGGCCCAAGCACCTGGGCCATCCTCCACTGCACTCCCTGGCCACAGCAGAGAGCTGGCCTGGAAGAGGGGCAACCGGGACAGAATCCAGCGCCCCAACCGAGACCAGAACCCGGTGTGCCAGCGCCACAAGGCAGAGGATTAGCCTACTGAGCCGCGGCGCCGGCCTTTTGTTCTGTTTTGTCCCTTTGTTTTACCCTCTCCGGAATGGCCAGCTCTTACTTGCATGAGCAGATAAAAAGGAATAGGAATTAATGCTTTATTTTAAAATAATGCGTATAGCCTGGCACCGCGGCTCACTTGGCTTATCCTCTGCCTGTGGTGCTGGCACACCGGGTTCTAGTCCCGGTGGGGGCGCCGGATTCTGTCCCGGTTGCTCTTCTTCCAGTCCAGCTCTCTGCTGTGGCCGGGAGTGCAGTGGAGGATGGCCCAAGTGCTTGGGCTCTGCACCTGCATGGGAGACCAGGAGGAAGCTCCTGGCTCCTGGCTTCGGATCAGCACAGCACGCCGGCCATAGTGGCCATTTGGGGGGGGGGGGTGAACCAACAGAAGGTAGACCTTTCTCTGTCTCTCTCTCTCTCTCTCACTGTCTAACTCTGCCTGTCAAAAAATAATAATAAAATTAAATAATGCGTATAGTGTCCGGCGCTGTGGCATAGCAGATAAAGCCACCACCTGCAGTGCTGGCATCCCATATGGGCGCCGGTGTGAATCCCAGCTGCTCCACTTCCGATCCAGCCCTCTGCTATGGCCTGGGAAAGCAGTGAAGATGGCCCAAGTCCTTGGGCCCCTGCACCCACGTGGAAGACCTGGAAGAAGTTCCTGGCTCCTGCCGGCGCCGCAGCTCACTAGGCTAATCCTCCGCCTTGCGGCGCCGGCACACCGGGTTCTAGTCCCGGTTGGGGCACCGGATTCTGTCCCGGTTGCCCCTCTTCCAGGCCAGCTCTCTGCTGTGGCCAGGGAGTGCAGTGGAGGATGGCCCAGGTGCTTGGGCCCTGCACCCCATGGGAGACCAGGAAAAGCACCTGGCTCCTGGCTCCTGCCATCGGATCAGCGCAGTGCGCCGGCCGCAGCGGCCATTGGAGGGTGAACCAACAACAAAAGGAAGACCTTTCTCTCTGTCTCTCTCTCTCACTGTCCACTCTGCCTGTCAAAAAATTAAAAATAAAAAAAAAGAAGTTCCTGGCTCCTGGCTTTGGATCAGCGCAGCTCCAGGCTTTGCAACCAATTGGGGAGTGAGCCAGCAGATGGAAGACCTCTCTCTCTCTCTCTCTCTCTCTCTGCCTCTCCTTCTCTCTGTGTAACTCTGACTTTCAAATAAATAAATACATCTTTAAAAAATAAAAATAACGCTTATGGGGCAGGTGTTTGGTCTAGCAGTTAAGACACCAGGGGAGATGCCCACGTCCCACATTGCAGTGCCTGGGTTTGAGACTCGGCTGAGCCCCTGATTCCAGCCTCTTGCTAGTGCACACCCTGGGAGGCAGCAGGTGATCGCTCAATAAACTGGGTCTCTGCCGTCCATGTGGGAAATCTGGCTGTGGTCCCCAGTTCCTGGTCTCAGCCTGGCCCAGTACTAGCGGTTGTGGGCATTCGATGGATGAACCAGCAGATGGGCGCTCTCTTTGTTTCTCAATGTATCTATATCTCTGTTTAAATCATGTTTTTAACAAATTAGAGTTTTCTTTACAAAATGTTTTTAAACTCGGAAATAGCATTGGAAGGTGCTTATGTATGTATGTCAGTTGACAAAAGCAGAATGGAAATTTAACCACAGGCAGAAGTGAACTATATGAAGTACATGAGGATAACTTGAAAAGTTCAGGAATAGATGGAATTAAATAGTTCATATTTTGGTGCAAAACAAATTGAAATCCATGCACAGTTGTTTCATAATATGCATTTTCCACAAACTTCCTCAAGACCCCTATGAACAGATGGATTTCAGAAATTTTATGCACTGAAATAGATTTATTTATTTATTTTTGTTTATTTGGGAGACAGAGACAGAGCGAGCTCCTGTCATTGTCTTGGTTCCCAGACTCCACAAAGGCAGAGGCCGGGCCAGGAGCCAGGAACCCAGTCATGGTCTCAGCCGTGGTGGCAAGAACAGGATGATTTGAGCCAACCCCGCTGCCTCCCAGGGTGTGCACCAGCAGGAAGCTGGAGTCGGGAGCCTGAGAAGATGTGTCTAGTGCCCCGGTGGGCTCTGGAAGGAAATCCGTGAGCGTCGTCCGGGAGTGACTGAAAAGCAGTGATTATTTTAATTTGTGCGGATACCAGTGTCTCCAGTTTCACTGTCCTGTGTGTGTGACATTTAATGCTGAGTTGTGCCAGTGTCCAGCGGGTGACCACGTGTGCGGACGCCCGACCGGCCCGGCCAGCACGCCGCTGTTTGCAGACTTGCCTCCTCTCCCTGGCGGCTCTTGCCTAGCGGCGCCCAGGTTTCCCAGACCTCAGTCTGCGGAGCCCGCGCAGCCGCCCGCGTTCAGGTCTGTGCCATCCACTAGGGTGGGCTCTGGCGCCCCCAGGCGTCCGGCTCTGGAAGCGCAGGTAGACGTCCTCGCTTAGAAGACCACCGACCTGCTTGCTCCTTAGGCCCCGCGCCGGTTGCGGCTTGGTGTCTCCGCTGGGGGTTGAGAGACAACGGGCTCCCTTGGTTGAAGCTGCCCATCCCAAATAGGGACACTTTTCTCAAACTCTGCCCTTTTCCTCTTCCATCCCGCCACGGGCCCCAGCCTATGGGGAACCAGGAGTTTTCATCGACTTTAGGGGCCTTTATCCTCTCATAAACTTCTTTTTTTTAATTATTGTATTGATTTGAAAGGCATAGTGACACAGAGCTCTTCCACCCGCTGGTTCACTCCCCAAACGGCTGCAACACGCAGGGCTGGGCCAGGCCAAAGCCAGGAGTCGGGCACCTCATCCCGGTCTCCTACATGGGTGGCAGGGACCCACGGACTTGGTTCATCCTGGGCTGCCCTCCCAGGCACTGTAGCCGGGAGAGCACTTGGACTTGAACTGGCACTCCGATATGGGATTCCAGCGTCATAGGCAGCGGCTTCACCGCCTCAGCCACCCCCACATCCCTCACGTGGGCCCGATTTTGCTTTTTGGTAACCGTCTGGTTTCCCACGGTGCCAGCCAGGCCCATTACCTCGCTGGCTGACTTCGCTGTAGGCACATTTCCCCTGGCCAGGGAACACGCTTCAACTTCTATTTTATCACCCGTGTTTTTTGTTTGGAGATGAAGGTGATGAGCCAGAGCAGCGGTTCCGCAGCCAGAATCCTTGGCCTGGGCTGGCTGTGCAGCCTGGGGCACCATTCCACGCAGCCCCCACTTTCGGGCGGCAAAGGGCACAATGAGCGAGGCCCCAGGCAGCGTGCAGGGCACAGGAGCAGCCTGCGCCACTTTCCCTCAGCTCCCTTTGGAGACACGCCCGTCAGAGTCCAGGATCCCCTGGTTCCCCCACGCTGAGCGCGCAGGGATACCCACCGCTCCTGGGCAGATCTGCTCCGCGCCTGCTCGCTCCTCCCCAGCCGTCCTCGCTCCCAGGTGCTGAGACGCCACCACCCTCACTCAGCCTGGGCTCTCAGATCCGGCCTGGCGTTCCCGGGCCGGGGGGAGCGCCGGTTGGATGGAGGCAGTCACAGAGGGAGCGCCCCCTTCCGGCCGCCCTCTCTGGAGGACTTCGCCGGGCAGGCGGGCAGCACTCACGTCTAAGCCGGCCCCCCGCCAGCCACCTCTGAGTGCCCAGGTGAACGCTGGAGGTACCCTGAGAGCCTCATCTCCTCGCACCTCCCTCAGAGCAGGGCTGGGCAGGGCTGGGCAGCCCTGCGCGGGAGGATGTAGTGACCGCCTGGCCCGTGTATGTGAGTGCGCGCGCGCGTGCCACCAACAAAGACACCACACAGCCAGGGATAGAAACAGCTAGTGTATTGACTGGGGGAGGCGACAGGGGTGCAGATGGGAAGGGGACGCGCGGCTCCTTAGTGTTTGCCAGGCACCACCGCCACACACCCTGGGCCCCTGGCTTCCGCCTCTGCGCTGGGGCCCAGCAGGCTCTCCTTTCCTTTCCCGCTCCTTCCTCCGTGCCCTGCATGTGACCTTGACACACAGAGCCCACCCAGCCTCCATCCTGAGCTCGGCTCCAACTAACCCTCTTCTTCCCCCCCACTTTCACCTCCCGCCGCCGCCTTCCCATCTCTTGTCTAAAGAAAGTGCATGTAAAGCAAGCCAGCGAGTTCCTGGGAGGCGGGACTCACCCCGGGGAGGGGACAAGGGTGGGGACAGGGGCAGGGCGGGCAGCGGAGCCTCTGCTGCCTTGTGCAGCAGGAACGCGGCTCTCCCTCTCCCTCCCAGGGGCTGACCTGGGGGGGGGGGGCGAGGAAGGCTCCACGCCGGCCTCTCAGGCACCATGACACGGGGGTCCCGGGGGTCCCGAGGTGGGGGGCGGCAGCCGAGGCAGAGAAGCGGAAACCAGGCTCTACAAAAGCACCCCCCTCCCCGCCGCTCCTCTTTGGTTTTAAGGCAGTCGTTGAGTTTCCTGGAAGCAGGGCAATGGAAGGGAGCAGAAAGCGGGATGTAGCTTTTTTTTTTAAGCTTGTTTTTTCCTTCAGTATAAAACCACTGTAGAAAATAACTTTTCTTAGAAAAAAAAAATACAGAAGAAAAAAAACCAAAGGGGGGGTCATTTTCTTTGGCTTCAAGCCCCTCCCCTAAGTGCAGGGCAGGGGTGGGGTGGGCACGAGGTGAGGAAGAAGCAGGAGGCCTGGCCCCACCCCCGCCGGCAGGTTCCCCGCTGATTACATGATGCGGCAGTTCTGCGGGCTCTAGGAGAGAAGACACAGGGAGAGGCGTGAGTGGCAGTGTCCTGCCCCCGCCCCCATCGGGGACCCCAGCCCTGCCCCCCGCCCTCCAGTCTGGGGCGCAGACGGGAGGGGCAGGACGCAGGCGTGGGCTGCCTAGGACGTGGGTGGGCTCGGGGAGGAGGCTCCCACTCCCCCGGGCTGCGGAAGAGAAGGCTCTCCCGCCTCCCCCCTGGGAGGGTGGCCAGGGTCCCGCCTGCAGGGTGTGCACACAAAGGCATGACTCACCTGAGTTCGGGGACTGGAGTTGCCCAGGAGGTAGGAGCGGGTGACCAGGTTGTCCCCGAAGCTGCCACCCCCACTGCCCCCCACACTGCGGTAGCTGCGCGTGACCGTGACACTGGAGGCGGAAGAGCCAGAGGAGATGGATCCGCCCACCTGGGCTCCCGGGCCACCGGCAGACGCCTTGTCGGCGGGCTGCCCGCAAGTCCCGCACAGCACGGTGCGCGAGCGCAGGTTGTACTCAGCGGGGTCCCCCGAGCTGCTGCAGTGGGAGCCCTGGGGAGGGAGACAAGGCTCAGGCGGGACTGGCCGCTCAGGCCCAACACCCAGGCTGCGGGCTCCTGCAGGCTCCCAGCCACCAGCAGGCGGGGAGGAGGCCGTGTTCTGTGCCCGAGGAGGCCGGGAGGAGGGGGAGGGGCGCCGTGAGCCGGGAGAAGGGTCCAGAAGCCTTGGGGACAGGATTTGTGGCTTGGATGCTGCTCTAGCGTCTCTGAACTGGAGAGGAAGAGGAGGACAGAGGAGAAGCGAAAGGGCAGCGGCATGCATAGCTGGCGGGCGGGGGCAGGGCTGAGAGAAGATGAGAAGTGAGAGGCCTTGCATGCAACAGCCAGGAGCGCTGGAGAAACGGGGCAGGGCGGGGCGCCCCTCCTCTGTCCTGCCACACTCGGTCCTCCGTGGCATCAGAACCGTCCCACTGCCTGCCTTACCGCAGTGGGCACCAGGGCACTGGGCTCCCCGTCCAGGGTATAGGGAGGGAGGAGAGAGAAGAAAGGCCAGGGCAGCCAGTGAAGTTCCAAAACATTCTTTAATGAAAAGATTTTTGGGCGTGAGGGGCTGCCCCCAGGTCTGGCCAGGCTTGGCCTCAGCGGCGGCTGCCACTCACATGGTGATGATGGAGCAGGTCATCTCCATCCTCGTCGTCGTCGTCCTCCACCACAGTCACCGAGCGCACCAGCTTGCGCATGGCCACCTCCTGCCAGGGACACAGACCTGAGGGTGAGGGGCCACACGGGGCCGGCGGGGGGGTGGGGGCGTGCGGCACACCTACCCACGGGGACCGCCGGCAGCCGGCCTGCTGCTGACCCTGCCCTCTGTGGGGCCGGCGCTAAGGAACTTGCTCCCACCCCAGGGAGGCACAACCACCCCACGCCCCCTCCCTGGGTAGGAGACCGGCAAAGTGACCGTCCGACTGTGGCCACTAGGGGGAGCCCTGCCCTACCCAGTCCGCAGCACACTCACTTCCCCAGTGGAATTGATGAGAGCCGTGCGCAGGCTGTTTCCGCAGCCCCAGGTGTTCTGCGCCTTCCACACCAAGTCCGTAGGGGGGCTGTGGGTGGCCCCGGCTCCAGCAGCCCAGATCTGGAGAAAAGGAAGCGGGAAAGGGCGCTCACTCCGTGCTACTGTCCTCAGGCCCGTCCTCCACACACACACACACACACACACACACCCCGCCCCAGGCTACCGCAGGGGGCCAAGCGCCCTGCCACTCACCGTCACCACCTGCCCGGCCTTCAGGGTGAACTTGGGCGGGAAGCGGTAAGTCAGCAAGGGGTCATCTCCGTTTTGGCGCTTGATCTGCCAGTTGCCCATGGACTGGTCCTGCCAGGCAGGGAGGGAAGGGGGAGAAGGGGAGGTGTATCCTGGTTCTTTGGGTTAATCTCACCCGCTGCCGGCACTCAGAGGCTCCTGGTCCCTCTACCCCATTACTGCCTTGCCCCCGCCTGCCCACTAAAAAACAGCCGCCACCATGGACTTCATGGTGCGCCATCTTTCACCTGGGGGCTATCACTCATGTCCATTTTACAGATGAGCAGACTGATCCCCCGAGAGGCGACATAACTTGTCCCAGGTCTCCCAGGCAGGACTGGAACCAGGGAGTGGGAGACACACACACTGGCCGTGGCCGCCCGCAGAGGGAATGAAGGAAGGGTCCTCCCCGGTTCCCTCCGCCCTTCCTCTCGCAGTATTCCCTCAGGCCCCGCCCGGGATGGGGTGGGGTGGGGAAGGGGCGGGGCTACCTCATTGGACTTGTTGCGCAGCCGCACAAACTTGCCCTCCTCGTCCACCTCCTCCACGGCCACGCGCCCGCTGGTGCGCGCGTGCTGCGAGAAGCTGCTGCGGCTCTCGGCCGACTCCAGCTTCCGCTTCTTGGTGATGCTGCCCCCGCCCTGCGTCTGGGACGAGTGCGAAGAGGCGCGGCCCCTGCGCTGCGAGGTGGGACTGGGGGACAGGCGTAGCCTGGGGAGGGGAGGAGACAGAGTTAGGGGAAGGGGTCTCATGCAGGCCCGGCGCAGGCCAGGGCCTATTGCTGGAGCTCCCGGGCGCTCCCCAGCCCACCTCTCCTCCTCGCCCTCCAGGAGCTTGCGGTAGGCATGGATCTCCATGTCCAGGGCCAGCTTGATGTCCAGCAGCTCCTGGTACTCGTCCAGCTGCTGCTGCATCCTTGCCCGCATCTCGGCCATCTCTCGCTCTTTCTCCGCCAGCAGCCGCCGGCTGGTGTCCCGCTCCCGGGCCAGCGAGTCCTCCAGGTCCCGCAGCTTCGCTTCCTTGGCTGCCAGCTGAGATGGGGAGAGGCGGGGGTGTGTGAGCTCCCGAGGGGAAAATCAACACGCCCTAGACGTGCAGGTGCAGTGAGACAAAGCGGACAGGACACTTGCTTCCAAATCCTGGGCCCCAGCTCGTTCTCTCGGCCTGCAGTCCTGGAGGCGTGCTCATCTCTCCCCTCCACTCCGCCCTCCAGACCTCACCCTGGGTGCCCACCCCCGCCCGTGCTGTCCCCAGAGGCACCTGCTTCTGCAGCTGGCTGAGCTGGGCCGAGAGGCTGTCGATGCGGATGCGGGACTGCTGCAGCTCCTCGTGCGCGGCCCCCACCAGGTTGCTGTTCCGCTCAGCAGACTGCCTGGCGTTGTCCAGCTGCGGGGGAGGCCGAGGGGGTTAGGAGGGCGGGGCCTGAGGACGGCATTGCTGGGGCGGCCTCAGCTCCCGGGGTGGGGTGGGGAGGGCACCTTGGCGGAGTAGGTCTTCTCCAGCTCCTTCTTGTATTGCTCCACCTGGTCCTCGTGCTGGGCCCGCAGTTCCTGCAGCGCGTCGGCCAGCCGGCTCTCAAACTCGCGCTGCTTCCCGTTGTCGATCTCCACCAGCCGGGTCTCGTGGCGCCGCTTGGTCTCACGCAGCTCCTGGAAGGGGTGGGAACAAGGACACGGAACCCATAAATCGGCCCCCGTTCCTTACAGCTCGGGCCTGGCCCGGCCCCCCGGCCCCGGCATCTCCAACCCCCATGCGCAAGCCCCACCTCGCTGTAGATGTTCTTCTGGAAGTCCAGCTCCTCCTTCAGGGTCTGCAGCCGGTTCTCGGCGTCCACTCGCCGCAGCATCTCGTCCTGCAGCTGCTTCTTGGCCTCCCCCAGGGCTGCCTCGAGCTAAGAGGAAGTGGGCAGAGGGGTCACGGGATGTGCCAGCTGCAGCGATGCCGAGCCCCAGGCCGTTCCCAGCGGGTCCCTTCCATGCATAGGGACAGGTCCAGGGGGAAGCGAGGCCTTGGGGTGCCCGGGGAGGTTAGGATGGGGATGACTTGGGTAGCTCTTGTGCTAAGAAATGAAAGCCACAGCCCTCCCACCCTCGTAAGACCTCCAAACTGTGGCACAAGATAGCAGTTGCTAGGAGGGCGGTGTGTACAGAGCACAGTGGGGAAGGAACCACTGTGGCTGGAGTGGCGGAAGAAGGGGTCTGGGAGGCTTGATAGGGCAGCCTGGGGAGGGGCCAAGACAGCACGTGCAAAGGCACGGGGCTACGAAGGCACACACGTGTTCTAGGGCCTTCAGCTGATGGATGGGGCAGTGAAGTGATGGGTCATACAGAGATCCCTTTTTCAAAATTAATTAGATTTTTTATTTATTTGCGGGAAGAGAGATCAGCCATCTGCTGTTTCACTCCCCAAATGCCCACAACAGCCAAGCCTGGGGGAGGCTGAAGCCAGGGGCGGAGAACTGCATCTGGGTCTCCCATGTGGGAGCCATCCCTGCTGCCTCCTGTTCGCATTAGCAGGAAGCTGGAATAGGGAGCAGAGCCGGGACTCGAACCTGCTCAGCCACACCCGTGCCTTCTGCAGAGCTGTCTTTATCTGCCACGGAAAGAACCTCTGAGAAGCTCATACTGGGCAGCACCCTGCTCAGATGTTTTTTCTAGAAAGCACGGGCTGGGGGAAGGGTGGAGCTGGCGGCAGAAGATCCAGGAGGCCAGCTGAGGTTTTGTCATTGTCCGCTGGCATCTCCCATCTCCTACGGCTGTGCTATGGCGGCAGGGCCTGGGAGGGGACCCGGTCTGGGATGGAACCCTGGCCACTGACTCTAGTCGGGGCCGTGCCCCGAGAAGACCATGCTGTGAAACTGGGAAGGGGCTGGCTTCTTCTATTCTGTTCCCTGGCTTATAACATGAGAGGCTGGGGGAGAGACAGAGAGCCAAGTGTTCTGAAAGTAAAGGCCACTGCACACGTGCAAGCACCATTAACACGCACCGTACATGTGATAACATGCCTCTCATGTGATCTGCCCCCAGCTCCTGATAATGGCCTCAGTGGACGATCTACCCCTTAGAGAGAAGTCACAAAGCATCCAAAGGAGGACCAAGCTGGGAGGGAGCTAGGGCCAGGCTCAGCTCATTGCAGAGTTAGAGGGAAATGGCTGGGGGCGGGTGTTGGGAGTATCGGAGGAGACACCGCTAGGGACATCTACATCCCATGTCCAAGTGCTGGGCTCCACTCCTGATCCTTCCTGCTATTGCTCACCGCGGGAGGCAGTGGTAATGGCTTAAGTACTTGTGCACCTGCTGTCCACATGGGAGACTGAATGGAGTTCCAGGCTCCTGACTTTGGCCTGGCCCAGTCCTAGCTGTTGTGGCCATTTGGGGAGTGAATCCATGGATGGATAATCTACCTCTTTCTCTCTCTCTCTGCATTTCATATAAATAAATAATAAATAAATAAATATTTTTAAAGAAAAGATGGTGAGTGAATGGTGCAGCTGCTAAGGCACCCACATCCCATATTGGAGTGCCTGCGTCAGAGGCCCAGCTTCCTGTTAATGCACACCCCGTGGCAGCAAGTGATGGCTACAATAGTCAGGTCCCTACGAACCATGTGGGAGAGCTGGATGCAATTCCAGGCTATAAGCCACTGTTGCAGGCATTTCCAGAATGAAGCAGTGGATGGTAAAATCTCTTTACCTTTCAAATAAAATAAATACAGGCTGGCGCTATGGTGTAGTGGGTAAAGCCACTGCCTACAGTGCCAGCATCCCATATGGGCACTGGTTTGGGTCCTGGCTGCTCCACTTCCAATACAGCTCTCTGCTATGGCCTGGGAAGGCAGTAGAAGATGGCCCAAGTCTTTGGGACCCTGCACCCATGTGAGAGACCCGGAAGAAGCTCCTGGCTTCTGGCTTCAGATCAGAACAGCTCCGGCCATTGTGGCCATCTGGGGAGTGAACTACTGGATGGAAGACCTCTCTCCCTTTCTCTCTCTCTCTGTGCCTCTGCCTTTCTGTAACTCTGTCTTTTAAATAAATAAAAGAAACCCACCACTTTGTCTTTAAAAATAAATAAATACTAAAAATTTTTAAAAGGAAATGGTTGGTGGGTTATTTGGTTTTTTTTAACAAGACTTTTTAAAAATTTCTTCATTTATTTGAAAGGCAGAGATCATCCACCCGTTGGTTCACTCCTCAACTGGCCACAAAGGCCAGGGCTGGGCCAGTCCGAAGCCAAGCTGGACTGGAAGCGGAGCTGCTGGGACTCCAAGCAGCACTCTGGGGCTGGTACCTGGTGGATATTTTGTTTTTTATTCACTGTGCTACATCCAATGAGTGAAAGAATACAGTCTGAATGAGTGACATGACACCAGCACAGGTGACCGGCAGACACCACGTGGCCGCCCAGCTGGGGTGGGAGAGTGGGCAGCTGGAGGGGCTCACCTTGGCCACCTGCCCCCGCAGGTCGTGCAGCTCGCCCTCCAGCGTGCGCTTCTCACTGAGAGCGGTGCTCAGCGCCGCCTCCTTGGAGTTGAGCAGCGCCTCCAGGTCCTTGAGCCGGGCCTGGGCGGCCATCAAGTCACCCTCCTTCTTGGTGTTGCTGGGGAAGAGAGGGAGGAGTGGGTTTAGAAGGCCAAGTCCATGTCCCTGGAGAGGGCACCAGAAGCAGCCCTGGAGGCTGGCGCTGCTGTTCCCGGCGACCAGGAGGGGGCGGCCTTGCCCTCGGTCTGTGTGCATCTGCCTGCCTCTGGGGCCCAGCTCCCACTTCCCCCAAGGTCCCCGAAAACCCCCTTCCTGTCTCTCCACCCTTCCCATGACTCAGAGCCCAGGAACGTGCCTGGGGCCAAGGGCAAAGCTGGAGCCCCAGATCTGAATGCTTTTCCCCGGCTCTCCTCCCATTCCTTCCAAAACACACAGGGGCACCTTTGTCTCTGCCCCTTCCCACACAGGGCCTTACCCTTCTCCTCCCAGGACTCCACCCATTTTCCATTCAGCCAAGCCTCCCTCCCTCTAAGCAGCCTGACAAGCAGGCTCCCGTCCCCACCCCACCCCCATGCCAGGGTCCACGTGTCCCTGACACCTCGGAGCCCCCTTTCACACAGGTGGCACTGTGGGGAAGGAGAGCGAGGAGAGCCCACACACAGGCACTGTGCTGCCCCTTCCCTTTCTCAGGACCTAGCCTGGGTCCCCCAGCTCAAGCAGAGCAGACGGGTTCCAGTCTCTGTCTCTCCAGCACCATCAGAGCCCCAGGGGAATACTGAGCCCCACCCAGGGCCCATGAGCCTCAGCATCTGGCTCCAGATGTGCTGGCCAGGCCTCCAGGTCCAACTGGGCTCCAGCCGCCAGGCAGCCTCCCCACTCCTCACACTGGGCAGAGCTTGAGCCAGAGCCCACCCAAGGGGGTGGCCTTTGCCGCCTCCCTTGCCTGTCTGGGTCTCGGAATCTCTTTGCTGGTGCCATGGAGAACGACAGGGGTCCCATTTTCTTATAAACTTCTGGGGAGCGCAAGGACTTTGCAGACATCACAACCCCTTCATTAATGAATGCAGGGTGAAAGAAAGCAGGAGACGTAAGGGCGGAGGAAAAGATGCAAGCACTCGGTCCCAGATACCATCTGTAAGTCATCAGCCCGCAGCCTGAGCCCGCACCACAGCACATGGAAAAAGGAAAACTAAACGTGGGCGGGAGTGGGTGGGGGCACCCAGCCCAGAAAGCAGAAAAAAAAATCCCTGCCAACATTCTTCTCTTGCCACAAGAGCCCCGAGCGAGCGCCAACACACCCAACAGCTCACTCGGAGGCGGGATGGAGGACAGACTCGCGAAAGGTCTGGAGGGAGGGGCCAAGACCTGGCCATGTTCTCCCGCCACCAGCTCGGGAGATTCTAAACGTGCAGTCCCCTGAGTTGAGCGGGCTCCCCGTGTTGGTGTTGATGTTGGCAGAGGCACAGAGCGACACCCAGAGGGGCAGGGGAAGGACACGACGGCCTGGAGGGAGCGCCCAGCCTGAGCCGGGCCTCTGGACAAGTTGCTTAATGCAACATCGTCTGTCTGCTGCAGGAAAAAAAGGGGGGGGGGCTCCCAGAGTTGGAGGACGACTCCCTCCTCCGTCTCAGCCCGAAAAGCTAAAAATAAAGTCAAACCCCAGCTCAGGTTTTGGCTGCCATCCGGCCCAGCCCCTGGCTGGGAGCACAGCCCCAACTTTCCATGACTTCAGAACTTTTCCGAAGCCGAGACAGCTGCAGGGGGAGGAGAGAAAATGAAGAAAAACGGCTGGGAAGGCGAAGTGCGTGGCAGGCATGGGTGCCGAGCCCCTTGGGCGGGCTCCCAGGCAGCCAGGGGCTTTCCAGAAGAGGCCTCTCCGCCCTGGGGACTAACGGCCACTGCTGGCAGGGTGGCAGATGTGGAACTTCGGAGAACTAGAAGGAGCTCACAGCCTCCGGGCTGCACAGAGCCGGGACCAGAGGGTGCAGGGGTGGGAAGTTTACGGCCCCGTGTGTCCGGCACTGCCAGCAGCCTTCTAATTAATTCTCGATGCCCACCTAGGACAACTCCTACAACTCACAGGTCTAGAGGGCGTGCCGAAGCCAGGAGAAGGAAGGAGAAGATTCTGTGCTCCGCCAACCTGAGTGGGCAAGAGCAGGAAGGAGCCCAGGGAGGCTGGCGGGGCCCCTGCCGCTGCCTCCCCGCCCTCCCGAGATGCTACAGGCGGAGCTCCTGGAGGTCTCCTTGCTAACACCCTTTCCTGGGCCGAGAAAGACAGTGGGGTACGGTCCCCGTCCCCTGGGACCTCGTGGGCTGACACACACACAGGGACCGTGTTCTTCTGTCTAGGCTCTGCCCCGTCCTGCTGCCCCCAAAGCAGACGTGGCGACAGTGCTGACAGTACAATGGCAAACACTTGTACGCAGCCCATGATGGACAAGGACTGCTCTGAATCTTCACAGCCACCCCGCAACCAGGGCGCTGACCAGGGCGCCGTCACTGTGCTACTGAGGCACAGAGCGCTCCATCCAGGGTGCCGCAGGGAGCCGGCAGCAGAGCCAGAGCCGAAGCCGTACTGGCCAGCGCGTGCCATGATACACAGCCTCCAACCAGGCTTTGAGGTGGGGGGCTCTCCCAGTTCCTCTGGGCGGCTCCGAGCGGTGCTGGAGAAAGGGATGGGAAGCCAGCACGCCCCACCGATGAGGAAAACCGCGAGCAAAGAGAGGGAAGCGAGGAAGAGCCTTTGCGGTTTCCTCAGTGAGGCCCAGGGAGCTCCCCTCTGTGGGGCAGAAGCCACCATCAACCATGGGCTCATGACTCAGACCTCCGGAGGTCTGCAGCCACAGCCTCACGCACACCCCAAGACAGGGCTGGGGGCAGGGTGGAGCCCGGAGGCCTGCCCGCCACCCATGGGCACTGCCTTCCTCCGTGGGGGGGCCGGGGAGCAGGGAAGGGCGGGAACCTGGGGCTGCTCAGGTGACTCACGCTCTGACAGACAATGGGGGGCAGGGGGCGGGAAATCCTCTAGCACTCACAGGGGAGCCCCTGGCTCAGCCTGGTGCCCTGCCCCCGGGCCTGAGGTCTTTCCTCTGGCGCTCCAGGTTCCCCAGGCGCAGGAGCGGCCACATCCCAGCGGCCCTGAGAGGCAAGAAGGGCTGGGCATCCTGTTGGACTCATCCCACGGCTGGCAAATGCGATCAGGGCAGGGAAGGAGGGAGTGCTGGGGGAGGGGAGGGCAAAAATTAGCCGGAGGAAGGGTGAGCCAGTCAGAGCGGCCCAGGGCTGGGGGGTCTGTGGGGCTGGGACCGGCGGCGGCACGGGCAAGTCCGATCCCGGGCCGCTGTTGGGCTGCTTTTGGGGAGAAGCGACACCGGCGAGCGCCGCAAGGGGCTGAGCTGGCAGCGGGCCAGGCGCTGACCCGCCCGCTGAGTCACCCTCCTCAGCCCAGCTCCGAAGCCAGATATGGAAGCCAGGGCCAACCGCCCGCCTGTTTGGACCCGGTTGCTGGGAGCAACACGCTAGGCCCGCAGGGAGAGGCCTCCATTTCCTCCCAGGCCTGGGAGACAGAGACAAGACGGACAGAGTGGCGGCCGCGGCTAAAAATAAGAAGTGGGAGGGGAAGACGGCCCAGGGGGGCGTGGCGGAGCTGGCCCCGCCCCGCAGGGGCTTCCTCAAACCCGCCCTGTACCCTGGTCCCCTGGCGCCGCCGCCTCACCAGCCCTCGGAGTTCCCCATGCCTGGCAGCCTCCCGACTGGGGACCCCGGGAGGAAGGTGGGATAGTAGAGGCGTCTGCGCCCGGGCATTTCCTGCCTCGCGGCAGTGGGCGCCCCCTGTGCCCGGGAAGGGCCGGGCAGGTGGGTGCCAGGTAGTCCCTGCCCTCGGCTGGCTGCCGCCCAGACCTCTGCCCAGCCTGACTTCCTGCTGCACGACCTGCCAGCACGCTCCGACCTCCCCTGCTTTTGTTCCAGGCACTCCTGCCACTGTAAAATATCCTTCCTTCCTTCCACTGATCCGTACCCGCACCTACACCCACACCTCTGCCCGGCCCTGCCCGGCCCTGCCTGGCTCTGCCGCTTTACTCCTCTGTCTTGGGCTTTCTTTGCCTGTCTCTTGACTGCCCTGAGGCTACATGGCTTTCTTTTTATTATTATTTTTAAGATTTATTTATTTTGGCCGGCGCCGTGGCTCAATAGGCTAATCCTCCACCTTGCGGCGCTGGCACACCGGGTTCTAGTCCCGGTCAGGGCGCCGGATTCTGTCCCGGTTGCCCCTCTTCCAGGCCAGCTCTCTGCTATGGCCAGGGAGTGCAGTGGAGGATGGCCCAGGTGCTTGGGCCTTGCACCCCATGGGAGACCAGGAGAAGCACCTGGCTCCTGGCTCCTGCCATCGGATCAGCGTGGTGCGCCGGCTGCAGCGGCGGCCATTGGAGGGTGAACCAACGGCAAAGGAAGACCTTTCTCTCTGTCTCTCTCTCACTGTCCACTCTGCCTGTCAAAAAAAAAAAAAAAAAAAGATTTATTTATTTTATTTGAAAGGCAGAGTTACAGAGAGAGAGACAGAGAGAGATCTTCATCTGCTGGTTCGCTCCCTAAATGGCCACAACAGCCAGGGCTGGGCTAGGCTGAAGGCAGAAGCCAGGGACTCCATCTGGGTCTCCCAACTGGGGGGGGGGGCAGGGGGAGTCACAGGGGCCCCAGCACTTGTGTCATCTTCTGCTGCTTTCCCAGATGCATTAGCCAGGAGCTGGGTGGGAAGTGGAGCAGCTCAGAGGCACCCACTGTGCCATGACACTGGCTCCCAGGTTCTTAGTGCATCCAGAAGGATCTCCTCCTGGACCCAGGTCACCTGAGGACACCCACAGCAGACAGAACACAGAAAATGGCTGCATGTACACAGCTGGCACAGGGAGTAATAAAGAGATCCAGTAGGAGAGCCTAGGGGACATACTGACCTGGGCTCCACTTACTGGGAGACACCTCTGTCAGAGAGTGACAGGGCGCACCTGCCCTGCAACCACTGGGGGTACAGCCATCAGGTTTGCCAATCCCTCCCAACCCCCAAAAGGTAACCACTGCTTGGCTTCTTGGTCTGCGGCCACTTTCAGTGAGGGCAGGATGTGGGCAGTTGGCTTCCCCATCCTGGCATTCAGGGCACCGTCCCTCTCTGGAAACGAGACCTGTAAAAGAGGAACTGAGGGGCTGGCATTGTGGTGCAGTGGGTAAAGCTGCCACCTGTGACGCTGGCATCCTATACGGGTGCTGGTTCCACAGCCAGCCACTCCACTTCCAATCCAGCTCCCTGTTAATGCCTCTGGGAAAGCAGCAGAAGGTGGTCCAAGTGTTTGGGCCCCTGCACCCACATGGAGATGCAGATGAAGCTCCTGGGTCCTGACTTGGGCCTGGTCTAGCCATCACTGTTGTGGCCACCTGGAGAGTGAACTAGAAAATGGAAGATTTCTCTCTCTCTGTCTCTGTCTCTCTGTAACTCTTTCAAGTAAGTCTTAAAAAAAAAAAAAAAAGAGGAACTGAGGAGACAGGTGTCCCCAGGGATTCACAAGTCTTGCCTTCCCCAAATCCCACACCACGAGGTTCTGCCACGTGGAAGGCACCTGCAGGTTTCCCAGCATGGACCACCCAACCTCCCCACTCGGCAGGCGCACGAACCCACAGCTGGCACGGCTCGGCTTCCACACGCCTCTCTTGGGCGTGATACCGCCAAACATGCCCAGAGTCTGAAGCCCCTCAGATCCCGCTCCAGAGCAGCCAGGCTCCCAGCTGTCCACCCTACCCCCCAGACAAAGCCAGGCGGAGGGAGGGGCTGGGGTGCAGAGGGGGGCACTGGTAGGGAGTGGGGGACAGGGGGCCTATTGACATATTCAGTCGCAACTCCAGCAGAGGCGCTGGGACTGGCAGGGGGCCCGGCCTGAGTCACAGCTGCTGGGTGTATCAACGTGGCATTGTACAGATGCAGGAGAAGCCTGGGGCCAGAGGCCAGGGCACTGGGGTCCTGGACGACAGGCGGCTCGCTTCCTCACCAACTGTCCCCTGCATGGTCTCCTGCCAAAGGTCACTTTCCTTCTTCCTGGCCTGTCTTTCCTGAAGTCATTCCAATGTTGTCACAAAAATGTAGAGGGTGGAGCCTGGGGACAGACTTAATAAAGCAGGGTGAGAGGGATAGCCCAAGAAGGTAGCCCTTGGGGGGTGGGGCACGGCCATGGGCCAGAGGGAGGGACAGTCGGGGATCCCCACAGAAGGCAGCTTATTAACCTTCCATCTCCTGGCGCAGAGCTGTTAACCCTGCTGGCACTGGTGAGGGTGGAAACCACACCCAGGTCAGGAGAGGTGGGTGTGTGTGGGGGGTGACCTGCATGTTCTGGTCTCACAGCATTCCAGCTCTCCTTGGAAGTCTCCCTCCCAGCCGGCAGAGCTCCCAGATAGCCTCGGGGTCGCCCAGGAGCCGGACCCCTTGAAAGGGAGACTTTTACTGCCCTGAGCCAGCCCAAAGGGGACCCTGCACCCTGCTGCCCTGCCCTTTGTCCACACCACCCTTGCCTCTTTTGCTGCAATTCGAATGCACTCCTCAAGAAAAGCCCTTTCTTTCTTGACGGAACAAACTTAGGGTCTCCTGTCCACTCTCCACCCTGCCCTCTGCGGTGACTCAGCGCCCCTGCTGGGCCCGGGATCCCAGCCAGAATTATTCCTGGCTTTCGGCAGGCGGGATTCCGGCTTCCTCTCGCACAACTACAGTGGGGCAGGGAGCCCCCCCCACCCCTTCCCTAGCTCTGTCCCCCTGCCTTAAGGGACTGCTAAGGGCCCAAGACTCCTCACAGCACAGACTCAGGTAGGGGAAGTCGGCGTGGGTACAGGAAGGGCGGAAGTGGCGCAGCCCAAGGTCACCATGCACCTCCCTGCGGTTCCAGGCATGTGCAGTCTGATCCCGGAGGGCTGTAAGGGGACAACCCCGCTTTCCCTCGGGTCTCCCCCCCAGCCCCCAACATAGGTGAGCGGGAGCCATTCTGTGCCGACTCTCCCTTTCCTGCCACCTGATCCAGTGCTTTCCACTGTCCCGCGAAGGAAGGCACCGGCAGTGCCCTAGCAGTGAACACACACGAGCCACAGGGGCAATGCCCCAGCGATTAGCCACTTCCAACAACCTTCCTTTGGGACGTAGAGAAGAATGTGTGTATTCTGAACTCCATGGCTTATGGGAAGTAGTTCTACTGAGAATAGCACTGGGGAGTAATTGTATTCACCTTGGCTATCTTTGATTTGACTATTAATAGCTTGGTATTTTTGAGGGCGGTTTTCTCACTCCAGTCACCACTACTCTGGAACCTAAGGGATCTCTGCAGATCCCCTGCTCGAATCCCTTTCATGACAGCTAAGAAGACCCAGAGAGGGAGGGAGACTTGTTCAAGGTCACACAGAAATGCAGTAGCAGGACACCGAGGGCCAGGGCTGCATCCACCACCTCACACTGATTGAAAGGGCTGTGGGACCCTGCGACCTGCCGGGACATCTCCAAGAATCTTAGCGCTGGGCTGTGTCCCCTGCAGTGCACTGGGAGCCCAAGGAGGTAAGGAGGAGATAATGTTCCCTAGTGTCCCGGCCTCTGAGCCAGACTTGATCTTGGCTGCCGCAGCTGCTAGAGACAGTAAGGGGCCGGAGGAGCGGGGGGCGAGTGGGAGGCGAGCGGAGGGCACAGTTGGTAGCTGCAGGCATCTCCTAGCAGTTGTCCTCCCAGCTGTCCCTGGCTTCAGCCCTGACACGGAGCTACCGAGTCACTGGGGGTGGGACTGGGAGTGGGGACAATGGGCACATCCCATGCCAAGAGTCAGTCTCTGGCTCCTGGAGGCCAGGGGAGGGCCATGGGGCGCCTAAGGCGGACTTGCTCTCCCTTTTCTTTCTCCTAGGCTCCCGAAGCCTTGCCCAGCCCCCAGCAGGAGCTGCACCTTCTTTCCCTTTCAATCAGAATGTGCACCTTGAGGGGGGGAGGGGGACACAGAGCAAGCACCAGGAGGCACTTTCAGACCCAGTCAGCCTCCCCCGGGCCCCCACCCTCATTTGTCTAACGACTGCCAAAGGGCACAGCCTTTTAGCCTTTTTCTGATTTAGGCAGATAATTCTCAGGACAAGTCCCAAGACAGTCTCAAGACACCAATCACCAGCCTTCCAGAGCTCCATGCGTGTCTCATGATCTAAGGCCTGGAGGATCCTAGGGCTTTCCAGGTACCGACTGGGCAAAGCCTACTGAGCAAGTGTTAACAGGCCCTGGCAGGACAGCAGCAGAGCATCGAGGCCCCACTGGCCCAGAGCACAGTCTTCAGGCTGCAGTGAGCGTGAGCCCAGAGGAGCAGCCAGCAGGAGGCCAGAGGTCCCCACGCTGCCACCCCCTTGCTGTGTGAGATGACACCTGGCGACCTTTGCCGTCTTCGTCCTGAGCAAAGTCTGCATGAACCTGAGCCTGCAGCTACCTCCCTGCCTGTCTGCACTGGAGCTGCACGAGGCAATCCAGGAAGTCGTCAAGCACGAGGGCCTCCCTGGGGGAAGAGGCGCTTCTGCTTTGTGGGCTTGGGATCTCCCCACGTCTGACTCAGCCTTCCCCCAACAGTTCCGCCTGGGAAGGCGCAGACCATGGCGCCATCCCGCAGCCCAAACCCATAACTTTGGACGCAACTCCACATTCTGATTCCCTGTGCATATTGCCTATCCACAGCCCTGGTTCCGGACAGCAGCAGCAGCTGTAGGCAAAGAGGCAGGAGAGGGACCCCAGACCAGAGCAGAGGGAAGATACAGACCATTCCCCCCTTTAAGACATCTGCGGCCCCACCCTGTCTCCTGCTGTCTTTTGTAGTCACCAGGGTGGTAGGGAGGGGGGCAAGCCCTGAGTCATCCACCCAGCTGTCCTGCCTGGGGTGGGGCCCAGCTCCCAGCCGGGACCCCAGGCAACCCTCTCTGGAGCTTTCAACCTGCCCATTCTCCAGCACTTAGGTGTCCTAATCCCTGGGCTCCAGAATAGAAAGGGAAGGTGTGTGTGTGTGTGTGTGTACCCCTGGGTGTGGCCAAGTTCCCCAGGCAGGGCCAAAAGTTGCCACAGGGTCTTACAGATAGCCCTGTATCTCACCTCAAGTCTGGCCATGAACTCTGAGCTCTAATTAAACATTAAACCAGAGGACACCTCTCTTTGGTGATGGGAGGGGTTGGGGCACTGCCTTTCTTCCTCTCCCAAACTCTTCATTCTGGGCACTTCTCCCTTACCCTGAGCTGAGCAGATACAAAAGGAAGCCACCAATCCCACCTCCTAACGTGGACATAGAAGGGAAGAGACACCCCAGTTCGAGCCCCTCTGCCCCCACCCCACCTGCCGTCAACCTGGGATCCAGGTGTGCAAACCTACTCCCTCTTCCGGAAGCTCAGCCTTGCCTGGTCAGGATCAGTGGGGGAGAAGACAGGCAGGTGGCTAAATATAACAAGGAGGCACACCACCCCCGCCCGGTGTCCCAGGCCTGGACAGCTGCACCGGGAGGCCGAGGAGACAGACCCGTGCGGCGGTGGGGAACAAGAAACTACAGACTCCTCTCCAATCAATGTTCCCCCAGCTCCCTTCATAGGATCCCTGGGGGAGGAGGGGGGGTTGGCTTTGGAAATTCAGCAGAATAGTTTAGAACTAATCCACTGTGGCTCCCCTAGCTTGCCTCCTATCTGCCTTGCTAAGTTGCTCGTATCACTAGTGGAAAAAGACAGGTGATCTCTTTCAACAGACGTCAAGGTTGAACCAGCCCCCCCCCCCCAACACACACACACACACACACACACACACACACACAACTTCGGGAAGGCCATGGGTCTCTCACACATGGGGCTGGGGGCTAGCAGAGGGCAGAAGGGCCACAGAAAACATCCGGTGGTTCCGGGAAGAGTTATGAGCCTGGAGCAGAAAAATGCAAAGGGAGCGAAGGAGGTGAGGTCAGAGGCACCAGCGCCCGGGGGATCTCCAAGCACCTGTAAGAGCTCTTTGGCCGGGGCCTTCACAGGAAAGGGGAGAGAGGAGAAGAAACCAAATTCTGGGGTGGGGGAGGCTGGAAGAAGAGGGCCCTAACCTCCAGACTTCCGAAGGCCTTGTTAGAAGGGAAGGTGGAGTTGTGTAGGGTGGGGTGGGGTGGGGCAGGGATGGGTGAAGTGGGAGGGGCCTGAACCTTCCAACGGCCGGATTTCAAAAATGTCACTGTATTCCAGCAGTTTAATAAGGCGCACATCAAAACGTCAGCGGCGGAAGGATGGGCCAGGGCAAAGACTGCTCTGGCCTGGCTGGGAAAATGAAAGTGGCTCACCCAGAGCGGGGGAGGGAAGGACGGAGCCCCCAGCCCTCAAAGACATCAGGTGGAGGGCCAAGGGGTGTGGGGGTGAGGAGGGTTGCCTCCAGCTCTGGCCATAACACAACTTCCTGAGCCAGGAGCCTCTGCCCTGTCTCCCTCCCTCCCTTGCATTCCTGGGCCAAGCAGGCCAAGGGCTGTGGGAGCTGCGGGGGAGCCAGTCTCCTGGAGCTGTTTTGGTGGGCCCGGTCTGGGAGGTGCAGGGAGTGAGGGAGAAAGAACTCAGGCAAAGGGAGGGGCTGGGGAGCCACCACCACGCCCTGGGAGTGGTAAGGGGGGGCCCTGATGACCTCTCTCGCACCCCTGGATGGATGCCAGCTTGGGAGCCCTGTCCTATAGGGGCTCCTGCGTTCAGAGCCAGCCTGGGCAAAGCTGGCACAGAGCCAAGCCTGCCAAGAAAGTTCTAATAGGACCCCTTCACCCACTCCAACGTGTCCTGGGTGCCTGGGGCCAAAGGGCTTAGATCCGGCAGGGCCAGTCGGCTTTGCTCAAGCCCTTGTGCTAGTCTCCAAATGGCTGGCAACTCCCACCCCGCCAGAACGCGGGCCTGCCACTGGCCCCTACTACTCCTTAGAGCCGCCGCCCTCTCTCGAAGACCCTCCCCTCTCTGCCCCGTCCTGACAGTTCCCCTTGGCACCGCCAGTCGCCCCCGCCGGGGGCAGTTCCGGGGAGGGAGGAGACTCCATGGCGAAGTTACCGGCCTCCCGGGCCCTCCCGCTCCCACTCCTTTCCCGGAGCCGGCCAGGGGTCCCTGCACGCGCCACCTGCGCTCACTCACCGCGCTTTGAGCTCCTTAAACTCCTCGCGCACTTTGCTCAGCTCCAGCTGCAGGCGGGCGCGCTCCTTGGCCACAGAGTCGAGGGTCTTGCGGGCATCCCCGAGCTCCGCCTCGTAGGCGGCCTTGATGCCGGACACCTCGCGGCTGACCACCTCTTCCGACTCGGTGATGCGAAGGCGCAGCCCCGCGTTCTCCGTCTCCAGCGAGCGCACACGGTCGATGTAGACGGCCAAGCGGTCATTGAGCTCCTGCAGGTCCTCCTTCTCCTGCAGCCGGGTGATGCGGGTGGGCGACAGCGGGGTGGAGCTGGCCTGCGCCCCGCTGCGGGTGGCGCGCCGCTGGGACGGGGTCTCCATGGCCGGCAGGGTGGCAAGGCTGCCCGCAGGGCAGGGGTCCCGGGAAGGGCGCGGAGCTCGGAGCGGAGGACGGAGGCTTCTCAGGGGCGGAGCGCGCCGGCCGGCTGGTCGCGGCTCGCTCCTGGCAGGCGCGCAGATCGGGGCCGGGCGCTGTCAGACCTCGGGAGCCGGGTTGGCTGGCGTGGCTGCGGCGCTCCCGCGAACACTGAGTCACCGGCGCCGGGGCCGAGGCTCTAATAGGTCCTCCTCTATGGGGAGGCGGGGCCGCTGCTCTTAAAGGGGCCGTCGCATACCCAAGGGGTCGGGGCTTAGGAGTGGGGAGGAGGGACCCGGGCAGCTGCGGAGTCGGGCCCCACCCTGCCCAGCGCACGCCCGGGTGCTTGGGGCTTTGCTGACGCTTCCCCCGTCTTGGTTCCTGCCTGCCCAGCGCTCTCAGCTCCAAGCTTGCCCCCACGGCCTCAGGCCTTCTGGGACAGAGGGCAGAGCCCAGGGGAGAGAGTGGGTGGGCAAAGGGGAGTGGAGGAGGGGTCGAGCAGGCAGGACTGGGGAGCCAGGAGAGTGGGGGAGGGCTGAGGTTGGTGCCCTCCTTCCTGAGGGTGACTCACCCTCCTTCCACCGCTGGCTCCCCCTCCCCTCCCCATAGTAACAGTGAGTCACCCCCAACCCCCCTGCGCACGTGGGCAGCCCATTCAAAGCTATATCTCAGGATGCCAGGGGATGGGGTGCGGTGGGGTGGAAGGATTGCTTGTGTCCGGGAGGGGGGAGGCTGCAAAGTTCTGGAACCTGTGTTCCCCCATACCCTCAGTTTGGGGGCAGGGATCCCCTTTTTCGCTTGTTTTTGTCTTCCAAATACAAGCATTGGATCTTAGACCCAAGCAACAAGCTGCAGCCCCAAGAGAAAGCCAAGAATAGGACCCAGGCACTGCCCCGCCTGTCTCCTGGCCCCCTCCTTTGGAACCAAGCAATTGGAAAATGAGGCTGCCTGGGTTCCTCCCCACCCAGCCAGCTCCAGAACTGTACTTATTTTACTGGATAATCTAAAACAGATAGCAGAGCTGTGCGTGCGTGCGCTCATCGCGTTGCCAAGACACCAGGTCCTAGATTTTTGTGGTTCCCCGAGAGGCCTGAAAGGGGGAGCAGGGCCAGGGGCTGGCTCTCCATCTTGGCTTCCCATCTTAGTCGCAGGCAGAAAGGGGACAGTGGAGGGCAGGAAGAGTAAAGACACCCCCCACCCCAAGCCTGGCTGGCCCCAAAGGCTGGCACTGGGTTGCCACTTCCCTCCGGCCAGGGCTGTCTGGGGAGACCGTGTCACCCAGGTCCCCAGTCTTCCCTAGCACAGGCCCTCGGGCGCCATCCTCAGGCCTCACCCAAAGCCCCCTGAGATCAGCCTTCCACCCCGCTCCTCCAGGGCCAGCCCAGCCCCAGCACCTCCTCCTCAGTATGGAGCTTCCTGCCCCTGTGCTGCCTACAGCTTATTCTGATGAGGAACCTGGGAAATCGAATTACGTTGCTAATGCTACAACTCCAGGACATCAGGCCACTGCCATAAACAAGGGAAGCAGGGCTGGACAGGGCCTCCTCGGCTCTGGGTCCAGACCTGGGAGCGCACAAAAGGAAAGGGTGGGAGTGGAGTTGAGGCAGGGACTCCACTGTTCAGGGAGGGGCTCCAGGGAGCCAAAGCTTAGGTTCTCACCTGTCTGAGGGTGAGCGAAGGGCAGTGTCGTGAGCACCCAGGATACCCACAGGCAGGCGAGGGGACCCGGGATGAGGCATTCCTGCTCTGCTGGCCTCTTCCCTGAGGGCGTGGCCCCCACCCAGGGCTTCCCAGACAAAGCAAGAAGTCTTGTTCTACTTCTCCTGTGTGCCTGAACCAGAGGGCCAGGGTGGGGAGCAGTGAGATGTGAGGGCCTGGGCTTGTGCTGCTCCTACTGCCTCAGCCCCCTCCCGGGCACCGAGCCCCCCACACTCGCCTTGCCTGGATCGGCTTTCCCTCCTGGCTGGGGAGGCAAAACCACACTTAACCCCTCCTATCCTAGACTTCCCCTTCTTCGGGAAAAAGTGCAGGAGAAAGGAAGAGGCTGTCACCCCAAGTTTTTACCCCAGAGCTCTTTCCAGAGAGTCTCCACCATCGCCAGTGGCCCCGTTCCTAAATCTGAACTTCAAAGGGGGCTGCATCCCTAACGCTGGACCCCAAAATGCCTTAGCAGGGCACAGCCCACCGATCCCGGAAATGCCAGACGGGACGGGGGTGAGGATGGGAGGGAGTCGTGGCTGGGTGGTGACCAGGTTCCAAGCCCAGCCTCTCGCTTGCTGTGCACTGCTTCACCTGCTACTGAATTCTCTGGGCCTCAGCCTGCTCATCTGTAATGGGGGCAGAGGGGCCACCAAGGCGGGAGGAGGGGAGGTTGAACTGCATAGGCAGATTCTGCACACCATGCCACAGGGGACCAGCAAAACCTTGCCTCACACAGGCCTCCTATTGATGGAGGACACGGAGGGAGAAGAAAACCTGGCAAGCTCGAGTGGTTAAAGAGCAGCGTAGAATACAGGACTGGACAAGAACTCCCAAAAGGATCCCGGAAGCTTGGGAGGTGGGGCATTAATGAGTGGAATCAAAGTATGTAGTGGTCGGATCCAAGGGGTGGTTTGTGCACCCATGACCTTGGGGATGGGGGTGGGGTAACTCCCCTGTGTTCTTAGAGCTTCCTGGCCTCCCTCTGCGACTCATCCTCCTCCGGAAAGTACAATGAGAGACCGGCCGGACCAAGTCTTGGTCATTTGCGTCCCTAACATCTGGCCTAGTTTCTGGCCCACAGGAGGTGCTTAGTGTTTCTCAGCTGCATACGTGCAGCTGCGAAGAAGTCCTGCTACTTTTCAGGTGAGTGGTTTGGAGAAAGCTATTTCTTCTGACCTCAGTTTTCCCATCTATAAAATGGGGATGCTGTGATAACCAACTAAGCACTGGAAGGAAGGCCTCTTGGAGAAGGAAGGCTTGAGGGCTTTGCCGAATGCCTGACACATAGAGAGAATTTGCTCCTTTGCATACTAAGTACCGGATATAGCTCTAGGGACTAGGGGTACAGCAGTGACTAAGATGGACAAAAATCCCTCCCACCATGGAGGCCTTATGCTTGTGGAGGGGGAGAGTGCACAAAAGACAAAATTACAGTTTGCTGAAAGGTGATAAGTGCTATGGGAATAAAAAAGACAAAGCAGGACAAGGCTCCGTGAATAACCTCCACTTTCACAACCTTTCCAATTGTTCTGTTTTCACATCCAGCCTCAAACTGGCCCACAAAACAACCTCGTGGGTGGGAGATTATTTCCCTGCGATACAGGGGAGGCTGGCTCTCCCAAAACTAGACGGTGGCAGGCAGAACTCAGAACTTGCGCCAGGCAGCCTGGTCCAAATCCAGGACGCACTTTACTATCTTCTGCTACTTTGGCTGGACGTGTGGGAGGTGGGAGGGAGTCTATGCAGAGGTGTCCGAGTGGGAAAGACCTGAGTGTGCAGCCTGGCCTGCCCACAGGAGCAGGGAACCGCTACAGGGGAGGCTGGAGAGTGGAAGGAGGCCAGAGGGGAGAGGCGAGAGGTGCAGGCAGGATCCCCGTGCTGGGATGAGGTCTGAGGATGAGATTCCTGGCTGCCTGTTAGGGCTGGAGGCCAAGGGGAGACGGGCAGCACCTACATTAGCAAGGAGTCAGAGACACTGGGTTCCACAAGAGGGGAGCCAAACCCGGGCTGGGGAGGCGCAGCAGAGTGGGCAGTCACAGGCATCCTAGCTCGGGGGCTATCTGTGGAGTGCCTGTTATTATTGGGCACTAGGCATTTGCATCGTCTTGTTGAACCTGTCTGTATGGTAGCTCTCCAAGGTAGGTACCTTGGAGAGATTAGAAGATAAGTTTATTTTGGTGCAAAACATTTTTGAGGGACAGGATTTTGGCACAGCTGTTTGGATGCCACTTGGGATGCCCGCAGCCTGTAGCTGATTTCCTGAATTTGAGTCCCAGCTTCACTCCCAACTCCAGCTTCCTGCCCATGAGCACCCTGGGAGGCAGTAGGTCTTGGCTCAAGTACTTGGGTTCCTGATACTCACATGGGAGACCTGCATGGAGTTCCTATCTCATGGCTTCCACCTGCTCCAGCCCCTGATTGTAGGCATCTGGGGAGTGAACCAGTGGATGAAAGGTCTCTCTCTCTCTCTCTTAAATAAATAAAAATAAATTTGGTAAAACTTTGGGGGGGTGTATGTGGCTCAGCCGGTTAAGCCACTTTGGATACAATCTCAGAGTGCCAGTTCGAGTCCCAGTTACTCTGCTTCTGACTCAGCTTTCTGTTCATGCATCTGGGGGGCAGCAGACAATGGCCCGAGACTTGGGTCCCTGCCACCCATGTGGGAGACTCGGATGGAGTGCCTGGCTCCTGGCTATGGCCTGGCCCAGCCCCAGCTGTTGCAGGCATTTGGGGGGTAAACCAGCAGATGGAAGATCTCAATTTCTGTCTCTGTCTCTCTCCATCTCTCCCTTTATCCCCATTCTTCCTTTCAAATAAATGAATAAAAATAAAAATTATAGAAATATTTAAATCCAGCCGGCGCCGCGGCTCACTAGGCTAATCCTCCGCCTTGCAGTGCTGGCACACCGGGTTCTAGTCCTGGTCAGGGCACCGGATTCTGTCCTGGCTGCCCCTCTTCCAGGCCGGCTCTCTGCTGTGGCCAGGGAGTGCAGTGGAGGATGGCCCAAGTGCTTGGGCCCTGCACCCCATGGGAGACCAGGATAAGTACCTGGCTCCTGCCTTCGGATCAGCGCGGTGCGCAGGCTGCAGCGCACCGGCCGTGGCAGCCATTGGAGGGTGAACCAAGGGCAAAGGAAGACCTTTCTCTCTGTCTCTCTCTGTCCACTCTGCCTGTCAAAAAAAAAATCCATGCATAATTTTTTCCATAATAAAGATTTTTCATGAAACTTGAAGACCCCTCAAATACATGGATTTTAAACTTGAGATAAGTTTATCTCCTACTTCCACATAAAAAAAAAAAAAGGTTTATTTGTTTATGAGTTACAGAGAGAGGGAGAGAACTTCCACCTGCTGGTTCACTTCCCAATGGCCAAGGCTCAGTCAGGACAAAGCCAGGAGTATCCTCCAGGTCTCCCCTACTCCTACCAGGCGTTGCAGAAGCCCAAACACTTAGGCCATCTTCCACTGCTTTTCCCAGGCACATTAGCAGGGACCTGGATCCAAAGTGGAGCAGCTGGGGCAGGACCTGGAGCGCATAGGGGATGCTGTTGCATTCCCGGTGCAGGTGTTACCTACTGCACCACAGCGCCAGCCCCTTCATGCATTTTTGGGGGGCGGGCCCTCATATTACCCTGTTTTATAGGTGAGGAAACTGAAGCCCAATGTATCCATTTAAGGCGGGATTCCTCACCTAGGCACGGTTGATAGTCTGGGCCAGGTAATTCTTTGTTGCAAGGGGAGGCAGGGTTCTGTGCACTGAGAGGCAGCATCATTGGCCCCTACCCACCAGATACCCGTAGCACTGCTGTTCCGGTTATTTGCCATTGCCAAATGCCCTCTGCAGGGCAGATCACCCCAGATAAGAACCACTTCTCTGAGGTCATGCATTGGTAGCAGACCTGCAGTTGGAATACAAGTTGGCCCGATTCCAGGGCCCCTGATCTTACCGTCAGGCTGCAGCCCTGGGCTGCTGGGATCCAAGACAGGAGAGTGGGACGGGCTCCTAGGTCACCAGGGAGGCAGTTGTGCGTCCCATTGGGGTGGAGCAGGGTGACTCTATGGAGGAGGGTGTGAGGAGGAGACCCACAGCCGCGGCTTAGGACTCCCTGTTGAGTGGGTTCTGGAGGGAGGGTCCTGGTCTGATTCATTGTTTGATCACAGGGTTAGAGTACTAAACAATTGTTGAGCTGTGGAGTCATTTGTGTGCAGGTGATAGTTATAACCTTGAAAATGGAAGGCCTCGCCCATTCCTTAAGTGGCTGCCGTGTGCCAGGCACAGATCGGGAGCTGCACGGAGGTGATCCTATTTAATCTTCATCTCAACTTTCTGAGGCAGGTATTATTATCTGCATTGCACACGACAAGAACCCCAGCCCCTGGAGGTTGATAAGTGGCTGAGGCAGCTGAGTAGACCGTCTCCTCACCCCAACTCAGCAGAGAGGAAAGACACAGGTTCCTGGCCGCCTGGGGGTGGGGAGGCCCTTAACAGGAGCAAGTGACTGACAGCTATTTGCAAAACCAGAGAGCCCCTTGTTCAATGAAAGCTCACCAAAGATGACCAACCCATTAGAGGCCAGAGACAGCGCTTTCCTGGTGAAGGGTCCTTGGGGGTCCCTTGCTGCAGCTCTCAGGAGGCCCCCAGGGTGCCTGCTTTGATAAAAGGGCTTCTGAGGCCCGAGGAGGAAAGATCCTCTCAAGGCCACCCAACCAGGCAGGGCCAAACCCCCTAAGAAAGTGCTCTGACCCCATGCCACACTACTACGGGAGACAGGGCAGCTCAGGGCCCAGCATGGCTGTTCCAAGGATGCAGGGAGGTGGCTGCTGAGCTCACTGCTCCAGCCAGGCCGGAAGGGGCGGCTCAATAATGAGTAGAGAGCCAACCCTTACACCTTACACCTGGGCAGGTCTCCCTGGTGGCAACCCTTTCACAATCAAGATTACTACCTACACCTTCTCAAGTCTCTTTGAAGAGCACAAACAAGCACCATTATCCCCATATTACAGATTAGAAGATTGAGGCTCGGGCAGGTAACTGATTTGCCCAGGACCAGAGAGCCTCCAACCCTGGGTGTCTGTCTCCAAGCTCATTATACCCCACCTCTGCAGCCCACACCCCGAGGAACCTAATCCGACAACAAAAATCCTAGGACCTGGCCGGCGCCGCGGCTCACTAGGCTAATCCTCCGCCTAGCGGCGCCGGCACACCCGGTTCTAGTCCCGGTCGGGGCGCCAGATTCTGTCCCGGTTGCCCTTCTTCCAGGCCAGCTCTCTGTTGTGGCCAGGGAGTGCAGTGGAGGACGGCCCAAGTGCTTGGGCCCTGCACCCCATGGGAGACCAGGAAAAGCACCTGGCTCCTGGCTCCTGCCATCGGATCAGCGCGGTGCGCCGGCCGCAGCGCGCTGGCCGCGGCGGCCATTGGAGGGTGAACCAATGGCAAAGGAAGACCTTTCTCTCTGTCTCTCTCTCTCACTGTCCACTCTGCCTGTCAAAAAAATAAAATAAATAAAATAAAAAAAAATCCTAGGACCTGACCTGAAACGTCTATCTAACATTCCACCTGCACACACACACACACACACACACACACACGTCTGTGGGTGTCGGGCTCCCTAGACTGTCACAATGCACACGAAGACTACAGCCACAAAAACAGAAATCCAAGGGCTGTTTAGCCTAGCAGTTAAGGAGCTCGAGGTCCATTTTGGACCAACTGGGTTCCAGTAATTGGGCTGGCCACGTGCTCAGGCTCCTGACTCCAGCTTCCTGGAGTTCCTGCTCCCAGCTTTGGCGCCAGCCGTGGTGGACATGTAGGGGGTGAACCAGCGGACAGGAGCCCTCTCTGTCTCTATCGCTCTGCCTCTCAAATTTAATAAAAAAAAAAAAAAAAAACACAGAAATGGGCAGTGAGGAATCCAGCAGCGACACCTCTGTGCCCCCCCCAACCTCCCCGTCTCCCTCCTCCAGGATAGGCCCCGCTCCACCTGGGGGCGGGGCTAGAGGTGGGCGGGGCGCCCCCGGAGGCGTGGGTGGGGTCACGTGGGCACTGCCTGCGTCTGCAGCCCAGTCGGCTGGGGCCCGAGCGGGCCTGGCGGGGCGGGACCGGCTGCTACCCCTCCACGCCGGCCCCGGCCCCGAGGCGGCGCGCGGCTGGCTGCTGCTGACGCAGGCGGCTGCGTGTGGGCGGCTGCGTGTGTGTCTGTGTGTATCTGTGTGTGCGGTTGCTGGGGCCTCCCCAGGCTCCTAAAAGAGGGTTTCCTTTCCCTGTTGCCAAGGAAACAAACAGAAGCGCCACAACTCAGCGATTGGAGTGGGAGGAAAGGGTCTCCTCGCCCCGCCCCTACACACTTCCAGGAAATCAGGCGGGGCAGGGTTTCTCCTCCTCTCGCTCCCCAGCAGCCAGGTGTGGAGAGAAGGTTTGTGCACCTGGAACTGGGGCGGCCGGTTGCGCCGGGTTGACGAAAACCCGAACCCTGTCCTAGGACAAGGGGATTTTGGTGCTAACATCTGGACAGTTGGTGGCTCTCCCTACAACGCATACGATGTTAAGGGGAGGCCCTCTTTAAGAAATGCAAAATGAAATGCACAAAGACATTTGCACAAGGCGAGCACTGGCAGGCCTTTCTCAGGGCGGCGGAAGGGCGCCACTGAGAGCGAGCGGGGAAGCCTCATCTTCCTTAGCTTCAAGGTAAACCAGTGCCTGTGCTCAGTCCCAAGCACCGCTCTGGCACTCGGGCCAAGGCGTCAACTGGGAAAGTGGCCCCTCTGAAAGGAGGGTGTGGCTAGGTAGGAGGAAGAAATTCTGGGGTCAGCCAGGTAAACTACTGCCTGTAAGTAACCCTGGCATCCCATATCAGAACACAGGTTCGAGTCTCGGCTGCTCCACCTCCCATTCCAGCTCCCTGCTAATGCGCCTGGGAAAGTACTGGAAGATGGCCCAAGTCCTTGGGCCCCTGTCACCCACATGGGAGACCTGGGTGGAGTTCCTGGCTTCAGGCTTTGGCCTGCTCTAGCCTTAGCTGTCGTGGGCTATTTGGGGAATGAACCAGCAGATGGAAGATCTCTCTTTCTCTCTTTGTCCCTCTCCCCCTCTTCACTCTGCCTTTCAAATAAATCTTTATAAAAATAGTTCTGGGGTTCTATTGCACAGTAGTGTGAAGATGGCTAATGTTAATTTACTAGATAGTTCTCCAATAAAAAAGTCTAAAAGATAGGATTTTGGGATGTTTTCACAGTACGAAATGCTAAATGCTTGAAAGGATAAATACACAGTGTGTACATGTAACAAAACATCACATAGTACCCATAAAGATGTATAATTTATAAGTCTGCTACCTTTTTTTGAAAGGAAGGCGGGGTGGTTCATCTGCAGGAGGTTTCTGGTGGGCAGAAGCCAGGGACACTTTCCTAGTGGGGCTGGGAGGATGGGCAGGGTGCCCGCCAAGGTCAGGAGGCCCGTGGGGTGTGGAAGGGACCGCTCCAGGGCCAGCTCTTCACCCTGCATCGCTGGAAGCTGCAATCTCAGAGCTGGGAGGAGCCGAAGCGCACCCAATGGCCCAGCCCCTCATTTCCAACCCTGTGTTTCTCCAACTTCCCAGCTGGCCCTGGCCACTACCCCTCGGCCAGCCACAGGCCCTACGCCTGATAAGCACCAAGCTCACAAGGCGCCCCCAAGAACCCACCTCCCTCTGGCCTTGACCTCTGAGGGGGTCTTCAGCACAGTGACAGGTAAATGAGAACACCGGAGGAGGAGAGGGGTGGGGGGTCCTGGCTGGGAGGGGTTGGGGCTCAGGCTGCCATGCTGCCAGGCCCTGGGTGGCCCAGGGAGGGGCCGAGGTGGGAGGGCATCTGTTTCCTCTTGGCCCCTGTTCCCTCAATTCTAGCCCAGAGGAGGTAAACATGCTCCTTAACAGGGAGCTTCCTGGCCTGGGGACAGAGGACGGGTCCAGCAACACGTTCCCATGAGTCTGCTCTTCCCTCCCAGGAGCACATGGAGCTGAGCTAGGGCGCAGGGGTGGGGAGCACATTTCCTGTTGGAAGGAAGTGGGGTTCTGGGGCTCAAGGCCGGGAGAACCACAGGCAGGCTGGGTTCACAGTGGGATGGATATGGGAGGAAGCAGAGGACCTGCCTGGCTTAGGGTGGGGCCTCACTCCGCCCTTGGTGGATGGGTGGATGGAGGGGTAGAGATGGAGCCGAGAGTTGAGGGTGAGTGGGAATGAAAGAGAGGTTGAGAGGGGTGGGGCGAAGTTGGGGGGAAGCCTCCTGTGAGGGAGGGGCTGGGCCACAGCTGGAGTCCAGGCCAGGGAGCCCAGGAATTGAGAAGGGGGCAACTACTCGGTGGCTGCCGCCAGGGCTCCAGCCAGGATCCTATGCAGCAAATATTTACCCCACGACAACGGTTGCTAAGCAGGGAGGAAGGAGGAGCAAGACTGGTAGCCGGAGGCCTTTCCAGGCTCCTCCCCATCCCTTACAAAAGACAGCTTAGAGAGCTCCCCTCAGCGCCCACGCCCACGCCCACGCCCACGGGCACACATGTTGGGGTCCAGGGAGGACCTCCCTGCTCCGGCCTGTGGGCAAAAGACAGCAGGAAGAAGGGAGGGGAAGGGTGGGGTGTGTGCACATGGAGCCAGATGTGGCCCATGTGATGTGGGCTGTCGCTGGCATGGGCACGGCAGGGGCAGGACATGGGACTGCAGCTGGAAAGGATTAGTCAGAAATGAGGAGGGGGTGGGGAGGTGGACATCTCACCCAGGACCTCCCACCCCTCAAGAAGCAGATGGGAGGAGGGGAAGAGGGCTCAGGCCTACAAGGAAGACGTGCCTGGGAGCATGGGCTGCCCTCCCTGTCCTCAAGCAGACCCCCATCCGCCCAGCATCCTCCAGGTTGCCACCCACTGCCCCAGCTGGGCCCCGATTTCCATATGCAACATGGGAGCCTGATGCCGCTCCCCATGCCCCAGGGCTGCCCAGGAGGTGCCGAGGCCTGGCTCTGGCTCTGCGCACACAAGAGGGCCACGCCATAGGTTCTCTGCCTTGTCTGCCTGCGCAGCAGGGTGCCCAGGTTCCCGCCCTCTGGCCGTTGGCACACCTGAGGGGAGGGAGGGGCTGGAAGAGGGGGCGCAAAAGGAAGCTGCTGGCTACCAGAGGAGGTCCTGGCGCCCAGGGCGCCCTGATGCCCCTGGAAGTTCTCAAGGGTTGGCTGCAGGGGCCAAGTCCCCAATTCTGCTGATGCCACCAGGGCAAAGTCCCCAACTCTGTTGCTGCTTCCTAAGTCCCCAGGGCTCCACCCTGGAGCAGAGACAATGGGCAGGGGCAGCGGGTAGGGTAAGAGCTGCAAAAACAGACCAGGGTCCCCCGGAGGGCCAGGGCCAACTGGCAACCGACTGGCTGTTGCTGCCCCAGCTCCCAGCGGAAAGTTTGAAAGATGCACATGGAAACGTGACTCACGGCTCCTCCCCGCCCATTCCTGGTCTCCGGGCTCTCTCTCCCAAGAGTTAATTCAAGGCACATTCTCAGAGAAACCAAAGCTTGCTGAGGGAGGCCAAGGAGCCGGGGGAGGAGGCCCGGAGTCGGCAGGAGGGGGCTGGATGGGCCGGGGAGTCGCCTGCTGTGGAGAATTCAACTTGCAGACGCGCTGGCTCGCTGGACTCGATGGAGGTAGAAACCTACGTTTCTGCTGTCCTCACCCTGGTTGGGATGAGAAGGAACCTATGGTGTTCACAGTCTCCCAGCCTTAGGACAGGCTGGGCACCCTCCAGGCTCTGCCAAAAGTGCCACTAAGCCCAGCTCGGTGTCCCCACGGTGTCCCTCATCGCACTGCAGTGGCGCGTGTGTCCAGCTGTCTCCCTCCAGTTAGAAGAACTCTTGGCAGGCAGAGGTGGGGAGGGCCCGGCGCCCCTCCCCGCACAGAGCCTGCAGGTACTGCACACACGCGAGCCCGGCAGCCGCATCGCACCCGCCTCAGGAGCCGGCACCCTCAAGATGCTGACTTCTCCCTCGCCTTTCTCCACACACCCCGTCCAGGTCCAGTTCTAGCCTTGCCTTCCTCCCGCGTGCCCCACCTGCCCTGCCTGCCCTCAGCTGGGCTCCACAGGTGCACTGGTAGCAGGAGCCCCATTGCTCACGGAGCGCGCCGTGCGTTAGGGCTTATTCCAGGCTCTTTCCATCCCTTGGCCCCTTTGATGCCCAGCAAGAGCTGAAAAAAGAGGCTGTCCACAGGGCCTCAGTCGCCTGATGGGTCAGGACGGGTCTTTCCGGGAGCGCTGGGTGTAAGTGCCAGGTGCTCCGTGTTTACTGAGAGAAAGGAACAACATAACGACCTGCCTTTGTAGTCGCTCCTACCACCAGCAGGTGCCTGGTCTTGGGCCAGCCCTGGAGGTGAGCAGGGCAAAGCCACAGTTCTCATTCACAATGTGTCTCCATCCAAGTGGGTGGGGAAGGCCCTGCCTGGGGCCACACCTGTGGGGCTCTGCGGGGGCGTCCTGTCCACCACAGGGAGGCCCTGGGCCAGGGTGGGGGTGAGGGACCCTTCCAGAACATCCAGACCACCCCCCAGCTCGGGGAAGGGGATTTCAAAACCCGCAATGCCCAAAGGCTCAGATGTTTTGACTCAGTCATTGGTCTGGGGTAAGAGGGGGTAGTTTTCCAGTAAAAAAAAAAAAAAGCACTTACTGGGGGCAGGCACTGTGGCACAGCAGGTTAAACCTCATCTCATATGGCATCCCATATTGGCACCTGTTTGAGTCCCGACTGTTCCACTTCTGATCCAGCTCCCTGCTGGTGCACATGAGAAAAGATGGCTCAAGTACTGGGGTCCCTGTCACCCACGTGGGAGACCATGCTGAAGCTCCTGGCTCCTGGCTTTGGCCTGGCCTGGTCCCGGCTGTTTCGGCCATCTGGTGAGTGAACCAGCAGATGGAGAGATCTCTCCGTCTGTCTCTCTGTAACTCTGCCTTTCAAATAAAAAAAAAACACTTCAATCTGTCATTTCACAGATAAACATGCTGAAGTTTGGAGTGGGACTGAAAATAACAGGTAATGCTTACCGAATGTTTACGATGCCATGTTTTTTTTTTTGTTTTTTTTTTTTAAGATTTATTTGCTTATTTGAAAGGCAGAATGACAGAAGTGGTCTTCCACAAGTGTGGTAGGGATCCAAGCACTTGGACCACCCTCTGCTGCTTTCCCAGGCTCATCAGCAGGGAGCTGGATCAGAAGAGGAACAGCCAGAGTCAAACCCGGCACTCATACAGGATGCCGGCATCACAAACCGAAGCATAACGCGCTGTGCCACGTGCCGGCCCCAGTGCCACTGTTCTACACGGCGCGTGTCCACCCGCTCCTCTGCTCAACCCTGAGCAGCCGGGCCAATTACCAGCTCCCTGCTACCAGTCAGGAAACAGCACAGTGAGGGAATCGGCACACAACCAATACACAGTGGCTCTGGATTTTGAAGGTGGCTTCAAGGCCCACAAGCCATGTTCCAAACAATCAGAGAGCCCACGCAAGTGCAGAGCTGGGGTAAGGGGCCAGCCTTGTGGTGCAGTGTGTTGGGACAAGGCCTATGATGCTTCCATCCCATATCAGTTAGCCAGTTTGTTTTTTATTTTTTTTAATATTTATTTGAGGGGCTGGTGCTGTGGCATAGTGGTAAAGGCCCAGCCTGTGGCACTGGCATCCCATAACGGTACCAGTTCAAGTCCCGGCTGCTCCACTTCTGATCTACCTCCCTGCTAACGGCCTGGGAAAGCAGTAGAAGATGGTCCAAGTCCTTGGGCCCCTGAACCCACGTGGGAGACCTGGAAGAAGCACCTGGCTCCTGGCTTCAGATTGGTCCAGCTCTGGCTGTTGCACTCATTTGGGAAATGAACTGCGCTTGAAGACTTCTCTCTCTGCCTCTGCCTCTCTGTAACTGCCTTTCAAGTAAATAAATACATCTTAGAGAGAGAGAGAGAGAGAGGTCTTCCATCCAATGGTTCACTCCCCAAATGGCTGCAGTGGCTGGAACTGAGCTGATATAAAGCCAGGAGCCAGGAGCCTCCTCTGGGTCTCCCACGTGGGTGCAGGGTCCCAAAGACTTGGGCCATCCTCTGCTGCTTTCCCAGGCACATTAGCAGGGAGCTGGATCAGAAGTGGAGCAGCCGAGTCTCAAATCGGTGCCCATATGGGATGACAGCACTGCAGGCCAGGGCTTTAACCTACCCTGCCACAGCACCAGCCCCAGTCAGCCAGTTTGAATCTCAGCTGCTCCACTTCTGATCCAGCTGCCTGTTAATGTGCCTGGGAAGGCAGTGGAAGATGGCCCAATGCTTGGGCCCCTGCACCTGCATGGAAGACCTGGAAGAAGTTCCTGGCTCCTGGCTTTGGATAGGCCCAGCTCTAGCCGTTGCCGCCATTTGGGGAGTGAACCAGCGGATGGAAGACCTTTTTTTGTGCCTCTCCCTCTCTCTGTCTGTAACTCTGCCTCTCAAATAAATAAAATCTTTTTTTAAAAAATAGACTTAGAAAAAATAGGGGCCGGCACTGTGGCATAGCGGGTAAAGCCACCGCCTGCAGTGCCGGCACCCCATGTGGGCATCAGTTCGAGTCCCGGCTGCTCCATTTCCGATCCAGCGCTCTGCTATGGCCTAGGATAACAGTGGAGGATGGCCCATGTCCTTGGGCCCCTGCACCTGTGTCGGAGACTCAGAGGAGGCTCCTGGCTCCTGGCTTCCGATCGGCACAGCTCCGACCGTTGCAGCCAACTGGGGAGTGAACCAGCGGATGGAAGACCTCTTTCTCTCTCTCTGCCTCTCCTTCTCTCTCTTTGTAACTATGACTTTCAAGTAAAATAAATAAATCTTAAAAAAAAAAAAAAAAAAAAAAAAGCAGCCACAGTTCCAGAGAAGTCCAGAGGCTCCACCACACCATTAGAGGGGCAGAAGGGGCTGGGCAGGGGGGCAGCCTCCCAGCCTGGCCACCTTCCTCCCACCTCCCTCCCTTCCATGGGGAACCCTGGCCACCCCCAGCGGAGCTGTCACCCTCCCTGTGCTAACTGATGCAGCCTCCTAATTGCTGATCACAAGGAGGCAATTACGCCCAATTAGGGAGCCCAAGCTAATTACTGCTCAGCTTCCCACAGCCTCTGGGCATGCCCTGGGGTCCTTAGGAACTTGCTGCCCACCTCACCCTACCCCCAGGGAGAATTGTTTTGTTTCAAGTTTATTTGAAAAGCAGAGAGATAGAGATCTTCCATCCCCTGGTTCTCTCCCCCAAAGCATGCAACAGCCAGGAGCCAGGCATTCAGTCCAGGTCTCCCACATGGATGGGTGGTGGGGACCAAGCACGGGAGCCAGCAGCGCTGCCTCCCAGGGTGTGGCGTAGACTGGTTGCACCCAGCATGGTGGCACTTCGTGCCCCGCCCTTGCTCTTGCAGGGATCAAAGGTGGAGCACCTTGGATTACACGCCTCCTTTGCACTGCTGGGCACCTCCGCCTCCCAGTCCCACAGCCAAGCCTTGTCCTCCCCGACAACATCCCCGGCACCCCACAGTTGGCAAGTACCATCTCACCCATCCTCCCTGCAAGCCTGGAGGGCTCAGAGAGGGGGAGTGTCTTGCCTGAGACCACACAGCCGACTCTGACCCCCGTTCTTGTGCCCCTGACATACCTATGTGAGGCCAACGACCTGGCCTCCACTCTTTCCCAGTGGGACCTGACGGATGGGTGGGCTGCGAACTGGACCCCTTCTTCCACATGCTGCACCCCACTAGGTCATGCCGTTTAATCTACCTTCTCCCCCTCTGCTCATCTGCCTGGCTCTGTTCCTGAGAACCCAGGGCCGATACATAAAGTACTAACTGGGATGGCAGAGCTTGGAGTTTGCAGACAGGAAATAGTTTAGTCGCCCATTAACTCACTCCACGACCTTGGAAAAACTGGTTCCTTTCTGGGGGCCTCTGTTTCCACCACTGCAAAACAGAGGGACCAGATTGAAGGATTTCCAGGGCCCTCCAACCGTCATGCCTCCTGCTCAGGGGGCGGGACCATGTGGGAATGGGCTTCCTGCCCCCCCACTTAAGATTCATGTATTTATTCGAAAATCAGAGTTAGAGAGAGAAAGAGAGAGGAAGAGACCGAAAGTCTTCCATCTGCTGGTTCATTCCCCAAATGATTGCAACCGCCAGGGCTGGGCCAGCCTGAAGCCAGGAGCCAGGAGCTCCTAATGGGTCTTCGACAAGGGTAGCAGGAACCCAAGCACTTGGGCCATCATGGTCTGTTCCTTGGGCATTAGCAGAGCTGGATCAGAGGCAGAGCCGGGACGCGAAGCAGCACTCTGACGTGGGACGCGGGATGTGGGGGGTCCTGAGTAGTGGCTTAACCTTCTGTACAGTAACACCTGCCCCTGCCAACGCCTGGCCCTGGACTTGCAAGCCATGAGGCCTGGGGGAGGAAGCGGGGTGGGGGTGATATTCCTTTCATACTGAAATTGCGGGCACCCCGCAGCTGAACAAGAATGCAACTATGCTGACAGAGGCTGGGAAGTCCCAGGGGCTAGAAGTGGCTGGGGGTTGGGTAGGGTGCAGACCAGAGGACCACACACACACACACACTGCAGTTGCCAGTACCAGGGCAGAGAAAATGGTGGGGATGCTGGGTGCGCCAGAACCAGGCGTGGAGGAGAGAGGGAGGAGAACCGGCTTCCCTCCCCGTCTCCGTGTCAGTATTGGGCTCCCGCAGGGCCGGGCAGGCACCGAGACAGAGGTGAGGGGCTCCTGCCCTACCTCCTCCCAGGTCTGCTCTTCCTTTTTGGCTTTTGGGGGTTCTTCCAGGCACGGTGAGAGTGAGACTCGCTTGGCTTCTAACTGGGGCCCTGTCATTCCTGTCCCATCTACCTGGGCCAGGTGACGGCTTCCTGGTCTCTAACGTGGGTTGACACTGACTCCCCAAGGCGGTGGTGCACAAGGGGTGGGATTCACATGCGCCGCTGGAGCCTGGGCGGGGGTGGGGGGGGCTCCTCTCCTCAGGCTCAGCTCCCTTCTCAGCAGCTGGCAGAGGCCCTGGCCGGTGTTGGGGGAGACACAGGGCATCCGGCCCCCGGCACCAGGTCCCTGTGCAGCCTTCCCTTTCCTGTGGTGAATCACTGTTCACGGGCCCTGGGGACCCAGGCGTCCCTGGCTGGCCACAAACACTACCATTGTCATGGAAACCGGGCCTCCCCTTTCTCTTTCGCTGATTGATTTCACCGCATCCTCTCCCACACTGTGTCGGTTCCTAGATCTCGGCTTCTGACTCCGTGATTGACTTAACTCTCATTTCACGTCCCCAAGAGAACGTCAGCCTCAGCACAACTGTCAAGGCCTGCACCCCAACCCCTCAGGCCTGCTCTGTTCCCTGGCGGCCCTGCTCCCTTCCAGGCGGGGCAGGCTGGGCACCCCCTGGGGCCTGGCACTTCTCTCAGGCGTCAGGACCCCAACTCTCCTGCTGCCGTGGAGACCCCCTCCGCGCAGGGGCTGGACGCCCGCAGGACCGAGGGAGGTGGCCACCGGAGGAGACCGACGGGTGTTGGCGCCACCTGCTGGCCGGGGCGGGGATGGCAGCCGTGTCCAGGCCACAACTGAATGGCAAAAGGTCCCAGGTATGTGTTCTTTTCAGAGGCATTGATCCACCTCATTCACTCACTCATTCACAAGCATTTACTCAGTACCATCTGTCCCCCAAAAGGCTGCTTTCCTCATGCAGCACGTCACTCAAAGGGCAGCTCAGGATGCCAGGGAGCGGTGGAGCCGGCAGCACCTGACCCGATCTGCAGGTGTTGGGCAGGCCTCCCTGAGGAAAAGACTGAGCTGAGTCCTGAATAATAGCACCGACATTTATTAGGCACTTTCTGCATACCAGACACTATGTCAGTCTTTTACCTGCCTCTGCCCACTAATGGCACAACAATCCCGTGAGGTAATTGCTACTATTAGGCTGGTTTTATAGCTGGTGGAACAAGTTGGGATCCATGAGTGAGCTTATTTGCATGGGGCTCACAGGTAGGAGGCCGTGCAAGGCCCGCCCACCTTCAGGCGGCTCCTGGAGCCAGCCAGGCGGAAAGGGAGAGGCGGGAATGCAGGCCCGGAAACCACTGGCTGAGAGGACAGAGGGGACAGATGGGCTAGGCGGCAGGAGGAGAGGCAGGGAGTGGGACGACTGGGGCTTGGTGGGGAGCGAGGCAGCAGCCTGGTCAGAGGTCAAGCAAGAATGAAGCAGACCAGGGGCCAGGCAGGGTGGGGAGGCAGGCATGGCAACACAGGGCAGCGGGGGTGGGGGGTGCCCCCTGGACACGGCTCTGACCACCAGGCCCTGGGCCAGCCACACTAGGCTGGAGAAGTCTGTGAGACTGCCTGGGGGAAGACGTGGGGCCCCAGGCAGCCTGCAGGCTGACCTCTGACCTCCAGTCCCTGGGGAACCTGCGCAGGGAGCTGGAGGTGGCTTGCCACACTGGCAAGAGCCCTGGCCTTCACCCCTCCATCAGCCATGGGAGAGCCCACGCCGCAGGAGCTGGCGTCCGCCACACACCTGGCTCCCCCGCCACCCCAAGTTGGTAAAGGTTTCCCGGCACAACCACGTCCCTCCCTCTCCTCGCCCCACTTCTCAGAAGAGGAAATGGGCCCAGAGGCAGGGAGTGACTCGCTCGGCACCACTCGGCTGGTCTCTCCCTTTCACTCATTCAGTCCTGCATTTACTCGGCCAATTTGTGTCGCGTGCCGGACCTGGGCTGGGCTTTGTGGAGAGACACAGCCCTGTCCTGGGAGCACCAGCGACCTGGCACAGCCTGCAAGGCCTGGGAGTGGCTCGGGAGGCACCGTGGGCCAAGGACTTGCAAGGGGGCGGAGCCTGGGGGCCGCGGCACTCTCGGGGTGTCAGCCCACTGCGCTGCCCTGGGAGCCACTCGAGGACGCCTAAGCTCGGGTCTGAGGCGTGAGCAGGAAATGGCCCAGAAGAGGGAGAAGATTCGAGGCAGAGGGAAAAGCACAGGCAAAGACCTGGAGGCTGGAAGGGGCCAGGCAGGAGCCTGAAGGCCACGCCCACTTCTCTGTGCCTAAGGGCAGGGGGCCCGACCTGCAGCGGTTTCCAAGTTGTCAGCCCTGTCATTGAATCAGCACCCAAACTGGGCAGGAAGCAACCCAGGGACAGATACACTAAGACCCACGCAAGCAGCACCCCCTTAGGTATGAAAGGGCTGGGAGGGCCCAGGCCAGGGGGTGCGGCGGGGAGGGGCGAGATGGAGCTGGGTGCGGGAATGCAGGTGGTGGTGGAGAAAAACCAGGGGAGAAGGCGAGTGTCTGGGGAGGGGAGGGCGTGTTGGAGACGCATGGATGGACATGCACAAGCTCAAAACAACATACATTTATTGAGCACCTACTGTGTGCAGGATGCTGAGAACACAGGAGTAGGATCCGGTCTCTGGCCTCAAGGGGCTCCCAGGGTGCTGGGGAAAGAGAAGTATTAACAGTGACCAAGGAGCATGAGCGAGAGTACAAGACGCCAAAATTGGGCGACATCCGAACAGAGTCCTGCAAAACGGACAGTCAGGTGAGGGGTGAGGGGAGAGGGAGCCGAAGGGGAGGGCAGTGTGGGCCGAAGCCTGAAAGGCGGCCCAGGTGGCTGGGGGTGGGGGAAGGACAGGATGGGGGGGGGGGCAGACCATGAAGGGCATTTTTTAAAACGATTTATTTATTTGAAAGGCAGAGTTACAGCGGCTCAGAGAGAGAGAGAGAGATCGTCCAACCACTGGTTCACTGCCCAAATGGCTACAATGGCCGAAGCTGCACCTATCCAAAGCCAGGAGCCAGGAGGTTCATCCAGGTTTCCCACATGGGTGCAGGGACCCAAGCACTTGGGCCATCTTCTACTGCTTTCCCAGGCCATAGCGGAGAACTGGATCAGAAGTGGAGCAGCTGGGACTCGAACCAGAGTCCATATGGGATGCCAGCACTGCAGGCGGCGGCTTTACCTTCTGCGCCACAACGGTGGCCCTGAAGGGTATTTTTTAAATTGATTTATTTGAAAGACAGAGACTGTCAGTGAGAGAGAGGCCTTCCATGTGCTCTGCAAACAGCCACAATGGCCAGGGCTGGACCAGGATACAGCCAGGAGCCTAGAACTCCATCCTGCTCTCCCACGTAGGTGCAGGGGCGCAAGGAGTTGAGCCATCCTCCGCTGCTTTCCCAGGCGCCTTAGTAGGGAGCTGGATTGGAAGTGGAGCAGGCAGGACTTGAACTGGTGCGCATATGGAATGCTGGCCTTGCAGGTTGGTGGCTTAACCCGCTGAGCCGGCTCCCATGATCAGATTTTAAAAAAAAAAAACGATCTGTCTGGCCATGGTGGGGAGACTGAAGAGGGCAGGGGAGGCCAGAGCGGAGCATGCTGCAGGCAGAACTGATGCTGGCACCAAGAGGCAGGAAGTTGGAGAGCCTGGGCGTGTTTAAGAGGATTGGATGGACGGGGCGGGAGGAAGTTAGGGGAGAGGGAGCAGTCACAGATGGCTCCAGATTTCTGGCTTGAGCAAGCAGGTGGAAGGTGATGTCATTCCCGGAAGCCGCGGAAGCTGGGGGAGGAGCTGCTCTGGACTGCTGGGGACCGAGCCAGAAGGAAAAACGCGGGGCTCCTGGTCCCAAGCCAGCACCTGTTTTCCCTGTGGGAAGGCACAGAGAATTCAGGACAGAGGAAGAGGAAGAGGAAGGCAGGGAGCGGGGCAGAAGCCATGGCACCAAATGCTAGTAACAATGGCTGCCGCGGGCTGGGCACGCCACGCTCCTTCTACGCACCCACTTATAGCTCCCAACACCACCACTCGGGCTGAGGCAGCAGCCTCCAACCTCGCTGCCCCCGCCTCCTGCTTTGCTTTGTCCTCTGTAGCAACCCTGGTGACCTGGAAGAACATTACCTGCTGTTTCCTGGCGCCTGCCCGCCCCGCTGGGTGTGTCCTGGTGCCCAGCACAGTACCTGGCACTGCCGCTGTCCTGAAAGGGACGGGTTATGCCCTCGTTGGGTAGCGGCTACTCTCACTCCTTTCAGAGCCGGGTCAGCTGGGCTCAGGTGTCTGAATGGTGTCTCCCAGGGCCAGTGTGAAGCCACTGAAGGGGATCAGGGTGGCCTGGGGGCTGGTCAGAGGCATGGGCGTTCCCAGGGCTCCGCCTCTGGGGTTTTCATCCTGCACCAGGAGGACACCAGGAGCCTCATCGCCCCCCACATACTGGACGCCTCGCCAGGAGCCCAGGGCCAGGTGGAAGCCTGAGATGACACCTGAGGCGGTCAGGGCCGGGGGGAGTGGGGAGGCGCCACGGCTGGGCAGAGAAGCACCTGGGCCCCAGGGTCAGTGCCCAAGCAGATGTCCGGGTAATTGGCCTGCATCGCCACCTGGTGGCCAAGTGTCGAAAACGCCGCTTCTCTGACCCAGTCTCCTGCTGCCCTGGACACAGGCAAGGGGCCACCCCCAGGCAGCAGGCCTCCCTGGCCACCGCCCTCCCATGCTCAGCTTTCAGCCCTCAGAACTCCCTCTATCCACCCCATCCGGGCAGCTTCCCAGGACCACGCCAGCTTCAGCCATCCTTCTCTGTGGCCAGCCTCTAAGCACTCTGCGTGTCGCTGTCTATCGCCAGAGTCCCAGGCTCTGAAGTCAAAGCGCATTGGTTTTGGACTCCGGAGTCTCCCCATTTACCTGCTGTGCAACCTGGGAAAGTTACTTAACCTCTCTGAGCCTTGGGTCTCTGTGTTAAGCAAGGACAGCGAACGATGGCACTGCTCACGGAGTTGTGAAGACAGTGCAATGACCCCGGGTTTGGGAAAGGCCAAGAAGAGAAACTTCTCGAATGCTGGGTCCCTGCCACGCACGTGGGAGACCCAGGTTGAGTTCCAGGCTCATGGCTTTGGCTTGGCCCAGGCCTGGCTGTTGCAGGCACTAGGGTATTAGGGGAGGAAATGAGTGGATGAGAGCTCCCTGTCTATTAGTCTTTGTCTCTCTGCCTTTCAAATAAAAACAAGAAGAGAGGCTGGCACCAAGCAGGCACTCAGGAAATGCAGGTCCCTTCCCGCCCTCTCTCTGACTTCCTCTTCCCGTTCCTGAGAAAGGAAGCGAGGGAAGAGGAGGCAGAAGGCAGCCCCAGGCGCCACGAGCTCGGGCCGTCTTCTCTACGACAGGAGGCCACTAGGTGGCCGTGGACCTACTCGTCCACTCACTCGCCCGCTCATTCATCGCACTTCCATTCTGCACAGCGCATCCCCGGCTAGTACCTAGCACGGCGCCTGGCACAGAGAGGGCCTTGGAAAAATCCCTTGTTGTCTACCCCTCCCTGCCCCAAGAGAGCACCCAACCCTGGCTGGCACCAGGTGCCCTGCCCCCTCCCTCATCGCAGCCCGAAACCAGAGCTGGCGCCACTGGGTGAGGAATCTGGGGACCAACTGTCACGGCTCCAGTATCACTCGCCTCCTGGATGCCTGGGTCCAGCCCTGGGTCCCACAGAGGCCTTGTCAGCCAGCTGTCCTGGGGGGCCCCCCGGGGCCCCGCCCTCGCCCCTTCTTAGCTACTATCTCCAGGGAGATCAGACAGTGCAGGGGACCTGGGAGGGGGAGTGCCGGGTCCTCCCAAGGGAAAAGCGGAGCTGTTTGTCTGTCCTGGTCCAAACCCGAGGCCGGGCCTGCAAGGCCCTGGGAGAGCAGGTGCACAACAGCAGACCCGGGCGACCTCCTGTCTCCTCCAGCCTCCCCACCCAACCCCACCCCCAGCCCCCAAGGCCTGTTTTGCCCTCACATTTAATCCTGCCCAGCCATGCCGTCTGGGTCACGTAGGCTGGTTTCTGTGTGTCACGGAGGGCAGGGATCAAGTCAGACAGTTTTCTCGTGAGGCCTACAGAATTTTACCCAATAGATCCTCCTTGGTTTAAATCGGCGAGGAGCTGAGTGTGTTCCAGCAAGAACGCGAAGCTGGCTGCACCCTCAGCAGGGCGGTTATACAGCAGTTCTATAGCAAGGCAGAACTCCCACCAGGAAGGGGTGTTAAGAAAAGAAGGTGGAGGGCTGGCGCCACGGCTCACCGGGTTCTAGTCCCGGTCGGGGCGCCGGATTCTGTCCCGGTTGCTCCTCTTCCAGTCCAGCTCTCTGCTGTGGCCCAGGAAGGCAGTGGAGGATGGCCCAGGTGTTTGGGCCCTGTATCCGCATGGGAGACCAGGGAAAGGCTCCTGGCTCCTGCCATCGGATCAGCGCGTAGCGGCCATTTGGGAGGTGAACCAACAGAAGGAAGACCTTTCTCTCTTCTGTCTCTCTCTCTCTCTCTCACTGAAAAGAAGGTGAAGACCCCCACAAAGCCGGGAGGGGGAGGTCCAGGACAGCGGGCACTATCCCTTGTGGGGACGGCCTCCCACTTCCGCCTACCCTAGGGCCTTTGAGAATGAGGCTGGGGGGATACCCCAGTCCCTGGGACCTGCAGGGCTTACACAACGCTAACAGGTGCTCAGGGCTGCTCACAGGGGAGCCCAAGCACTGGGGGCGACTCACGGCTCCTGTCCCCTGGCCTCCACAGGCCCACGTGGGCGCACAGAGACACAGCCCCAGCTGACGGCCCTTCCACAAGCGTGTGAAAAGATCAGCTTATTTTTTGGTGCAAAAGTTTTGAAATGCACACACACTCTTTTCATACTACGCATTTGCTATGAACTTTCTGAAGACTCCTCACAGGCACGGGCTTCCAAATTGTCTGCACCAAAACACAGCTTACCTTTCCCCCATGAACTTCCACCTTTCCGTTCCATTCTCTGAGGTGTGAAGCCAGGTGTGTGTGTGTGTGTGTATGTGTGTGTGTGTGTCTTCAGAGATAGACAGGGTTCACCTGTGGCCCCGTGCAGAACGGGTTATTTTTGGAATCACCTGCAGTTTGTTTGGGATGATCTATTTCAGCAGGTCTAGGCCTAGAATTGACTCATGATGGCTCAGCACCTCCCAGTGCCTGGCACACCCTGAGAACTCCCTGGGATGTGGTTGGCTTGACTCAAAGACTGAATGACTGAACACCATCTGGCTAAAGCCACTGCCAGGAAACCAGCTCCAGCTGAACCCCGGCCGTGAGCCAGGCCCGGTGCTAGGGACTGGGTGTATTATTCCCATCTTCCGGATGAGGTCACTGAGGCCCAGCAGCAGTAAATGGGGCTCCTGCCTCCCTGACCACGAAGCTTTGAAAATGCAGTTACAGCCCAGGTGGGGCTTTGCGCGGGGCGCTGGGTGGCCAGGGCGGGGGACAGGGATCCAGCTCAGAGCTGTGGTCCCCGAGAGGCCAGCTCTGCCACCTGCACACCCTCCCGGGGAACAGGAGCGCTGGTTCAGGCCTTCGGCTGTCACTGCCCCAATTCAGGACTGGGTAGCTGTAGACAGAAGCCCAGGAGGGGGTGAGGGCGCTGTCCCTAGACCAAGGGGGCCATCAGCCTCAGGGCAGAGCGGAAGATGGCCTGCTACCCCGTGGCTAGGCCTCGGCCTGCCCCTCCCAGGTTCAGCAGCGGCCCCCTTCCCGCACACTGGCTCCTGCCCTTTGTTTTCCTCCACGGCCAAATCCCCAAGGCTTCTTTGGTCATTAACCTCCCGCTTTAATTAGCTTACTTTGGGGGAGGAAAGCAGAGGCAGGGCAGAGGCCAGGGGTGGGTGTCCACGTGGAGGGGAGAGGGAGGCTCCATCCAGCTGCTGGTGGCCCCCAACAAGGCCTGCTGCACAGGAAGTCCCAGGCCACTCGCTGCTGTTTCCAGTCATGGGAAAAGTCACCTGGTGCACAAAGTGGGGGCTTCCCCAGTGTGGGGGGTCAGCAGGTTCCTCCAATCCAGGCTCCTGGAGCAAACAGTGCACCCCCACCCCCACCCCACGCTTTCTTGCTCCACGGGGCAGCACCCAGTCCCATTGCAAGGTTTGTGGTTAATCTTAGGTTAAATCTCCGATCCAGGGGGCCAGCTCCCCCACTCCGGGTTGAGGCTCTCTGGCCCCTGGAAAGAGCAAGAGTGCTACAATGTGCCAACCCCTACCCCCCGCTTAGATCCCCAGTTCAGGCGCCCCTTGTGCAAATTCACTCTTTCCAAGAATCAATTTAGGGAACTGGGTTGCACAGCTCAGCCCTCCTGGCCTCCCAGCGCCACATCTATGAGGTCATCTTATCCGTTCCCCTGCCTCCAAGCAAGACTTTTAATTTCACAAGCGGGGAATTTTCGGTTTCCAAGGCACTCCGTAAAAAGGACACCTTCCCCACTGTGGTTCACCTACCCATTCTCCTAAAACTGCTCTGGGAAGTTCTTCCTAAGATCTGACCCCAAGCTCTCCAGCTGCAGTGACCATCTTTCCACTGGGAAATGCCCAGGCCTAAGGAAGATGACAAAGGCAAGGCTGAACGTTCGGGGTAAGGCGGGAAGACAAGACCGCATCACACAGCAGCTTCCCCGGAATCCCAGCTGGCCGATTCGAGCCTTACAACTTCTCTCACCGTAACCGAATTTCCAGAGTCAGAGGGGCCGGGCCGAGTTCTCGGCAGAGAGACGGGCGAAGCCGAGTGCAATGCCGGCCGGGGCTAAGAATCAAGGAACCCCCAAACTGTATGCTTGGCCCACGCCTGGAGGGAACCAGGCTCTGCTCCCCGCTTCCGTCCCACCCAAAACTCAGAGCCCTCACCCCAAGCCCGTCAGGCCGTACACACACTTCTCCCGCCGCCGCCCGCTCGGCGCCCCCCACGCTCTCCCTCCGCGCCCCCTCCAGCGCCCGCCAGGACGGGAACTAACTCACCTCCCAGCCGGCGCCTCTGAGATCTCCGAGACTGGGGGCGGGGTGGGGGGAGGGGAGCCGGCTCGCGGCGTAGGGGCGAGGGGACCCCGTCCCTTGCCCCGCGCTCCCCCCATCGCGGCTGCGGCTTTGTCTGCTCTGCCTAGAGCCGCTCCCTGCGGCCCGAAGCGGGGATCCACTCGGCGGGAGCGGGAGGGGGAGCGGCGAGGGAGCGCGGCGGGAGGGGGCGCGGGAGAGGTACCGCCGCAGTGACCGCGGCGGGGCCCGCTCCCCGCCCCCTGCCCTCTCATTACCATAAGAAAGAGGGCCCTGCACCGGGCCGGCTCGGGTGGGAGAGGGTCTCGGGGTGGGGTGCGGGGGGGCGCGCTGCAGGAGCCGTTTTTCAAACGCCTTCCGTTCCTGCACACTGTCCCCTGTCCCCGAACCGGCCCCTTACAAAGATTAGGGACCTCGACTCCCACCCCCACCCCCACCTCCCCCGCGTAGCCTCGGAGCCGCGGGTAGGGACCGAAGGGCACAGCCCCATCCTCCTCGGGTCAAGGAATTCGTCCCCGCGCCCCCGAGGGCGGGAAACTACAACTCCCGGCATGCCCCGGGCGCCCCCGGCGCGCCCCCCTCCCGTCAGTTCCATGCTGCTCCATCCAGTTCATTTAAAACAAAAGAGTTTGAGCGCTGGAAGGGGCTGGGCTCTATTGGGGGCCACTGAGCGCCGCTCCAGGACTGGGGCCCGGTGCGGGAGCCCGAGGGGGGCGTCTGGACGGCGGAGGCTAGAGGCTCCCGGGTCCGAGGCGGGAGGGGTGGGGGCAGAGATCCCGCAGCCCCCCGCCCCCCGTCACCCCCGGAGAGGAGAGGAGATCTGCTTTCTTGGTTTTTGCTTCTCTTTCCCCCCACCCCCACCCCGGGGGCTGGGGCAAGGGGAGTCGGGTTACAGGGTGTTTGGGGAGGGGGGCTTAGGGGGAGGGTCTATCTTTCCATCTCGCTTTCTTCCCCCCTCCCCAGTTCTTTGTTCCCCCTCCCCACACACCCCCTCCTCTCCTCTCCCCTCCCCTCCTCGCTTCTCTTTTCCCTTCCACCACCTCTCTCTCTCCCTCTCTCCCTCTCTCCCCCAGCTTTTGTTTCGCCATGCCTAGTCTAGTGGTATCTGGAATAATGGAAAGAAATGGGGGCTTTGGAGAACTAGGATGTTTCGGGGGAAGCGCTAAGGACCGAGGGCTGCTGGAGGACGAGCGCGCCCTTCAGCTGGCTCTCGATCAACTCTGCCTCCTGGGTTTGGGGGAGCCCCCCGCCCCCACGGCGGGCGAGGACGGGGGAGGCGGGGGGGGCGGCGCCCCCGCGCAGCCGGCCGCCCCCCCGCAGCCGGCCCCGCCGCCGCCGCCGCCGGCGCCCCCGGCCGCCCCGACGGCGGCCCCCGCGGCGCAGACGCCCCAGCCCCCCACCGCCCCCAAAGGGGCGAGCGACGCCAAGCTCTGCGCTCTCTACAAAGAGGCCGAGCTGCGCCTGAAGGGCAGCAGCAACACCACGGAGTGTGTACCCGTGCCCACCTCTGAGCACGTGGCCGAGATCGTGGGCAGGCAAGGTAAGCTGGCGCCGGGACCCCGGAGAGGGACCGAGGCGGGGGGGCACGCGGCCCCAGCGCGGAAAGTTCATTTCTCCCCTGCTTGGCCCGCCTCTGACTCGGTCCCTTCCCCACAAAGGGGGACCCGCCCCCTACCCTGATTTCCAAGTGCCACAAAGTTCCCCGCTAGCCCCAGTCGGGACGCTTCTTCAGGTCTCCCTCCCCCAGGGCTCTGCCCTTAGACAAAGAAATATCCTCGCCCTGGGAGAGGGAAAGGGGAGGGGGACTGGTTTCCCAATCCAGGGAGGCTGTCCGGAGGGGGTGTCCACTCCTGGCCGTACAGAAAACGCTCGGAATGTGCAGAGATACCGGGAAGCCCCTACTCTGGTATCTGCTGGTAGGTTGGGGAGGGGGCACCCCTGGGACCCCCCCACAACCCAGTCACCCGGAGTTACAGACTTTGAGGGGAGACCTGGCCCGGGGAAGCCGGACTGAGTATCTGTCTCTTTGTTGGGCTGAGTGTAGGAATGGAAGGGGGTGTGGCTCAGGGGAGGGTCCCAGCCTGGGAGAGAAGCGGAGAGGGGGACCGCTGGGAAGAGGGGTTCCCTGGTTACCCAACACCAAAGTTACACGATCTGTAGGGTTCTGGAAGGGGTGTCTCCAAGGAAGTGCCGCGTCCTGCCCTGGACCTCTCCTCCTCCCTCTCTGGCTTTTGTTCTGGGCTGGCCGCGGCCTGGGGCCCAGAGGCCTGGAGAGGGGTCTCTGGCCGTGAGAGAGTAGGACAGGGCCGAGGGGGCTAGGCTGAGGGGGCGAGAACCCTTCACCTGGAAATTTGGTGGAGAGCGTGTGTCTGGATGTGTGGGGTGGATGTAGAATTCATCCAGCGTAGTGTGTCTGATACCACACCCTCCTCAGCGCCAGCATCCCTGGGTGGGCGGGTGGGTGGGTGGGGGTGTTGGTGAGGGTCCAAGTCGAGCAGACAGGATCTTGGGGACCCTTCCCTCTTCTGCTTCCCAAAGGGGCGTGGGGGCGGGATTTGGAAATTGTGAAGGGGCTGGGCTGGGGAGGTGTGGGGTGGGGGAGGAGCAGGGGAGGAGCTGTCCCACAGTGGGGAACAATAGAGGAGCTGCATTCCGGCTGGGAGTGAGGGAGGAGGCCGGCTCCCCGTGGAGGAAATCGGAGGCGGGCCAGGGGGGCCCCTGCTCCACATCCCACCTCTTCCACTGGGAGCGCTGGGGCTTAGGGGGATTTCTCCGGGAGAGCCAGACCGGAGGAGGGGAGATGCCACTCCCCGGCACAGCCCACCCCCCACCCCCCGTCCCCCTGGGGCGCTCCATCTCCTGAGATGGACGATTTAGAAAGTTGGGTTTCCTCTTGTTGGCGGAAACTGGGGGATCCGGAGCCCTGGAATTGGGTGGGGACGCTGGTGTCTCTTCTTGGGTGTGGGGGTGTCTTGGGAGGCCCGGGGATTTCATGGAGTCATTCTCTGCTCTGCTGCCTCCGCATCAGATGGGCCTGTCCCCGTAAGAGTGGGGGGCTTTCTCCCACTCAGAGGAGAGGAGCGGGCCCCCTGGTTCCTTAAGTAAAGGAAAGTCCTCCCGATCTCACCCCCTCCTGCTGCCGCCAGGCTGCTGCTCCTCTATTTGACCTCTAAGAAGGTGAAGCCCAGTGGGGTCTGAACCCAGGGCCAGGCCCACCCCAGTGCCTTTCTCCTTAGTCTCACACCCTGGCCTGTCCTCGTCACCGCGACCCCAACCCCAGAGGCAGAGTGCCCCCACTGAAGTTCATGCACCCCAAACTTAGCGCCAGAGCCCTGGTGCCCTGCAGACCACATGCGAGTAGAGTGGAAGGAGGGGGACTTCAGCACTCCCCACCCTGCACACCTCTTAACTGTTACCACCACCGACTGCCATTTAGGCAGCAAGGATGGGGGCTTGACAACAGGTAGGACTTCCTTGCCAGGAAGCCCCAAGACAAAGGGGGCGGAGCAAATCCTCTTTCCTGAGGTCCACTAAAGGTGGGGAGAGCTGCCCCACCCCCCAACCTGCTGGGGTTGGAGAAGAGGCCATCTGGAGTGCAGGGAGGACAGGACAAGTGACTCAGCTCAGGTCAACGTTGGAGGTGTGGGGCAGAGTGGGAAAAATGGCACCCGGGGTTTGCACAGGTGGTGGGGGTGGCCAGACCGCGAGTGGGGCGTTATGCCTGAGGTGCTGCTACTGGGATGGGGCAAAAGTTGTGGGCGTGTGTAGGAATGCGGGCTGCATGTTCAGTGGATGTTGGAGGTGCGCACGGTCGGCACACGGGGACTCCTGGACCGTGTGAAGGTGTCCACCAGGCTGGCCCCGCAAGCATTGTGAGGATGAAGGCACCTGGTGCCTTGGCCGATCTGAGGTGCCTGTGCGCAAACTCACACACGTGTGGCCGGTGCTTGGAGAGGGTGCACGGCTCCCAGGCTCCAGCAACGATGGCCAGGGAGGGGGAAGGAGGCCAGTCCAGGCAGCCATCGATGGCTGCAGCCCTTGGAGCCCGTGTGGTGCCCCGGCTCTTCTCGCTCTCCTTCTCCCTCTTTGTCTCTCTCTTTGTCTCGCTTTTCTTCTTTCTGTTTCTGCGTCTGTCCCCAGCCTCCCAGCTTGAACCCACTCCTGGTTCAGAGCAGGACTGAGGGTCCAGAAGAGCCTCTGGCTCCTCCTGCCCAGGCCCCAGCTCAGCTCAGCCTTCTTGCTCCCCGAGGACCTAGGGATGGGGGTGACAGGGTTGGGTGCTGTGCCTCACCCATGATTTTATCTTCATACTCCTCCTTCTCCCCTTGAAATTCTTCCCACTCTCCCCTGCTCCACTACTTGCTGCAAACTCCTTATGGATTTGGGGTCGCTGGGAAGGGGGACTACTGGGTGGGAGGCATGGTGGGGGCACGTCATAGATCAGACGCACAGCGCCAGTTCCTGCATTGACCCTTTAATGAACGGATGTCCAATGCCGAGTGGACTGTGAGATTACCAAGTGCACTAGGGTTCACAGGAAAGGTCAGGGGGGTGAAGGTGGGGGAGGGGTAAGTGATTGGAAGTTTGTGAGGAGCTAGGGAATCAAAAGACATTGAGGGAGCAGCAGCGGCATGGGGGTGGGGCACCGGGGAGTTAGTAATAGATTTGAAGCGAGCAGCTTCTCTGGGAGGGTCAGTGATTATTTGGGGGTTTCCAGAAGCGATTGGATTTGGAGGGCTCTGAATAGGACACCAGGGAGAGCAGGTACATTAGGAAATCTGTGGTTGATAGAGACACGGAGTAAACAGCTGAGTGAGCCCCCCCCCCGCCGCCGCCGCCGCCGCCGCGGGTTGTTGAGTGGGGTTGGGGTGAGGGGAACCGTGTGTGTGGTGGGTCATCCTTTTGAGTTTCTGTCTCTGCACCCCCTCCCCGCCCTAATCCAGGCTGCAAGATTAAGGCTCTGAGGGCCAAGACCAACACCTACATCAAGACGCCGGTGCGGGGCGAGGAGCCAGTGTTCATGGTGACCGGGCGCAGGGAAGACGTGGCCACGGCCCGGCGGGAAATCATCTCAGCAGCTGAGCACTTCTCCATGATCCGCGCCTCGCGCAACAAATCGGGCGCCGCCTTCGGAGTGGCCCCTGCCCTGCCCGGCCAGGTGACCATCCGTGTGCGAGTGCCCTACCGCGTGGTGGGACTGGTGGTGGGCCCCAAGGGGGCGACCATCAAGCGCATCCAGCAGCAGACCAACACGTACATCATCACGCCCAGCCGTGACCGTGACCCAGTGTTCGAGATCACCGGGGCCCCGGGCAACGTGGAGCGCGCGCGCGAGGAGATCGAGACGCACATCGCCGTGCGCACGGGCAAGATCCTCGAGTACAACAACGAGAACGACTTCCTGGCCGGCAGCCCCGACGCGGCACTGGACAGCCGCTACTCAGACGCCTGGCGGGTGCACCCGCCCGGCTGCAAACCCCTGTCCACCTTCCGGCAGAACAGCCTGGGCTGCATTGGCGAGTGCGGAGTGGACTCGGGCTTTGAGGCCCCGCGCCTGGGCGAGCAGAGCGGCGACTTTGGCTACGGCGGCTACCTGTTTCCGGGCTATGGCGTGGGCAAACAGGATGTCTACTACGGCGTGGCCGAGACTAGCCCCCCGCTGTGGGCGGGCCAGGAGAACGCCACGCCCACCTCCGTGCTCTTCTCGTCCTCCTCGTTGTCATCCTCCTCCGCCAAGGCCCGCGCCGGGCCTCCTGGCGCGCACCGCTCCCCCGCCGCCTCCGCAGGACCTGAGCTGGCCGGACTCCCGAGACGCCCGCCCGGAGAGCCGCTCCAGGGTTTCTCCAAGCTTGGGGGCGGCGGCCTGCGGAGCCCAGGCGGCGGGCGGGATTGCATGGTGTGCTTTGAGAGCGAAGTGACTGCCGCCCTGGTGCCCTGCGGACACAACCTGTTCTGCATGGAGTGCGCAGTACGCATCTGCGAGAGGACGGATCCGGAGTGTCCCGTCTGCCACATCACAGCCACGCAAGCCATCCGAATATTCTCTTAAGCCCCCTGCCCTATGCTTCCTGGGCCCACTCTCCGGAGGCCTGTCCTGGACTGTTTTCCTGAAGGGCCTTTGAGAAATCAGTGGAATTTTCGGGACAAGGTGCTTAGAGATGCTCGCGCTCGTTGGGGCGGGGGCGGGGGTGGGGGGAGGGCAAGGGAGGCGGTGGTGGCCAGAGGGTGGGCCACTTTCAGAGCCTCTGGTCACCCTGTCCTGGGAAGACCGGGAGAGGGGCCAGACCGAAAATTTTACTAGAGTTACAACTCTTATACCTCAACACACCCTTAAATCTAGAAGCAGCTGAGAGAAACTTTTTTGTTTGCCAGAGGCAGCCGCTAAGGCGCCCGGACCCCTTCTGCCCACCTCCCCATCGGTGTGTCGCCCTGCTCCTTGCTCGGAGGTGGGGGCGGGGAAAGGGAGAAGGAGGACCACCATCTGCAGCCAGAGGTGCTCTTCCGGGTCCCCCAGTCCTCTGGTCCTGCCCTCCGGCCTCTCCACGTGACCCTTCAGCCCCACCCCCACCCCTACATCCTGTTCGGGAACCTGTTGTTGGGTTTCCCACAGGATGAAGGGGTTGGGGCCCTCTCAGAGGTCTGCAGAGATCTTCTGGAGGGCGGGGTGAGGCGGGGGGTTGGGTGGGGAGAAGCACGTCCATCAGTCAAGGGCTCAGAATCCCTCGGCCCCTCAAAGCTGGGCTAGAGGAGCCTGAAGGGGGCGCTCGCTCTGCCCCGGGACTCCTCTGTCCTTTCCTTTTCCTGCGGCTCCCTTTTCTACCCCTTGGTGGCTGCCGCCCCCAGCCCTATCCTGCTCCTTTGCTTTATTTTTCCTCCTGTCTCCTGCCCCTTCCAGTCCAGCTTTGGGAACGCCCTCTCCCCCCCCCCCCACTTCTCCAAAGACACCTTGAATTCTTGATGGAATGTACCCCTGTTCTCAGTAAGAATTCGAGGCGGGGGCTAACGCGGGGGTACTTAAAGGGTCACCCCCGCCTGCGTCATCCACGGGCATTATTGGAAGCAGTTCTGGGCTGTGGGAGAGGTGCGGCTTGGGCTGCCGCGGCGGGAGGGGAAATGGGTGGAGGCGAGGGCTGCTCCTCCTGCCCTGCTCCCTGTACTGTTGAGACCCGGCAGAGCCTCTACCAAGTCCTCATCAGCATGCAAATCATGAAATCTCTGCCCCCCACCATTGTGGTGGAGGAGAGAGGCGGGGTCCTCAGAGAGGGGGCTGGCGGGCCGCAGCAGGGCTAGGGTGCAGCAGGACCTGTTGTGAGGGTCGTGCACTGTTGAGGGGCCTGCACCTCTTTGCTGCTTCCCTACTGCTCCCCTGGGGCTGCCACCAGCCTCCTGCCCTCCTGGTTCCGCTGGCCGGGCCAGGAGAGGGTGGGATGGGAGTCCCAGGGGGTCCCAGGAGATCCTGTATATAGTGGAATGGGGCCATTTGGAGTCATCTCTGAGCACTTGGAGCTCGGAGGGTCCCACTTTCCCTGGATGGAGAAGGGGTGTGGGGATGGGGGTGCTGAGGGGGCTCCATCCTGCATTTCTCCCTGCTGTGAGTGAACTCCCCTCTCCTCAGCCTTCCCCTCCAGCCCGCCAGCCTGGGAGGGGAGAGGAAGGAGGTCCCAGCCCGGAGATGTGGCCAGGGGCAGCCTCCCTCCTTCCTGCCAACGTGAGCCATCCTGAGATGTCTGTACAATAGAAACCAAACCAAATGGGCACCCTGGGTCGCCAGGGGCGGGGTGGGGGGAGGGATGTCTGTCTGTGGATCCCCTCCCCCTCTCCACTCCTTACCCACTAAGGCAGAAGACTGTTAAGACTAGGGGCTCAGCAAATTCAATCCCACCCTTAACCAATTGAGCCAAACCTAGAAACAAACACAAACCATGGAGTGAGAGACGAAATAGAGGAAAGAGAGAGTTTGAGAGGGAGCAAGATAGGCGACCAACATAGAGGAGAGAAAACAAAAATAGCAAAAAAAAAAAAAAAAAGCAGTTCTTTATAATTTAATATTCTATTTTAATAAAGGCGTTTATTACCATATAAATGTAGCAAAGAACCTGGGCTAATATGAAAAAAAAGACTTTTTATTAGGTAATTTATTATATGAAAAGGATATTTTATTTTATGATAAAGTGATCCTTAAAAAAATAAAAAAACTTTAGAAGGTTTAGAATATATGTAGGGAGAGAAGAAGAAAAAAATACATTTGTATTCAGAGTTAAATCTTAAAAAAAAAAGTGTTTTTAATATATGTTCGGGTTTACGTTCCTTTTTTCCCCCACTTTTATTTGGGGAGGAATGTCATTTGCTTTTCTTGGGGGAGTATCCTGGGATGGATGGGGAGAGGGGGCTGGGGGAACCTGGTCCCTTCTGGGGCCCTGCAGGGAGATTGGATTTCACTCTCTGGGCCCCCCCTCCCTCTCCCCCTCCCCCTCAGGGGAGCCGGCAGAGCCAAACAAAGAAAGGGATTAAGGAGAAAGGAAGAAGTGGGAGGACCGGAGGATCCTGGGGTGCCCCCCCTCCCCGTGCCCTGTCCCAGGGCCAGTGAGGGGCGAAGAATCCAGAACAGGCCAGCAGGCCTCGGAGCCCTCAGACAAGTGTGAGATTTCAGAGAAATAGATTTTTTTTTAACCAAAAATGAGAGAGAGAGTGAAGAAAGAGAAAGAGAAACCGAGGGGTTTAAAAGAAAAGAATACTACAAAATAATTATTAATAATAATAATAATAATTCAAATCTATTTCATATAATCCTAGAGAAAGAAAGAAAGAATTACTAGTTACTTAGTAGACGATATTCAGATAGCTTAAAGTTTAGTAGCGTTGAGGGCCCCGGGCTCAGTAGAATGTATAAAAATCGTATTGAACAGAAAAATAGAGAGAAATGGCGGAGTCCGCCCTGAGCCGCCCCATCTTCAGGTTGCAGGGCCGGTGTAGGTTGCTAGTTAAGACTGGGAGCTTCCACTCTGCTGGGGTTGATGTAAGAATCCTTGGAGTTAGAAATTGTAGGACTAATAGACGGGGCTCCCTTCCCAGGGTCTCTGTCAGCTCAATCAGGTGGGGGCTGGGCCGGGCCTGCACACCCCGTAGTAGCGGGGGCCTGGCCGGCTCCCCCTTCTGCAGACCGTCGTCCTCTCCTGATAGCTCAGGGAGGATGGGGCCTGCTCAGTTCCGAGTCTCCCAGGCCTGGCTGAGGAAGTCCTTCCTGAAGTGTGACTTCCATCCGCTTCGCTAGGGGCTGACTGGAAAGTCATTTCACACAGACCCCGACACGCACACACCCCCACCCCACCCCACCCCCGACCTCCTGGTGCCCTGAGAGCCTAGGAGGATCGAGCCCCCCCTTCCCTTCCGTGGCAGCAGCGGTGGGAGTGCCCATCTCAACTGTGCTGCTCCTTTAAAGCCATAGGGTGCCCTACAGGTTTGCAAAGTGCTTTATTGTCGCTTTAGAAGTTAGACTGCAAGAAGGACTTCCTGGGGTAGAGTGGAGACGCTGACCCTGAAGGCCTGGGAAAACAGGGTCCCCGCCCCATCCCCGAAGGGTAGAGAGGCAGGGAAGGGCACTGGACCTTGGGCGACCTCACCACTAACTCCCCCTGTGAGTGTTCAGGTAGGGGTCATCCATGGTGCCCCTGGCCTGGGGGCACGTGGCCCTTCCCAGAGGAGATTGGGAAGCTTGGCTTTTGCATGTGGGAACTCAAGGTTTTTAAAGCACTTGCCTTCGACCCACGCCAGCTGGCAGTCCCATCAGGCCCTTTGCTCCTGTCCCGGTGGTGAGGAGCCCCCTGCCCACGCCCTGGGCTCACCTGTTGGCAAGAGGCACCTGCTCCGATACACCAATGACTGCCATGTCCCTCCCTGCCCTAGACCCCAAACCCATCTCCCTCTCTCCAGCTCGCTCCTCGCACCCCACCCAGGGACAGGACTCCCCTGCTCTTTTTGTCCTAGGAACCCCGCTAGTTTGGGATGGTAGCGTCTGGGGTGGGGAGGGCTTCCCCTTCCCCACTCGAGGGTGCGGGTGGGGTCGGGTGGGTGGGTGGAGACAGCCCTGGGGCAGGGGGGATGGTCTCTCCACTGTAGAAAGTAGAGTAGGATTGTGGTCAGACTTAATTTGAGGCATCTAGTGAAGACACGAACAAATCCACCAAGGCAAAAGGTTTTTCAAAAGCAAACTAAAGGCGGGAAATGAAACGGACCCATGAATAATCAAAGTGATGTTGCACAAAACGCAGAGAAACCAAGAAGGGGGAGGGTTAATGTATTAAATGTGCTATTAAGAACTTAATTTTATTAAAAGTATTATTACTTAAGGCTGTGTCTCTCCATGTGTCAGTCTGCGCCGGCTCAGGTGAGCCGGGAGCAGGTGCGCCGGGTCCGGGTCCGTGACTTGGGGCCTTCTCTGGTGTGTCTTGGGAACCCCTGTGGGAACTGAGCGCCCAGCCACCCTTGGGCTCCCGTTTGCTCCTTCCTCCTCCTCCTCGCAGCTGGCATCCAACGCCTTGCACCCTCCCCTCCCCCACAGAGCAGGAGGGGGCGAGGCTGGGTGTATCGGCCTTGCCCGGACAAGCACCTCTTGGCTCGTGGAGGAAGAGCAGGAGACAGAGACCCTCCCCACTTACCTGCCATTGTCAAGCCATCCCTCCTCAGGGCCGGGAAGAAACTTCGTGGAAGAAAGGGAACTTCCTCCACCTTGGGGCTTCAAACCCCCTGCGGAGCACGCACACTGCTGGCCCTGGCTCCCCCTTCTCCCCTGCACCCCCTCAGCCTCCTCCTCTTGCCCCTGGCATTGGAGTGACCTCAGTTCTTGGCACCAGGGCCCTGGGCACCAGATGGCGCCCGCCGATGGTTTTCTTTGTCTCGCCTTCCAGATACCCCCTCCCCTCCACAGCATCCTCCCTCCCCCACCTGCCCTGGGGGCTGGCAGAGAGAAGGGCCGCACCTCCTGCCCCCTTGGCACTGTCCCCAGACCACAGAACTCCCCAGGCAGCTGGCCCTGGGGAGTGAGTGTGTGTGTGTGTGTGTGTATGTGCAGTAAGCACGGTGTGGCAGGCAGGCAGGGTTAGGGACTCAGGAGAGGGGCTCAAGTTGAAGGGGAGTCGGGGCCAGGCATTGATACAAAACACGGCTTTATTGGGCCCTAGGGTGCACGGGGGTAGCAGATCACAGGGACCTGTGTGGAGGTGCGTAGAGACCTCAGGGCTCTGGGGATAGTGAGTTGGGAACCAGACACCCTGACTTCTAGAACCGAAGGGCAGAGAAAAGTCCCCGAACTGAGCTGGGGTGGGGGTGGGGAGAAGCCAAAGTCAGAGGTTGATGCAGCAGGCCCTCTTCTGCCCAGGGCCGGGCTCCTGCCCAGCCTGGGCACTGCCCAGGGCGATGGCATTGCTCCGGGGGCTGTTCTGGTTCTGCTTGGACACCTTCGCAAAGATCTCTGGGAGGGCAGAAGGCAGTGGTCAGGCTGGAAGCAGTTGCAGCGCCCACGCTCCCCAGCCCACACTGCACTCTTGCAGGGAGTTATGTGGGAAGGAAGTGGAGTGTGGCCACACAGGCCTCCTCTACTTACCTGGCCAGAGAAGAAACCAAGACTTAGCCCCTCCCCCTCCTCCTCCTCCTCCTCCTCTGGTACAGGAGGGGGAGGTGCCAGCAGCTTTGTGGAGGCCGAGACCCACAGAAGGGCGGAGTGGGTGTCTGGGGGTGCCAGGCCGAGGCAGGCTCTCACCTTTGAGAACGGTCTCAAAGGCCAGCTCCACGTTGGTGGAGTCCAGGGCGGAGGTCTCCAGGAATAGCAGCCCATTGTTTTCTGCCGGGAAAGAGAACCCGGAGATGAGCGTGATAGACAATTGATGGTCACGACGCACTGTGCTGTGTTCGAATCATGACATGCTCCTTTCACCCTGAAAACCACCGATGAGGTAGGTTCGGTGAGGGCCCTGCAGCCCAGACACAGGGGGCTTTCTCCGTGTCCCACCTCTGGGGCCTGGCCAAGAGGAGACGGGAGGCTTGGTCAAGACATGCGGGCGCTCTGCACTGCCATATCTGCTGTACTGTGCCGCTTCTGCACCTAGGAGACTCCTGGGCAAAAGGCGACTGCGGGTGGGTGCGGGGAGGCAGGCTCTGTGCTAGGATCTTCAGGCATTGCAGAGTGGGGCTGCCTTCCGGAACTGCCAGTGAAGAGGCCCCAGGGCAGGGGTCGGGACCCAGAGGGGGACCCTGAGAAGCATACGGGGCTCCCGGGACTGAATGGCACGGAGTGTAGCTGGCAGTCCTAGGGCTGGGAGCAGCGTGGGCAGAATGGGGAGGTCCTACCAGGCTCTCACCGGCAAACATTCGGGCCTCCTCCGTGGGCACCTCGCGGGCCTGGCTGAGGTCACTCTTGTTCCCCACAAGCATGACGACGATGGTGGCCTCTGCGTGGTCATACAATTCCTTCAGCCAGCGCTCCACCACGGCGTAGGTCTGGTGCTTGGTTAGGTCGAACACAAGGAGGGCCCCCACCGCGCCACGGTAGTACCTGGGTGGGGGCAGGAAGGATGCGCGGAGGTGATCGGATAGGGGCGTCAGACTCAGAGAAGAGCCAGCGGGATGCCAGAGATGGGGAGCAGGGAAACTGAGGCCCAGGGACCCAAAGCCCGAGGGGGCAGCACAGGGCTCCCGTGCCCACTTACTCCCAATGTATTCTGTCAACCGAGTCTCCTAAGAGGCCAGGGGACTAAGTGGTGAGGGTGTGTGCTCCATGGGAGTGCGTGTAGCTAAGAAGATCCTGACTTTTCCTGCCTCGTAGCAGGTGCTACCCCGCAACCACACACACAGGCCTGGTGCTGACGCACAGTCTCTCTCAACATCTTTTTGTCCTCTGAGACAAAAAGGTGCCAGGGCCAGGACTGTGCCAGTTCTGTGGCTTACCGGGTTAAGCCACCATCTGCGACATCCATTGGGTTGCCCGTTCGAGTCCTGGCTGCTCCACTTCTAATCCAGTTCCCTGCTAATGTGCTTGGGAAACAGCAGAAGATGGCCCAACTACTTGGGCCCCTGCACCCGTGTGGGAGACCTGGAAGAAGCTCCTGGCTCCTGGCCCCAGAGCTCTCTGTCTCTCTCTCTCTCTCTATCTCTCTGTGTGTATGAGTGTGTGTAACACTGCCTTTCAAATAAACAAAAATTAAATCTTTGAAAAAGCAAATGCAGGAGACTGGCACTGTGGCATAGTGGACTAAGCCTCCTCCTATCCCATATGGGCACCGGTTCGAGTCCCAGCTGCTCCTCTTCTGATCCAGCTCTCTGCTGTGGCCTGGGGAAGCAGTGGAAGATGGCCCAAGTGCTTTGGCCCCTGCGCTTACGTGGGAGATCAGGAAGAAACTCCTGGTTCCTGGTTCCAAATCGGCTTACCTCTAGCCATTGTGGCCATTTGGAGAGTGAACCAGTGGAAGATGGAAGAACTTTCTCTCTGTCTCTCCCTCTCTCTGTCTGTAACTCTGCCTCTCAAATAAATAAATAAAATCTTAAAAAAAAAAAAAAAGTCCAGCCCTTGGCCATCTGTGGTTGCAGAGCGCTGTGTCGACATGAGGGGGCGCCCTCGAGCCGATCCACACAACTGGCTCCTATCCCCACTCCAGCTGGATTTCACTTGGGCGGTGTTTAAACAAGGATTCACGATACCGCCTGACTCCTGTGGGACTTTGACGGTGACAGAAAGTGTCAGATGTGCAATGCCTTCTACCCTCCAGGGCACATGGAAGAGACTTAGCAAATGGTGGCAATGATTCCTAGTTTTAGCGCTGCTGGCCCATACCACGACATCTGTCTCACAGGACTTCTGCCTCCTGTGATCCCCAGGGCCATGCCTCAGAAGCCCACTGCTCAGTGTCCCCCGCTGCCTGCCCGCTCCGAGGTGCTCTCTGTCCTGCCCAGGATTCCCGCGCCCCAGCAGCCCCCTGGAGCCCAGGCTCACGCCGAGGTGATGGCTCGGTACCGCTCCAGGCCAGCTGTGTCCCAGATCTGCGCCTTGACAGCTGCGGTGCCCAGCAGCACGGTGCGGGTGGAGAACTCGACCCCGATGGTGGTGCGGCTGTCGTGGCTGAACTCGTTGCGCGTGAATCGGGACAGCAGGTTGGTCTTCCCCACGCCTGACTCGCCGATCAGCACCACTGAGGGGGTGGACAGGTGAGGGCTGAGCGACAGGCTGGGCGGCCCCTGACCCACCCAGGCTTGGAGGGCCTGTCCATCAGGAAAGAGGAGTTGCACGGAGAAGACTTGGTGGGGGAGTGCCGGGGCTCAGCCCCTTCTAAGGCACCTGACCAGAGGGGCAGCAGGGCCAAGAGTTTAAAATGAAAAAAGAGCTTCAAAGGGTTAGCCGCCTGGTGCACTGTGGTGTGGCTGCAGAGTGAGCCCGTGTTTCTGACGCCTGTGGGCTGGTAATGGGGCCGTGAGGGTGGTTACTGGGACAGGGATGGTAGGAGGTCTGGAGCAGCGAGTATGACAATGAGAGAGGTCTCCCCTCCCCTGGCTTACTCCCCAGATGGCTGCAAGGCCAGGGCTGGGCCAGGCCAAAGCCAGGAGCCAGGAGCTTCATTCAGATCTCCCACGTGGGTACAGGGGCCCAAACACTCGGACCATCCTCTGATGCTTTTCCCAGGTCATTAGCAGGGAGCTGGATCGGAAGCAGAGCAGCTGAACACTGGGATGCCGTGTCTGCAGGCAGCTTTATCCCCTATGCCACCACACGGGCCCTGCCTTTGGAGTTAACACACTTGTGCTGGGGAGGCAGTGTTGTGGCCCAGCAGATCAAGCTGGTCCTTGCAGTGCTGTGTGGGAATCCCTGGCTGCTCTACCTCAAATCAGCTCCCTGCAAATGTCCCTGGGAAGGCAGTAGATGATGGCCCAAGTGCTTGGGCCCCTGCACCTGCATACAATACCAGGACAGAGTTCCTAGCTCCTGTTTTCCACCTGGCTCAGTCCTGGCTGTTGCAGGCATTTGGGGAATGAACCAGTTGGTGAGAGATGCTCACGCGCGCGCGCTCTCTCTCTCTCTCTCTCACTCTCAAAGCCCCCACCCCCACCCTATAGCACTGCCTTTCAAATAAATTTAAAAATCAAGCAAAATAAGACATTTGTGTCTAACATCAGAGTGCCTGAGTTTGGTTCTTGGCTCCAGTTCCTTCCTCAAGCTTCCTGCTGGTGCAGACCCCAGGAGAGAGCAATGATGGCTCCAATATTTAGGTTCCTGCATTCACGTGGGAGACCTGAGTGGTGCTCTTGGCTCTCGGCTTTGGCCCTGGCTGTTGCGGACATTTGGGGAGTGGACGAGTGCTCCCTTGCTCTCTCTCTCTCTCTCTTTTTCTGTCCAATACATAAGCAAAAATTAACAAGAAGAAAGTTAGGATCCAGGCGTCCCTAGGAATGCCGTGGGTGCTGGGCCAGCTCTGTGCCCATCAGCAGGTTACTAAGCCTCTGTGAAGCTTCTTTTCTGTATGGAAAGTGGGAAGAAAAATGGTCTCCACCTTAGGGGTAGATGGAGTCCTGGGCCCGGGTCTCCCGACTGTGGGTGAGCCAGGGCCTGGGGGGAGTGTCAGGGGCTGGTGTCCGTACAACTCACCCATTGCGCCAGCACTGAGCTGAGCACCCAGGATCAGAGGAGGCCCCCCAGGGTGGAAAAGTGGTGCCCAAGGACTGGGACTACGTATTTTGGGCTGTGGGCTCTGTTCAGCCTGTGACTAGCTGGGCAAACTTGAACAAGTGGCTCACCTTTTCTGGATTTCACTTCCTTGCTTATACAATCTATAAAGGCCCCCTCTGACGTTAAAAATGCAGTATTTGTGTCGGCCATGAAAGAGTTGTGTGTGTATTCGAGTGAGGGTGCTTTAAGGTTCATGGAAAATGGAATTAAAAGATAAGTTTATTCCAGTGCAAAAAATTTGTGAAGTCTATGCAGCGTTTGTCATAATATGCATTTGTCATAAACTTTTTAAAGATGACCGGCGCCGCGGCTCACTAGGCTAATCCTCTGCCTTGCGGCGCCGGCACACCGGGTTCTACTCCTGGTCAGGGCGCCGGATTCTGTCCCAGTTGCCCCTCTTCCAGGCCAGCTCTCTGCTGTGGCCAGGGAGTGCAGTGGAGGATGGCCCAAGTGCTTGGGCCCTGCACCCCATGGGAGACCAGGATAAATACCTGGCTCCTGCCATCAGATCAGCGCAGTGCGCTGGCCACAGCGCGCCGGCCGCGGCAGCCATTGGAGGGTGAACCAACGGCAAAAGGAAGACCTTTCTCTCTGTCTCTGTCTCTCTCTCTCACTGTCCACTCTGTCAAAAAAAAAAAAAAAAAAAAAAACTTTTTAAAGACCTCTGGTGTGTGTATTGTGGTGTGTGTGTGTGTGTGTGCACACCTGCCTCTTCCCTGTTGGAAATGCAGCTCCTAGTTGCTCCAAAGTTGCCCAGGAAAAGTTCTTTTGAGTGCTGTGGCTTTGTGACCTCAGGGAAGCTAATTACCCTGCCTCTAAGTCTCAGTTTCTCATTGCAAAACAGAGATTCTGTTGGTTAACATGGTTTGAGCGCCTACTGTGTGTGCCAGGCACCGTGCTACAGGCTCACCAGTACTCGCTAAATCTTCACGACAGTGCCGTGAGGTGAGTACCATTATGATTGTCCTCATTTTTATCAACAAGGACACAAACACTCCAAATAACACAGCTAATGCAAACACAGAGGTGTGCCGTCCAGAGCTGCCGTGCAGCACCTGCCCATCACCCCAGCCCCACGCGCTGCAGGCAGTACAGGCAGCAGCCAGCCTCAGGCCCCCAGCTCCTGCCACGCCCGCCCTGGCTATACGTGGCTATAACAGCGGCCTCATTGAAGTCAGCCTCTCCCAGGCAGCCCGCACCCCGTGCCTGAGCAAGGTGAGGCTAGCCGCGCTCCCGCCCTCAGCCCTGACTGCATAGAGCCTGCGTGCAGCCCAACTTCTCCCTGTGCCCAACCCTGTTTCCTCCCCTGCCTTTCACCAGTGTTGCTCTAACCTTCTCAGTGTCTGCCTCTGGACACTGCCACCTGCTGCGACTTTAAGGTGGCAGAGCTGAGACCTGAACCCTGGCTGGGCCCTGACCATTGGGCTGGACTGCCTCTCAGAAGGAAAGATGACTTTCAGGGGGCATGTTAGGGTTTTTAATGAGATAGGGGCTGGTATGGAGGCAGGGCTAACCCCCAGCCTGTCGGCGTCCTTCCTGGGAAAGATGCCGGGAGTACAGGTTCCCCAGCTTGCGTGAGGGTGGGGCCGAGGCTGGGAGAGGCAGTGGGGTGGGGTGGCTGGAGGGGGAAGCATTGGCTCTACCAGTCTGCCCTGTCCTGAAGGAGGCGTGGAGGTTGGGTTGGGGAACACAGAGGGGCCAAACACAGGGGCTGAGATAAAGAAGCAGGAAAGATACACACACATACTTGCAGGGACAGCCAAGTGGAACCCAGGGCCTGGGGCCTGAGTCCAAGGAGTCTGCGAGGGAGAGACAAAGCTCCGGCCCAGCAGCAGTAAGCAGTAGCTTCCTCTGGAGCCGGCCAGCCCCTGCCTGATGCATTACATCTGCCCTTTGTATGTCTCCCCCAGCCCTAGGGCGAGGCAGCTCTCTCCTTTCCTTTTCTATACACCTGCCTGGAAAGTCGACTCTCTTTCCCTTGTTCCCAGAGGGGAAGTCCTTTCTGAAGTCTGACCTCCATCTCCGGCGCTGCAGGGGCTGACTCTTGGTGGGGGCGGGGGGGGGGGCGGGGAGTCGGGCAGGGGAGCCTAACTTGGCACTTTCAGGGTGATCAGCACACTTGGCAGCCCCTGGACTTTTGCCCTGAGACCCGCCCCCACTCCCCCTGCAGCTTGCTTTCTTAGCAGGAGGGCATGATGACCCTGGGGGTCCTGGGACCAGATCAAAACACAAGAGGGGCCCTCTCTGGCTGTGTTTGTTCCTTCCCGGGCCTCTCACACTTCCTCCCTTCGGGGACCCGAACTCACCTTTGAAGACAAAGTTATAATCTTCCTCGGTTCCGTTCCCCATCTTGGCTCCGCATGGAGGGTGCAGGTGTCTTTGGGTGGGTCGGGGGGTGGGGCAGAGGTGACAAGGCAGTGCGCTGGCTCAGTACCCTCAACCCTCGGCTCTCGGGAGACCTGGGCCCGCCCCTCCTCTCATTGGGGGTGAAGCGACTTCTCCAGCCGGAGAGACTGAGGGCGAGCGGAAGCCAGGCAGGCAGCTGGGGGTGCAGCAAGGAAGCGGGCAGACGGAAGCTGAGAACAGGAAGAGCAGGCGACTGGAGACCTGGGGCCCAGGTGGGTGGAGAGATGATGACGTCAGACAGGTTAGACAGGTTGGGTGTCTGCTCTCCCTGCTGGGCTCCCGCGCGTGCAGCAGAGCCAATGCTAGGGGGGCCAGAGTGGGGGAAGAAGCTTGGACAGGCACAGGATCTTCAAAGGGCTGGATCCACACGGATCTGTGGCGAGGGGGCCAAGCCACCAGGGAGAAATAGGCCCCCCTAGGGCACAGAAAGTCCCTTGGCTTCCTGCTTCTCCTTCAGAACTTCTGGTTGGGGGGTTGCTGGGGGTGCTAGAAGTAGGGCTGTTGCTGGTGTGGGGCCGGGCTGCCAATCACCTGCTGCAAGGCAGAGCTGTGGGAGCTGCACTGCCTCCCTCCCTGGGACAGCCCTGGGCCTGGGCCAGGTGGAGCTGGGCTTGCAACCTCCCTGCTTCCCTACACAGACCTGCTTTAAGGACACTGGGTAGGGGAGACCTAGGGCAGAAAGCGCCTGCTGGGGCAGGACCTGCAGGTGAGGCCTCTGAGAGCCCTCCTAGTTTCTTTCACTCCCTGCACAGGACTGGAGACACACACACACACACACACACACACACCAATGCATCTTGTTGAGGCTGGTGTTTGGTGCACTTGTTAAGTCACTGCTTGGGCTGCCTGTACCCCGTATCAGAGTGCCTGGTCCAGCGTCTTGCTAACAAGCACCCTGGGAAGCAGCAAGTAATAACTCAGGTCCTTGAGTCCCTGCCACCCAAGCTAGGAGAACCTGAGGAGTCCTGAGCTCCCAGCTTTGACCTGACCCAGTCCTGGTTGTTGTGGGCATTTGGGAGTGAACCAGTAGATGGAAGATCTCTCTTTCTCTCTCTCCCCTTCAAATAAAAAAAAAATTTAAAAGGCATCCTTGGGGCTGGCATTGTGGTGCACTAAGTTAAACAGCCACCTGCAACTCCAGCATCCCAAATGGATGCTGGTTCAAGTCCTGGATGCTCCACTTCTTTTCTTTCTCTTCTTTTTTTTTTTTAAAAAGATGTATTTATTTATTTATTTGAAAGTCAGAGTTACAGAGAGGCAGAGACAGAGAGAGAAAGGTCTTCCAACCACTAGTTCACTCCCCAAATGGCTCCAACAGCCGGAGCTGGGCCCATCCAAAGCCAGGAGCTTGGAGTTTCTTCCAGGTTTCCATGTGGGTACAGGGGCCCAAGGATTTGTGCCATCTTCTACTGCTTCCCCAGGCCATAACAGAAAGTTGGATTGGAAGTGGAGAAGCCGGGTCTCAAACTGGCGCCCATATGGTATGCTGGCACAGCAGGCAGCAGCTTTACCGGCTGCATCACAGCACCGACCCCTACTGCTCCACTTCTGATCCAGTTTCCTGCTAATGTGCCTGGGAAAACAGCAGACGATGGCCCAAGTACTTCAGCCCCTGTACTCACATGCGTGACCCGGATGAAGCTCCTGGATTCAGCCTGACCCAGCCTCAGCTGTTGTGGCCACTTAGAGAGTGAACCAGCGAAGGGTAGGTTAGGAGCCATCCTTCCAACCCCAGAAAGAAGAAAAGGCAAGCCCCTCGAAGCCCAGAATGGCCACTGACCTCTCAGGGTCTGATATGCTCTTGTCCAGCCTGTGCCAGGAGCCCACTCCCAACAAGGTTGCCAACCAGGTAGCTAAGAATCTGCTGTGACCTCACCAGGGTAGGTGAGGTCACAGCACTGGAGAGGCCAGGAGAGCTGAGGCACCTCTGCCAAGAACCATTTGGTAGCGGGAGGTCACAGGGAAGGTGCAGGTGGACGCCCATTCTTGCAGAACACAGGACACCCTGTACGTGGCCCCTGCTCCTTCCTGCCTCCTATGATTCTTCCCATCAAAAAAAAAAAAAAGCCAAGACACAAGACAGGAGCTGAATTTCATTCTTGAACAACAACAACAACAAATCAAAAACCACAGTCCCGCCCTCCCCCCATGGTCTCTATGATGCTGACCCCATTCTGACCCCAGCTTCCACCAATGTCCATTATGATGCAGCTACTTGGGTCAGGGGCTCCTCCAGGTACTGCACCAAGGCCTGGGCCTGCAAGAGGGGGGGAAGAAGTCAGTGTCGCAGATGCCTGCCACTTGACGGATCCCAGCTCTACTCCCAAGGCCGCCCCTCAACCACTCCCACCTCCCTCCTGCCCACATCAGACACGAATTGAGCTGACGGAAGGACTTGAGAGCGGTGCGGTGCTGTGGGTGGGAGTGGACACAGTGACGGAGCACAACAGCGGGCCACAGCTGCGGCAGGATGGACATGTACACACCTTGGCCTTGAGCATGCCGAAGCCCACGGTCTCCTTGGCATACATACACAGCAGAAGGTTGGCCACGCGGGTGATGGCTACACGGCCCTCCTGGTAGGGGACATGAAGGGATGGGATGTTCTGTTTGACACTCACAGGCCCCGCCTTCCCCGAGGGTTCCTGACTTAAAATGTATGTCTCGTCTGGGTTGCAGTCACATTTGAAAGCTACTGCTTTATATAGCACCAGCTCCAGCTAGGCACCCATAGGAGTCACCTGCTGAGCCAAAATGGCAGTGGTGAGGTCGGGGGGGCAGGCAGCCAAGTTACAGTGGAGACCCTTCCTGGTGCACGCACCCTTGCAATCTGTTCATTTTGGTTCTGCAAACCTTTACTAGGTGTCCGCTGTGTGCTAGGAACCAGGCATCACAGCCCCTGTCTTTCTGGCCCTATCTCCTGCTACCCTCCCGCGACTCAGGCCAAGCTTGCTGATCCTAGTCCAGGCCCCACTCTGTCACAGGACCTTGGTACTTGCTGCTCTGTCAGAGGGCCACACGACTGGACCCCCAACACCCTCTGTCCTTCGATCAAACATCGCCTTTTCAGTGACACTGGCCCTAACACACGCCCTCCATACCCTCTTACTTCCCTGCTTTGTTTTTCTCCATTGCATTTCATACGGTCCAGACTAGATGGTCCGGTTATTTTAAAACACGTGTAAGGCTGTAAGCTCCACTAGGAATGGGGTTTTTGTCTGTCTTGTCTGTATGCCCCCTCTAGTCCTAAAAGTCCTGCAGGACCTAAATGGTCGTCACCTAAGAGATTCAGAGAGGAGCGAAGCAGTCCCTGTTCCCAAGAAAGTCACAGTGTAATGGCCACTTCTCCTTTCCGGGTCTGGAGACTCCGCCATGGCCCTGCAAGTCGGTGGCGCTGGGTGGACATGCTCTGCGTCTGAACAGCTCTCTACGGTGTAGACCCATTCTTTCATTTGATTGTCAACAGCCCCGAGGTGGGGGAGGATGGCTCATCACCTCCTGCGTGGAGATGAGGGAAGTGACTTACCCAAGGTTTCACCACTGCTAAGTGCATGGCAGAGACCAGAACCCAAGTCAGACCTGAGGTCCGGGGCTCCTTCCTCGCCACCGCTGGGTGCTCGCGGGCCTGCCTATCGCAAACGCTGCTGCAGGACCAACTCTTAGCAATCTCTCGGAGATTCTGTCCCTGCCCCAACAATCATCCAGGATGGGGGCCAGTTCGCCCCCTGGGGATCCCCTTGGTGGATGGAGGAAGTCTGGCTCCCCTCTCTCCGTACCATGCAGTCCATGAGGATGAATTTAAGGTTGTCTTCGTTAAACGCCTGGTTCCCGTTTCGGTCGTAAGCTGCCCAGATGTTACTCGCGATGGCCGCGGTGACCCGGGCGTCCGTGTCTCCATAACCCGAGTAGGCCAGCAGCGATCCCTCGTTATTCAGCAGCCTGGCGAGAGACAAGGATGGGATGTCGACATGCTCAAACGCCTGGGTCCCCGCACCGACGCCCGTGTCACTGGCGCTCCTACGAGGCAAGGGGCTGAGCTGAGCGTGTCCCGGAACGCGTCCCGAGCCCCCAGCACGCTGGCTTCCCTTTCCAGAGGCGCGCTCTCGGTCAGCTGCGGGTCCCCTCGGCCGCCTCCCTTCCCCGCCCCACTCCGCTGCCGCCGCACGGGTCCACGGCCCGCACTCACAGGGTGCTCTGGACGCCTCCGGTGTTGGCTTGGCTTAGCACCTGGGTCAACGCCTTGGGACGCAGCATGCCAGCGGCTCGTCACCCAGCCTTTAAATCCCGGATCCTCCGAGCGGCGTCCCGCTTAGCCGCGGCCTGCGGCTTCCGGCAGTGCAGCGACCCGCTCGGGAACGCCCTGGGAGTTGTAGTTTTCCGACCCCGTGACAGCTGCTCTGGCCCCACCCCGCTCAGCCGCGGAGGGACTGGGAATCGTAGTTCCTGTGGTCTCGCAAGGCACACTGGGAACTGTAGTTCGCCTCCTCAGCTAGACCACGCGGTCGTGGGGGAAAAGAGCGGGAGTGGAAGGGCAATGTGGCAGGGTTGGGAGGACGTTTAACCCCTTGGCGGAGAGAGGTCATCATGGCCGCTTGGCTACTCACGAAGCGATAATAGTAGTAATAAATCCTCGTATTTGTCGGGCACAGCCTGGGTTACTTCTCAGAGCGGTTTTCTACGTTAGGCACGATTCTGTGGGATGAGGCAAGAGATTCTGTTTTCTTGAAACCGAGGCTGGAACGGTGACGCCGGCAACACCCAGTTCTCGCACCGTACAGAATAGGCCATTCAGGCCGTGGGCATCGGGAGCAACAGGGTCACTCCCTGAGTGGAGGCTTTAAGTGGACGTCCCGCGGGGAGAAAATTCAGACTCCCGGTGGAGCGAGGCCCCAGGCCTGGAAAGGAACTTGCACCGCCCAGGGAAGACCAAGTTATCACAGAAAAAGCGGCCACGCAGAAAGTCCTTTGTCCGGGAGCAGGAGTAACCGCGGAGGGGAGGGGGCGGCCCGGGGTCGCAGGGCACGGCGGCGAGGCTCGGGCCGGGCGGGGGTCTCTCGCAGGCCCCCGCCGTGAAGGACACGCCCTCCGCGCCCAGAGGCCCTCGCCGCCCAGGCCGCGTCCCGGCGGCCGGACCCCAGGCCGGGCCCTGGGCGGACCCCGCTGCAGTGGCCCCCCCAGTCCGCCCGGGGCGCTGTGGCTGCGGCGGGTCCGGAGGGGGCGGCGGAGCCGCGGCGAGGGGAGGGGAGAGGGGAGTGTTGGAGGCGCCGAGCCGAGCCGGGCCGGCCGGCGGGCGGGGAGGAGGAGGAGGAGGAGGAGCCGGGCGGGCTGGCGGGCGGCCGGGTGGCGGCGGCGGCATGGCGGAGCCGAGCGGGGCCGAGACGAGGCCCCCGATTCGGGTCACCGTCAAGACCCCCAAGGACAAGGAGGAAATTGTGATCTGCGATCGAGCCTCGGTCAAGGAGGTAGTAGGGCTAGCGGCGGGCGGGGGGGAGCGGAGAGGGAGTGCGGAGGAGGGGGCTACGAAGAGACGGGGCGGGGGGCCTCCGTGACGGCCTGGCGTCCGGGACGGCCCCGGGGAGGAGGGCGGGGGCCGGCGGGGACTCGCGTGGGCAGGAGAGGCGGATATGGGGCGCCCTGCGCGGGCGGGTCTGGGGGAGTGTGGCGCGTGCTGGGGGGAGCGGGCTTTGCACTGGAGCCGGGGCTGGGGGCGTGGTGGAAGAGTGGGTAAGGGGACACCTTGCGCCGGCCCCCGGGAAGCACCCTGGGGCTGAGGGGAGTGTGCGCCCCTGGAACTGGCCGGGGTTCGAGGCGCCGAGGCGCAGTGGCGGCCCCGGCTAGGTGCTGGACCCGTAGAGCGGGTGGGGGGCAGGCGGAGAGCGCCCGCGTCTCCTGTGTGGCCCGGAGAACGCCCAGAGTCCGCCGAACGCAGGGCGCGGGGTGGGGTGGAGGATGTTCTCTGCCCTAGATCCTTCCTGCTCTTTAAGCCCGAGGTGGTCACACTTGGTTTTCAGCTCTTCTGAGATTTGCACAGTGTGCAGTAGGTGCTCCATAAGGTTTTGTTGAATGAGGGACTCTTGCCTGCGTTCGCCACCCCCCTGTAGTTGCTCCAGAATTTCACATAGGCGGGGCTTCAGGATGGGCCATCTGGTTGGAAGAGAGGGATTTGGAAGCTCCCTTTGCTTATTAGCAAGTGCGCCTTTTCTACTCGGAGTGTGCGCTGGGTTGGGTTGGGTTTTGCAGGGACTGAGAATTGAACTCTCCCAGCAGTATAAAATGACTGAATTCCAGAAGAGGGGTCCCTGCAAAGCTGACTTTGAAAACAGCTGGAATTGAGAGGCAAGAGTGTCTGGTCAAGACCTGAGTTCCAATCTGCCCAGGATGTTACCTTCCGTTTTCTGATCTTGAACACGGAGTTAATAATGAAAATACCGGACCATTAACTCGTGCCTGGTTCGTGCTCAGTGGCTGGACCTTGTTGTTGCTGTTGTTGAGAGAGCTGGAAGTCAGGAGAGGCGGGACGCTGGAGCGGGGAGAGGAGAAGGCTGAAGAAGCGCCAGGCCGTAGAAGGAGTTGATGGGGCAGTTGCTCAGTCTGGGGTACAGATAGCTGTGAGGGCTTCCTCGGGTGGGAGACTGGGATGGCGCTGAGAGAGGAGCCTCTGACTGGCTTATCTTCCTGGTTAAGAAAGAAGCTCCCTGGGAGGCAGCAGGCGGCAGCTCAAGTCCTTACCTCTCACATGGGAGATCTGGGTTGAGCTTCTGGCTCCTGGCTTCAGCCTAGCCCAGCCCCTGCTATTGCAAGCACTTGGGGGGTGAACCTGTGGCTGGGAGCTCTGTTTGCTCTGTTTGTCTCTCTCTCTCAAATAAGTAAACAAAACTTAAAGCAGGTAAGACACCTGTTGGGATGTCCACAGTCCATTTTGGAGTGCCTGGCCTGGCTCCATTGCCAATTCCAACTTCCTTCTCATGTGCACCCTGGAAAGCAGCAGGTGCTAACTCAGGTGGCTGGGTCCCTGCCACCCACCTGGGAGACCTGGATTGAGTTTCCAGCTCCCAGCTTCTGCCTGACCCAGCCCTGACTGTTGGGGACATTTGGGGAGTGAACCAGTGGCTGTCTGTCTCTGTCTTTCAAATAAATAAGATAAATAAACTAACGGGGTGGGGGGCTGCTTATCGAAGCTGGAGGGGTGGGGTTGAGACAGCAGAAGGGACTTCCCTTTGAAATCCTTGATGAGGAATCAGGGTTCCTGGTGAGAGGCGGGGGGTGGGGGGAGAAATAGAACTCCCATCTGCTAGTTCCGTCCCCAGATGCCCATGACAGCTGGGATTGGGCCAAGGCCAGGAGCCAGGAATTCAATCCAGGTTTCCCATCTGGGTGGCAGGAATCAAATTACTTAAGGCAGCCAGGGCCAGCGCCTCGCCTCCCCGGGTCTGCGTTTGTGGGAAGCTGGGATTGGGAGCCAGAGCCAGGAATGGAATTCAGGTGCTAGGATGGGAGCCACAGCCAGCTAAGCAGTAGGCTGAACGCCTGCCCCGCCCCCATGGCTCTGGCTCGCAGTTCAAAGAGGAGATCTCCCGGAGGTTCAAGGCCCAGCAGGAGCAGCTCGTCCTGATCTTCGCGGGCAAGATCCTCAAGGATGGAGACACGCTGAACCAGCACGGGATCAAGGACGGGCTCACTGTCCATCTGGTCATCAAGACCCCTCAGAAGTAAGTGAGGAGGGGTGCAGCCCGCTCCTGGGGCCCCCCCTTGAGCTGCTTTCTCAGCCATGCCCAACTCTCCCTAGAGGCCCTAAGCCCAGGCCCGGGCAGGGAGCTCCTGGCTGGATGTGGTCTCACCTCCAGGACCAGGGCCGCTGACTTCCCAGAATGCCAGAAGACAGGATCCCCGCTCCCTCCTTCCTTTGCCTGGGTTTGCTGAGCTGCGGCGGCCCCAGCGTCCACCTTGCTCAGGGGCTGCTCGGTGTAGCAGGTGACAGCTCACCTCAGCCAGCTCCGGGGAGCTTTGTGGTACCGCTGGGATCCTCCCTTCTCTGTCCTCAGGGCTCAAGATCCAGGCGCTGCCACTGCGTCTTCCCCCTGCACACCTGACCCCGCCTCGGCGCCCTCCACCACACCTGCTTCACCTGCCACGCCCGCCCAGCCCTCCACCTCGGGCAGTGCCGCCTCGGATGCTGGCAGTGGAAGCCGGAGAAGCAGTGGGGGGGGTCCCTCCCCAGGGGCTGGGGAGGGGCCCCCCAGTGCTACTGCCTCCATACTCTGTAAGCCCCGAGGGAGGAGAGCACAGTCTCGCTGGGGGCCGGGGAGTGGGGAGAGCCAAGAGGAAGGAAAAACGTGGCTCCTGCGCCTGGTCTGATGGGGGACGGGGACTCCTGGACGTAAGGGTCTAGGTGTTGCTGCATGAGCCAAGCCGGCAAGGAAGGCAATCTGTGAGGGCTTCCCAGAGGAGGGGAGCGTGGTTAAGTGTTAGGAGTGGAGGGAGAAATGGGCCTGGGCCTGTGGAAACCCTGGGTGAGGAGAGTGGAGACCATGTGAGCCGGGGGAAAAGGTGGATCCCACCATAGCCACATGGGGAGCCTTGCGCCCCTCATGCGGCCGGCCATTGCTGGTTGCCTTCTCCCCGCCCAGTTCTGTGCTCGGCTCATGGCTGCTGTCACAGGTCTGGGTCTTTGCCGGCAGCATGTTAGGGCCGGGGCTGTGAGAGTCGTTGGAAGAGGAAGGTGTGAGAAGCAGGTGGGCCCATGGATCTGGCTGTGAGCGGAGGGCGGGCTCTTGCCGTAGACCGTGACGCTGCGCCCTCTCCACAGCTGGCTTTGGGGGCATCCTGGGGCTGGGCAGCCTGGGCCTGGGCTCTGCCAACTTCATGGAGCTGCAGCAGCAGATGCAGAGACAGCTCATGTCCAACCCCGAGATGCTGTCCCAGATCATGGAGAACCCGCTGGTGCAGGATATGATGTCCAACCCCGACCTGATGCGTCACATGATCATGGCCAACCCCCAGATGCAGCAGCTGATGGAGCGCAACCCCGAGATCAGCCACATGCTCAACAACCCGGAGCTCATGAGGCAGGTGGGTTCCACGGGGGTGCCCCCCCATTTGTTTGTCTTTCCTTGGCCGCTGGGCTTTGAACCCTGGAGGTACAGTGATGAGAAGACACAGGCCTAACTCTTCAGAGAAAGCTCTTGGTTACTTTTCTCTTAGGCCTCCGAAGGGAAGTGGGGCCGTAAATAAGCAGGCGTGTTGCAGTGGGGTCGGTGTTATCCTAGGGAGCGTCCCAGGCTGCCCTGTGAGCAGAGACCAGGGCTGCTGACCCTGCTCTGAGGCTTGGGGGAGGCCTGAGAGAAGGGGTCACCAAGCTGAGACCCAAAGGAAGAAGGAGAGGAAGAGTATGGGGGCCCAAGGGCAGCTCGTGGGAAGGCCTGGGAGTGACAGGTGGCTGGGCTGGCCCAGTGGGGACGGGAGACCCGGGAGGCTGTTGTGGCGTCGGGCTAGGGGAGCTCTGGCCCGTGGTCCAGTCTACCAGGGGCCAGGGATAGAGCACCCAGCAGAACTGCGGACAGCAGGGTGGGACTTGGCAGAAAGGAACTCGGACACGAGCGAGTGTTCTCAGGTGTTTTGTCCGCCGTCTGGTCACGGGATAGAGACTTAGTGAATGAGAGGACAGGAGTTGCGAGTCCTGTGAGGCTGGCTACAGGTGACTGTCACGGCTTCTTAGGAGAGGTGTGTGGAACAAGTTTGAGAAGGAGGAACGGGAAGGAAGGCTGAGCTGGATGGGGACAAGAACCCTAACCCTAACCCTAACCCTTATTTGCCCTGTGCCAAATGCCCCTGTAGTTGACCCAGCCTTAGTGAATGGGAGCCACTGGCCGCGGAGAAGAAGGGTTCTGTCCTGCCGAAGGCCTGGCCGTGGGGGTTAGAGGGTGACGGTAGCAGTATGCCAGCCCCAATCTTCTCTCCTCGATTTATGATCATTTACCAGGAGTCACAGTAGGGCCTGGATCAGACAGACGGACCTGACCTTGAAAGCTGTCCCCACCCCCACCAGGCCCTGTGTCCTGGGGCAGCACTCAGCCTGTTTGCTCACTTGTCCGATAGGGACAGAGATACCCATCTGGGGTGCTTAGGTGACTTGAATTCCACAGATTCTCAGCCTCTTCCCCTCCCCGCCCCGTCTCTGTTCCTTCTTAACTCAGTCTCCTTGTGCTCCCAGACACCCAGGGGCTCCCCAGGCCTGAGGGACAGAAGCCACTGCCTTCACCCCACCTGGGATCGTTGCCCTACACTGGAAAGAGCGAGGCACAATACCCGCGGGGAGGCAGCCCAGGTTACAGCAGGGGAAGGAGGCCCAGTGCACACTGCTGGCTGCCACTGTGGGGCAGTTCTGGGCCCTGGGGCCTGGTCCTGACACAGAGCCCGCCCTCAGGGCCTGCCGTGTTCCCAGCTAGGTGCTCCTCTGGTTCCAGGGCCCATGCTGTCTCTCTCCCTTCACCAGACAATGGAACTTGCTCGGAATCCAGCCATGATGCAAGAGATGATGCGGAACCAGGACCGGGCCCTGAGCAACCTCGAGAGCATCCCTGGAGGGTACAATGCCCTCCGCCGCATGTACACGGACATCCAGGAGCCCATGTTCAGTGCTGCCCGGGAACAGGTGGGGCTGGGGGCTGGGCAGCGGGAAGGGCTGTCTGGGTTCAGGGTTCCTTGCCCCCGACCCAGGCATGCCTGGGGTGCAGTAGGCGCCTCCTTCCTTCACCAACCCCGGGAAGGCTGGGCCTGGGCTTGAAGGCAGTTCTCAGTAGCGCGTAGCCAGGAATGGTCCCACTACTTGTCATTGGCTTGGGGGGGGGTGGAACGCAGCAGGGAGCCCTGGGAAAGTGGGTGGGGCACAGTGTCCGAGGGACATGACGTTATTCTGGAAAACTCCTTACTCTAAGGGCTCAAAGGTTACGGGGCAGACCTGGGGTCAAACGGCAACCCTAGTACAGCGTGTCTCAGGTGTGATCCATGGGGAGCTTGTTAAGAATGACTGAGCTACAGAATGGATCCGTTTCTGAGGTTGGGGCTAGAATGAAGCATGTGAGAGTGTTTTATAAATTCTCTCCCCAGACACAAAAAGTATAGATAAAAATATAACACTGTCTTGTGTCCATATTGCCCTTACGGAGTTGCCATATATAATTGCAGTGCCTTTCTTGTTTTTCTCTTAAAATTTCCATTTACATTAAAGACATACATCGATATATTTCAAAATTGAAACTTTATGCAAAATAAAAGGGTTTTCCAAAAGTATGGGAAGGTATACAAGCTTTAAAAAGTATGCAAAGGGAATCTTTCTTTCTTTTTTTTTTATTTGAAAGGCAGAGCATCAGAGAGGCGGGGGGGGGGGTGTGTGGAGAGAGATCTTCTATCCACTGATTCACTGCCCAAATGGCTGCAAAAACCAGGGCTAGGCCTAAGCCAGGGGCCAGGAGCTCCATCTGGGTCTCCCACGTGGGTGCAGGGCCCGAGCACTTGGGCCTCCTCCACTGCCTTCCCAGGTGTGTTAGCAGGGAAGCGGAGCAGCCGGACTCTGATGGGGATAACTGTTCACAGGCAGTGACGGCGCTCGCTGTACCTTGACACCAGCCCCACGGGGGGGATCCTTCCACTTCTGTCTTCTAGCCACCTCCTTCCTTCCCCAACAGTGACCAGCGTGCGTGTTTTATATGTTTTCCTGGACATACACAGTATTTGTAAATGAGACTTTAAGTAGAGTTGTAGCCTCCATCTACCCCTCCCCATCCTGTCCTCTGTCGAGGTGACCACTTCCCTGAAGTTGGTATGAGGAGACTTCCAGAAGCTCATGGAAAAATGGAATTAAAAGATACGCGTCAGGGCGGGCATTTAGCCTAGCATTTAAGGTGCCCACATTGCGCACCAGGAACCGTGTTTAATCCCTGGCTCTGGCTCCCGACTCCAGCTTCCTGCTAAGGTACATCCTGGGAGGCAGCAGTGATGGCTGAAGCTGTTGGGTCCCTGCCACTCGGGTGGGAGACCGGGATTGAGTTCCTGGCTCCCAGCTTCTGCCCACCCCAGCCCTGGCCACTGTAGATGTTTGAGGAATAAAACAATGAGGTAAGGGCTGTGTGTGTGTGTGCGTGTGTGTGTGTGTTTCTATTGCCACCTCTCAAACAGTTTAAAGGATGAGTTTCTTTTGGTGCAAAAATTTCAAATCTATGCATAGTTTTTTTTTTTCCCCTAATGCACATTTTGCATAATCCAAATTTTAGAAGGGTGTTGGGTATCTGGTCCAGTGGAGTAAGCCACCACCTGGGACACCACTTCCCATAGCAGAGTGCCTGGAATCAAGTCCCACTCCTACTTCTGCTTCTGCGCCGGCCTTCTCTTAATGCATCTGGGAGGCAGCAGATTATGGCTCCAGTTGAGTCCCTGCCACCCGACGGAGCTCCTTGGCTGACTGCTGTGGGCATTTGGGGAGTGAACCAGAAGCAAGAGAGAGAACGCCCATCTGTTGGCTCACTCCTCCAATGCCCACAACAGCCAGGTGGACAAAGCCAGAGAGCCAGCAGCAGGGAACTTAATCTGGGGTTTGCATGTGGTGGCAGGGACCCAGTCCCTTGCACCATCAGCACTGACTTCCGGGGTGTGCGCTGGCAGGAAGCTGGAGTCAGGTCCGAACCTCGGGCACTCCAGTATGGGGTACAAGTGCTACCGCAAACTTGTCTGGTTGTTTCTGTACTTTATGTGTAAGATTGACTTACTTGTTTGAAAGGCAGAGTGACAGAGAGAAGGGGAGAGACAGACAGATCTTCCATTAGCTGGTTCATTCCTTAGATGCCTGGGAAAGCTGGGGCTGGGCCAGGTCAAAGCCAGGAGCCAGGAGCTCCATTCAGGTCTCCCACATGGGTGGTAGGGACCCAAGTACTAAGACCGTCACCTGCTGCCTCCCTAGGCACATTAGCCGGGGCTGGATTGCAAACGGAGGAGCTGGGAGTTGGAGCACTGCTCATATGGAGAACAGCGTAATGGCAGGAAATCACACCTAGGAATGTACAGCTCGATGAATTAACAGCCAGTGCCCCCGTGTGGGGTGAGTGTTCCCCTTTTTCCTTGTGGAAAGAAACACACAGTGTATGCCAGGGGCCTGTGCTTCCTGGCTGTGTACTGCCCAGCGCGGAGTGCCACAGATGAGTGTCTGTCCCCTGCCCTGCTTGTCAGTCCCTACAGTAAGCCATGTTGTCTTCGTGGAGTCTTGCTCTGTGGCAGAGTGAATCCCTCGCCTTAGCTTCAACATCGTCTTGGTTGTTCTTGGCATTGCTCTTTCAGATTTTAGAGACTGCTTGTCGGGATTGGTTATGAATTTTCAAAGGAATTTATTTATTTAAAATTTTATTTGGGTACTGCATGCTTCTGGTTTCAAAACAAAACAAAACCCATCAAACAGGGACTGGTGTGGTGGTTTAGCAGCTTAGGCCTTCACTTGTGATATGGGTTCCAGTCTAGCTCCCTGCTAATGTGCCTAGGGCAGCACACAGTGGAAGATGGCCCAAGTGCTTGGGCCCCTGCTACCCATATGGGAACCCTGGATGAAGTTCTCAGTTCCTGGCTTCAGCCTGGCCCAGCTCTCACCATTGTAGCTATTTGGGGAGTGAACCAGCGGATGGAAGATCTCTTTCTCTGTCTTTCCCTATCTCTCTGCCTTTAAAATAAATCTAAAAAAAGGCCGGCGCCGTGGCTCAATAGGTTAATCCTCCACCTTGCGGCGCCGGCACACCGGGTTCTAGTCCCGGTCGGGGCGCCGGATTCTGTCCCGGTTGCCCAGTGGATGGAAGACCTGTCTCTGTCTCTCCCTCTCTCTAACTCTACCTCTCAAATAAAGAAATAAATAAAATCGGCCGGCGCCGCAGCTCACTAGGCTAATCCTCCACCTAGTGGTGCCGGCACACTGGGTTCTAGTCCCGGTCGGGGCGCCGGATTCTGTCCCGGTTGCCCCTCTTCCAGGCCAGCCCTCTGCTGTGGCCAGGGAGTGCAGTGGAGGATGGCCCAGGTGCTTGGGCCCTGCACCCCATGGGAGACCAGGAAAAGCACCTGGCTCCTGGCTCCTGCCATCGGATCAGCGCGGTGCGCCGGCTGCAGCGGCGGCCTATGGAGGGTGAACCAACAGCAAAAGGAAGACCTTTCTCTGTCTCTCTCTCTCACTGTCCACTCTGCCTGTCAAAAATAAAAAAAAAAAAAAAAAAAAAAAAAACCTTGAGAAAGGTTTGTAACAAGAACCCCAGCTAATTCTGATGCACACGAAGGTGTAAGAACCACTGGTTTGTGAAAAGAACGTGGCATTTGGCACCAATGGACCTGGTTGAAATACCTGCTCCATCATTTTCTAGTGGTATGATTTTAAAAGAATTAAGTAACCCATCCGAGTCTTAGCTTCCTCATTCTCAAAATGTTGGTAGTGTAGCATAGAGGGGCTTGTAGTCTTTGCGATCTCAGGACACCCCCCCCCCCCAAACACACACTTTGTTTTTAATTAATTTTGTTACTTGAAAGGCGGAATGACAGAGATCTTCTGTCTGCTGGTTCACTCCCCAGATGGTCACAACAGCCAGGGTTAGGCCAGGTTGAAGCCAAGAACCAGGAAGTCCATCAGGGTCTACCACGTGGATGGCCCGGGTCCAAGCCCTTGGGCCGTCTTCTGCTGCCTTCCCAGGCACATTAGCAGGAAGCTGGATTGGAAGTAGAATAGCTGAAGCTTAAACCAGTGCTCTGATATGGGATCCTGACTTCGCAAGTGGTGGCTTAATTCACTGCACCACAACAGGAGACCCTCAGGACTCCTTTATATTCTTTAAAGCTGTGGATGGTGGCCAGCATTGTGGCATAGCAGGTTAAGCCTTTGCCTGGCACCCCAGCATCCCATATGGGTGCCAGTTCTAGTCCTGGCTGCTCTACTTCTGATCCAACTCCCTGCTATTGCTCCTGGGAAAGCAGCAGAAGATGACCCAAGTGCTTGGGGCCCTGCACCCAAGTGGGAGATCCAGAAGAAGCTCTGGACTCCTGACTCTGGCCTGGCTCAGCCCCAGCCGTCGTGCCCATTTGGGGAGTGAACCAGTAGATGGGAGTGCGCTCTCTCTCTCTCTCTCTCCCCCCTCCCTCCCTCCTTCTCTCTCCCTCTCCTCTCTCTGAAATTCTGCCTTTCAAATAAATAAAAAATAAATCTTAAAAAAAGTTGTGGATGACCCTAAAAAGCTTTTGATTTTGTGGGTTTTATCTATTGATATTCACAATATCAGAAATTAAAATGGAGGAATTTAAAGAAATATTTAAATCACTTAAAAACAATAATCCATTACAAATTAACAAATACAATTCTTTTGGAAGATAACTTTACCCTTCAAAGCAAACCAAACTTTACAGGGGAGAATGGCCTTGTTTTGCATTTTTGCAGTGGGCAGCTGGTGCCTCAGGTCCGTACTCGGTCCACTGCGGCGTCACACGTTACTGTAACCTTTGGAACCTCCCCTCCCACTGTGTCCTCGTGAGAGAACATGGGTGAGAAAGGCCAACTAGCATCTTAGAATTAGGGATGCAGTTGTAAACCTCCGGGTGTCCCAGGACCACACTCTGAGAACCAGTGCATTGGAGAGGTTTTATCCACGTTAGATGAAATGAGTCAGGCGCATAGTGGGTGCTCAATACATGCTGGCCCTTATCACTAAAGGTGGTTCAAGAGCAGAACTTTAGCCCTTAGGGTGTACCTGGAAGAAGAGGGCCCAGAAGCATGTTCCCAGAGCAGGAAATGAGACTGAGCGTGGTGCTCAGCCCCTGGCCTGGAGCCTGTTATCTGAACACACATCTGGCAAGCCAGGCAGGCAGCCTCAGCGCAGAGGAGGCAAGCCCATGCCAGCTCTGGCCCCTTGGCCCCCTTTGAATAAACAGGAAACGTGACTGGGCATGAGACCTTACGATGTCGAGGAGCTGAGGCCGCCCTCACCTTTCCTGCCTGGGTCAGGACCACTGGCAGCTCCCCTGGGAGTGGCTCCGGGCCCTGAGAGATGTGAGCAAGGGGATGAGGCCTGGGACAGAGCTCTGTGCTGGCTCTGACTCCAGAGGGCGCTGGTTCAGGAGTTGTGGCTAGGCAGCACCATCCGACAGATGCAGACCGGAGGTGGCCCTGGGGGTCTCAGCGAGGAGCCTGGTGTAGGGGGTACAGGGGAAGCCAAGGCTTGTGCAGCTGAAGCAGCCCTTGTGAGCCCTTGTGGGCTTGGGTAGGGGGAAGGGGAAGACCTTGGGTGGCATACCCAGCTGGAGGTGTGCTCCACTAGGGGGCACTGTTGCAGCATTCCGGGAGAGAAGAGAATGACACTTCCGGGACCTGGGCGTGACAAGCAGAGGGTTCAGGGACATTGGGGTTGGACCGAGGTGGCTCGGGGAGGCAAGTGGAGGCAGATCAGGGGTGAAGTAGAGAGCCAGGTCGGGGAGCCCGCTCCCATCAAGCTGGAAGTGACTTATTGGGCACCTACTAGTGTCAGGCTGAGGGTGCAAAGATAAACCCTTGAGAACTGTGGGAAGCAAGTCTCCCCCACACCACGGGAAGGGCATGCAGAGTGCTGGGGGCCACAGGAGGCGTCTAGAGACCAGGGAGTTAGAGCCAGCGGGGGAGTGTCCGGTTTCCCGAGGGTTCGCCCATGCAGTCAGTGATCCTCGGGCAGCTCCCGGCATGCGAGGCGAGCGAGTGGGGAGCTGGCAGTGGTGAGGGCGGATACCAGCCAGGACTTCCAGGCCATAGATCTGTGCCTTTCCTGAGGGAGGGAAGCTGTTAGGTGAGAGGAGAAGAAGGGCCTGGCCCTTGTCCTGCTTTGTTTGCGTCCCTAACCCAAAACCTTTCCCTCCTCCCAGTTTGGCAACAACCCCTTCTCTTCCCTGGCCGGGAACTCCGACAGCTCGTCCTCCCAGCCTCTGCGGACTGAGAATCGAGAGCCCCTCCCTAACCCCTGGAGCCCCTCGCCCCCCACCTCCCAGGCCCCCGGGTCCGGTGGGGAGGGCAGCGGAGGATCGGGGACCAGCCAGGTGCACCCGACAGTCTCGAACCCCTTTGGGATCAATGCGGCTAGCCTGGGGTCAGGTATGTCGTGGGGTGGAAGGAGCTTAGTGGGGTCTCCAGGGCAGCCCTGTGCCCCAGGACTGATGGGGGTACACACTGCTGCAGGATATTGAAGGCAGAGGTGAGACTGTGTGGGAGCTACTGAGAGGGCTCTGCAGCCTGGGGGTGTGGCCCACGCAGAGGGGAGGGTTGGCTCTGGCCATGTCCTGATACCCCCGAAAATGACCCAAGTAGTGACTGCTGAGTGAACCAGGCCCTGCCTCCCAAGCTCCATCCATACCTTTGGTTCTGGCCAGTGTAGTGGGTCAGACTGGAGGGTACAGGCTGGAGAGGAGTCAGGCAGACCTGCAGACTGGCACATGTGAGGCTGGGGGAGAGGGACACGCAGGGCTGCCAGGTACAGAAGTGCAGGTTGTGCACTGCACACCCCTGGGGAGGATGCGCCATTCATCTGGCTGAAGACCGTGCACGTAGCCCGGAGAGTATCTCTGGTCAATACCCTGAATTCTCTGTTTGCTTCTGTTTCCTTATTTATGAAATAAGGACTGGAAATTTGATTGTGGCTTTAACATTGGGCTCTGGAGCTTCCCTGGGATGGGAGAGAACCAAATGGGAGAGACTCCAGGCTTCGTGTGCCAGCTCCAGCCAGACCGTTGGCATACATGGCTTCTGAGTGAGAGGGTCCCTGCCGCTAACACGAGTCTGAAGCCCGTGGGCCTGGGGGTGTGGTTAATCAGCCTCTAGCCCAGGCATCCTCTGGGCTTGTGGCAGGAGTAGTCCAGGGGCCCGGGTCCAGCCACTTTCTACGCGGCCTTTCCTGGACGGAGTAGACAGGAGCGGGGCCAGGGCAGGGCAGGCTAGGATGATCTCAGAGCCATGCCACACCACGTGGGGGCCCGTTTGTCATTGCCTTTTTGTGACCTCTGGGTCTCCGAGGTTTCCATCTGGACTCCTTCCCCTGTTGTGTTCTGTGCGCCCTCCTCGTGCCAGGGATGTTCAACAGCCCGGAGATGCAGGCCCTGCTGCAGCAGATCTCCGAGAACCCCCAGCTGATGCACACGGTGATCTCGGCCCCCTACATGCGCAGTATGATGCAGACGTTGGCCCAGAACCCCGACTTTGCCGCCCAGGTATCAAGCTGGCGCGGGGGCAGGGTGGGCAGGCACGGAGCTGAGTTCTCTCTGGGCCGGGGCAGGACGCTCTTAGGATGGAGCCAAACCCCCTGGGTCTGTCTCCCAAGCTCCCTAGCCGACGTGTTCCATAACGGGGCCCCCCACTTCGTCACCTGAAGAGGGGTGAGCTTGTACATGGCAAGTGCGGGGCGGCTGGTGTGGCACAGTCACGGTCACGACCGCTCTTGTCCCTGTCATCGTCAGCCTGCCTCCTGGTACTCTCCCGTGCCCAGGGTATAGTTCCATGTCCTCTTCCTGTCCCACTTAGGCCTCTGGGATACGTTGAGGTCCTTGGGAAAAGCTGGCCAGATTTGCTGCAGTGGTCTGGGGTGCTGGGGAGTCTGAGGCTGTGGGGGATTCTTAGGGCGCGAAGGCCAGGCCTCCCCCGCCACTCTCGCCCTGGCAGATGATGGTGAACGTGCCGCTCTTCGCGGGGAACCCCCAGCTGCAGGAGCAGCTCCGCCTGCAGCTGCCCGTCTTCCTGCAGCAGGTGAGCGAGCGCCTGCAGGGGTGGAGGTGGAGGGCAAGGGGTGGCGCCTGAAGGTAGGGGCAGAGCTTGGCTTCAGGCTGCCACCTCCTCTCCTTCGCCTTTCTCTGCTTGCGTCCCACCAGATGCAGAACCCGGAGTCGCTGTCCATCCTCACCAACCCCCGCGCCATGCAGGCCTTGCTGCAGATCCAGCAGGGGCTGCAGACCTTGCAGACCGAGGCCCCCGGGCTGGTACCCAGGTGAGGGAGGGGGCAGGCGAGCAGCGGGGCCGGCTCCTCCTCCCCTGCAGCCGCCCTCTCTGCCGCTCGCAGCGCAACCTCCATGTCCCGAGGTTCTGCTTTGCTGTCCCCTCCACCTGCGTTTCCTTCTGGCTCTCGTGAACGCCACCTCCCATTCTTGGGCCCTCCTGCCTGCAGCCTTGGCTCCTTCGGGATGTCCCGGACGGCAGCACCTGCCGCGGGCAGCAACGCCGGGACCGCGCCTGAGGCCCCCACCTCCTCGCCTGCCCCGCCGGCCACGTCTTCTCCAACGGGGGCTTCCAGTGCCCAGCAGCAGCTCATGCAGCAGATGATCCAGCTCTTGGCAGGAAGTGGAAACTCACAGGTGCACAGGGGCCGTGGGGGTTGGTGCAGGCGTTGAGTGGTGTGGGGGTGGGCAGCAGGGCAGCTTTGGGGTCAGCCAGACCTGCCGTTAGGTCCTGCTCTGCTGCATACTAGCCCAGGCTGGGGATGGATCCTCTGTGTGTCCACGGCGGGCCGAGGGAGGGGACGGGAACAGCACCTCCCACAGGTGGGTACAGCAGGGGCTCACTGTCATCTTCCTCACGACAACCCGGGGGAGGCTGCTGTTTTTCTGTTACTGTCTGCTCGCCAGTGCGGAGGACAGAGGCCCCGGGGGTTGCGTGTCTTGCTCATTTCCATAGCTAGTAGGCCAGGGAGCCAAGACACACCCAGGCCTTGTAGCTCCGGAATCCACACCGTGGCCACCGTGTCACCGCGGCTCCTGCTGTCAGAGGACTCAGGCAGCCTGCCCCTCTGAGACTGCAGAGAAGGCTGCTGGGAGGTGGGCTGGCGGGAGCCCTGAGCCACAAACTTGAGGCCAGGGGCTTGTACCAGGAGGAAGAGTGACGACCTTGGTGGGCCTCCCCGCTCTCCGCTGGCCTCCATGTCTCATCTGTGTGTAGCCGGCTCTGTGGGAGGCAGGGCGAGGCCCGATCCCGGGTGAGTTCCGAGGACAGCAGTGAGACGCCATGTGCAGCGGCTGGCAGAGGCTTTTGTCGGCAGTCAGGGGGCCGTGGCAGCCGAGCGCTGTGACCGGGGCGAGTCCTTCCTCTCCCTAGGTGACAACTGACTTATCTACCCCGGTGGACTGTGACTGCTCCTGCTGGCTCTCAGAGGCTTTTTTATTTTTTTTTTTAAGATTGATTTATTTATTTGAAAGTTATATAGAGAGAGATCTCGCACATGCTGGTTCACTCCCCAAATGGCTGCAACAGTCGGGACTGGGCCAGGCTGAAGCCAGGAGCCAGGAACTGAACTCCATTCGGGTCCTCCACGTGGGTGGCAGGGGCCCAGGGTCTTCGGCCATGTTCTGCTGCTTTCCACGGCTCATTAGCAGGGAGCTGGATCGGAAGCAGAGCAGCCGGGACTTGAACCAGGGCACATGAGGGATGCCAGCATTGCAAGTGGTGGCTTAATCCCCTGTGCCACAACACCAGCCCCTCGTGGTGTCTTTTGTTCATGATCTAAGCGAGTGCTTCCAAAAAACATTTCCAGGAGGTACCCATCGGTGTGTCAAAAATGGAAAACCTTCCCTTGTGTAAGTCCCTGTGCTCACTGATCAGCTAAACACAATGAAGCAGCTTTTACTTTCCTCGGCCTCAACCGTGACCATGGCCGCGTCCCCGAAGGGTTATTTTAGCATGCGTCTTGTTTGAGCCCAGAGCATTTGGCTTTGGGAACGCCGGCTGACATCTCCCGAGTGTCCATGGGGAACAGTTAGGAAAATGAGCTGGTGCAGGCCTATCAGTTAACTTTGAAAAAAATTTTTTTTTCTAAGATTTATTTTATTTATTTGGAAGGCAGACTGACAGGGAGAGACAGAGAGGGAAAGAGATCTTCCACTCACTCACTGGTTTGCTCTCTAAATGACCACAACAGCCGGAGTTGGGCCAGGCTGAAGCCAGGAGCCTGGAACTCCATGTGGGTCTCCCATGTGGATGGCTGGGGCCCAGGTACTCGGACCGTCCTCCACTGCTTTCCCAGGAGCATTAGCAGGGAACCAGATGGGCAGCAGAGCAGCCAGGACTCAGCACCGGCCCGCTGTGTGGGATGCCCGCGTCACAGGCGGCGGCTTCCCCGTGAGCTGTCAAGGCCCTTCCCCACGTTGTTATTCCCGTTCTGCTGCCTTGGGACCTGGACTCCTCCACTCCCACCCCACCCCGCGCCCCTGGCTGACTCAGAGGACTTAGAGACCTGCTGGTCTTAAAGACCCTTTGGGGCTGGTCCTGTGCCCCCTTCACAAGGCCTTGTCTCCTCCAGGTACAGACGCCAGAGGTGAGGTTTCAGCAGCAACTGGAGCAGCTCAACTCCATGGGCTTCATCAACCGGGAAGCCAACCTGCAGGCGCTGATCGCCACCGGAGGGGACATCAACGCGGCCATCGAGAGGCTCCTGGGGTCCCAGCTCTCCTAATCCCCCAGCCCTGCCTCCACGCCGGCGTCCGGGTCTCTGTCCTCCCCGCCCCCTGCAGCTTGTCCCCTCTTCTTCTCCCCTGTCCTCTGCAGACAGCAGGGCGACTTTGGAGGCAGGGGCCCCAACCCCGTAGCTCTGTCTCCACCTCCAGCAGAGCCGTTGAGAGCGTCTCCCAGTGGGGCCGATCGGCCCTACCTCTTACCCCACACCGCCTTCTGTGGCCTGCCACCTTCTCCAGAGGCGCGGAGGCGAGGAGGACCCGACCCCCTGGTGCACGGGAACAGTCTTCCATCAGTCCCTCTGGGGTCTGCCTCGTCTCACGTTCACTCGCTCTCTTCCCCCCCGCTCCGCCCCGCCTCTCCCAGCCAGTGCTAGAATCTCCCTCTGAAGGCTAGAGCCGGCCAGCTGGGCCGTGACTCTCCTCCTCCACCCCATCCCAGTCACTTCCTCACCCGGCACTTTCATGGGCTCCACTGGGCCTCCAGGGAGGCGAGGAGCATGCCTGGTCTCCCTGTCTGAAGGGGGAGACCAGATGGAGCCCTCTTGGACCAGACAGTCCAAGCCCTCCCAAGCTCTGCAGCGGTCCCTTAGAGACTGGCGGAGCAGGGGATGAGGGCTTTGGTTTTTGGAGGAAGGGAATGGGCACCGCCTGTGGAGGGCTGCAAGCTGGAATGCGCGTGGAGGAGGAGACGCAGTGAGAGCGGTGGCTAGGAGGTCAGGCCTGCGCCTGGCAGGAAGGCAGGGGAGGTGCTGTTGGGGTTTGAATGGAAAGTGGGGTTCCTGAAGCTCAGCAGTGAGACGAAAGGGGTAGGATGGGTTCCATTTCCCCAAACACGTCACACACACACACACTTCCACGAACCCAGCACCTGCTCCTGTCCACACCCCACACACAGTGACGGGGATTGCAGTCTCAGAGGGCTGCTTTGTTGGCTTCTGGTTCGGAGCTCTGTCCCAGAGAGAAGTGTGCGAGAGGGCCAGGCTACCTGCAGGAACGCCAGGTCCCTTGGGCTCTGGGTGTTGGGAAACCCAAAGGTAGTATACGGGCCCCTCCTGGAGCTGTCGGGGCTGTGCCCAGCACCCTACCACCCCCACTGTTTGAGAGGCGAAGTGGAGGGGTGCCCCCTCCCAAGCCACTGGCCTTTGGCATCTGGGTCCCCGCCCTTTGAGTTCCGCACTGTTTCTCTCCAGGCGGGAAAGCTGTATTTGAGGAAGGAGTGGGGAGGGTGGCGGCGATGCCTTGGAGCTGGAATTGGACATTTCTCTACTGCGGCACAGCCAGGGCTCCTGCCACCTCCCGCTCGGCACGCCCCATGGCTGAGAACGTGGAGGCGAGAGGGAACCAGACTCGGCTCCAAGTGGGAAAGGGGCAGCCCGCTTTCCCTGCCTGCCCCCACACTGGACTTTGTAAATAAATGGTGTGGTCTTTGTTGTGAGTGGGCCTTGCTGTTTGTTTTCTGCTCTAGAGGACCTGAGGGTGGACCGCTTTCTGCCGTGACGGCGCCAGTGGGGACCTGGAAGACTGGCGTGGGGTGCAGCCATGTGGGTGTAAAAATCAGCGAAGGCTTAGGGGTGTCGGGGATGCGTGGGTAGGGGTGGGGAGCGCCGACTGCTCCCATTCCCTGTGGCTAGGCCATCTCCTGCCAGGTCTCGCTTCCCTGGGGGTCAGGATGGGGAGTATAGGGACGAAGGCTGGGCCATTTCCTCTACCCTCTAACCATTTGGCAAGACTGCCCTCTTTTCCCTCAAAAGCGTAAAATAAAGCAAACCCTTGCAGGGGCTGGTGTTACAACAAGTGACCTGAGCTGCACCTGTGACATCAGCATCCCGTACAAGTGCTAGTTTGAGTCCTGGATGCCCCACTTTCAATCCAGCTCCCTGCTAATGGCCTGGGAAAGCAGCAGAGGACGGCTCAAGTCCTTGGGCCCCTGAACCCATGTGGGAGACCTAGAAGAAGCTTCTGGCTCTTGGCATCAGCCTAGCCCAGCCCTGGCCATTGCAGCCATTTGGGAAGAAAACCAATAGATGGAAGATTTTGTGTGTGTGTGTGTGTGAGTGTAACTCTGCCTTTCAAATAAATAAAAGCTTTAATAAAAAGAGGCAAAGTATTGAAATCCAGGGACAGCTAGATTAACCCCAGTGAACATCTAGCACTTGAACTAGCACCCCAAAGTGTAAATTGGGGGTCCCAGCCTAACCTCCCACCTTTCTGGTCCAGAAATGCTCATTCAACTTGGAGTAAGGCAGAAGGAACTGCACATTAGTGCTGTATTCGGTCAAAGTGGTTTCCCGCGGGTGCACTGCTAACTCCTGGGACCGGACGATTAACTCGAGGTTGGTAGTGGGAGCCCAGCTACTCCCTGTTGGAGTGAGAATTTACAGATAAGCAAGAGAGTCAGCTAAAATGATGCATGTAGGAAGGGATTTGAGCTGGAGGCATCAATGTGAACTCATGTTTAGGTTAATATAGAAATTTACATACAGGAATATTTATACACATCTGTGGGCTGGTGTGGACACACAGATGCTCCCTTCCTTGGCCAGTCTGGAAGAAGTGACACCTAGTGGTCATCTAGTGCCCAGTCTTGGTTTCTAACATTCTCCAATAAAAAGAACCAAGACTTGAAAAAACGGCTGGAAGTAGGGCTAGGGCAGGAGACACACGAGATGCACTTGGAGCATTTTATAAGAAAAGAAGGAGGGGGCTGGCACTGTGGTATAGCGGGTAAAGCCGCTGCCTGCAGTGCCGGCATCCCATTTGGGCACCAGTTCGAGTCCTGGCTGCTCCACTTCCAATCTAGCTCTCTGCTATGGCCCGGGAAAGCATTGGAAGATGGCCCAAGTCCCAAGACCTGGAGTAAACTCCTGGCTCCTGGCTTCGGATTGGTGCAGCTCCAGCCATTGCAGCCATCTGGGGAGTGAATCAGCGGATGGAAGACCTCTCTCTCTCTTTCTCCCTCTCCTCTCTCCGTATAACTCTGACTTTCAAATAAATAAATAAATAAATAAAAGTGATGCTGCACTGGCAGCATCAGCATCACCTGGGATCTTAAAAAAAAGAAAAAGAAGGGTGAGTTTTTAACAATAGCAGCAACAACAGACAGTGAGGGGAGCACATCAAAGGAACAAAGGACCCGACAGCTGGCAATGGCCACAGCCATAGCAATTTTTTTTTTTTTTTTTTTTTTTGACAGGCAGAATGGACAGTGAGAGAGAGACAGAGAGAAAGGTTTTCTTTTTGCCGTTGGTTCACCCTCCAATGGCCGCCACGGCCGGCGCACCGCGCTGATCCGATGGCAGGAGCCAGGTGCTTTTCCTGGTCTCCCATGGGGTGCAGGGCCCAAGCACCTGGGCCATCCTCCACTGCACTCCCGGGCCACAGCAGAGAGCTGGCCTGGAAGAGGGGCAACCGGGACAGAATCCGGCGCCCTGACCGGGACTAGAACCCTGTGTGCCGGCGCCGCAAGGCGGAGGATTAGCCTAGTAAGCCGCGGCGCCAGCCAGCCATAGCAATTTAAAGAACAAAACAAAATGGTGCTGCTGATCCAATCTAAGATATGTGATTTTCATACATACATGAAGCATTTATAAACATTAAATCTATACCTGGAAGACAACAGATCTGATTTTTTTTTTCTCCTACTTGAAAGGCAGAGCAAGCAAGAAAGAGAGCTTCCATCCACTGTTTAATTCCCCAAATGCTTGCGACAGCTGGGGCTGGGCAGGCTGAAGCCAGCAGCCAGGAGCCCCATCCAGGTCTCCTGTGTGGGCGGCATCTGCTGCCTCCCAGGATGCGTTAACAGGAAGCTGGACTGACAGCAGAGGAGCTGGGACCTAACTGGTGTTCTAAAATGGGAAGCGGCCGTTCCAAGGGGTGGCGTCGCCAGCTGTGCCACAACCCCTGCCTCTCAATGAATTTTAAAGGAAAAAAAAATCTAGTGCGATCTCTAATCACAATGCAGTTTTCTAGAACTCAGCACAAAATCATTGTGGACAATAAGGAAATACATAACCAAGCAAACCATAGGTCAAAAAGAAATGGCAGGGGCCGGCGCTGTGGCGCAGCGGGTTAACGCCCTGGCCTGAAGTACCGGCATCCCATATGGGTGATGGTTCTAGTCCTGGCTGCTCCACTTCCCATCCAGCTCTCTGCCATGGCCTGGGAAAGCAGTGGAAGATGGCCCAAGTCCTTGAGCCCCTGCACCCACATGGGAGACCCAGAGGAAACTCCTGGCTCCTGGCTTCTGATCGGCGCAGCCCCGGCTGTTGCAGCCAGTTGGGGAGTGAATCATCGGAGGGAAGACCTCTCTCTCTCTCTGCCTCTCCTCTCTCTGTGTAACTCTGATTTCAAACAAATAAATAAATCTTAAAAAAAAAAAAAAAAAGGAAGAAAGAAATGGCAGCGGGGCTGGCTCTGTGGTGCAGCAGCAGGTTAACTCACTGGACACCTGTGTCCCACATTAGAGTACCTGGGTTCAATTCCTGGCTCTGGCTCCTGGTTCCAGCTTCCTGCCAGCACAAACTCTGGGCAGCAGCAGGGGTGGCTCAAGTAATTGGGTCCCTGTCCTCCATATGGGAGCCACGTACTGAGCTCCTAGCTCCAGCACCCAGCTGTTGAAGGCATCTGGGGAGTGACCCAGTGAATAGGATCTCTGTCTCTTTGCCTTTCAAATAAATATAAATTAATTAACTAAAATTAAAAGGAAACCAAGGGGCCAGCGCTGTGGCTCACTTGGTTAATCCTCTGCCTGCGGTGCCAGCATCCCATATGGGCACCAGGTTCTAGTCCCAGTCACTCCTCTTCCAGTCCAGCTCTCTGCTGTGGCCTGGGAAGGCAGTGGAGGATGGCCCAAGTGCTTGGGCCTGCACCCGCATGGGAGACCAGGATAAGTACCTGGCTCCTGCCTTCGGATCAGCGCGGTGCACCGGCCATAGCGGCCATTTAGGGAATGAACCAATGGAAGGAAGATCTTTAGTCCCTCTTAGGGTTCCTGGCTTTGAGTCTCAGCTCTGCTGTTGATCCCAGCTTCCTGCTCATGCGCATCCTGGGAGGGAGCAGGTGGTGGCTGAAGTAGTTGGCTCCTTTCCATTCCCTTGGGAGGCCTGCATTGCACTACCGGCTTTGGCCTTGTCCAGTTCCCACTGTTGTAGCATTTGAGAAGTGAACCAGCAGGTGCAAGATCTGTCTCTCTGCCTTTCCAATAAATAAATTAAATTTTAAAAACCTTTTAATAGCTGGTATAACAGGGGCCAGCGCTGGGGCCACAGTGCTGGCCTCTGAAGTTGTGTTTTTGTTTTTTTTTTTGTTTTGTTTTGGTTTTTTTTAAGATTTATTTTATTTATTTGAAAGAGTTACAGAGGGAGAGGTCTTCCATCTGCTGGTTCACTCCCCATTTGGCCACAATGGCTGGAGCTGCGCTGATCCAAAGCCAGGGGCCAGGAGCTTCTTCCAGGTCTCCTATGCGGGTGCAGGGGTCCAAGGACTTGGGCCATCTTCTACTGCTTTCCCAGGCCATAGCAGAGAGCTGGATCAGAAGTGGAGCAGCTGGGACTCAAACCAGTGCCCCTATGGGATGTTGACGCTGCAAACCGGGGGGCTTTAACCTGCTGAGCCACAGCGCCAGCCTCCTGAAGAATTTTTTTTAAAAAGAGGAAAAATAAACCTAAGTAACGTAGAAAGCTGGGGCCAGCGCTGCACAGTATGTCAAGCTGCTGCTTGTGATGCCATCATCCTGTATCAAAGTGCTGGTTCGAGTCCCAGCTGCTCTGCTTCCGATCCAGCTTCCTGCTAATGTGCCTGGGAAAGCAGCAGAAGATGGCCCAAGTACCTGGGCCCCTGCACTCACATGGGAGACCCAGAAGGAGCTCCTGGCTCCTGGCTCCTGGCTTCAGCCTGGCCCAACCCCAGCTGTTGCAGGCATTTGGAGAGTGAACCAGTGGATGGAAGATCTTTCTCTTTTTCTCTGTCTCTCTCTCTCTGTCTGTCTCTGTAATTCTGCCTTTCAAATACATGAATAAATCATTTAAAAATAAGGAAAATGCAAAAACATGCAAATCAAGGAAGTGATGAACACACAGGACACCAGGGGACTTTGTGACTGGACAGGAGGGTGCTAGGGCGGTACTGGGGTACCGACCACGCTGCGTTTTTGATCTGGCCAGTGGTTAGCCAAATCTTTTAAACTGAGCATTTACTTACTGCACGTGCATTTTGAAGTCATCTTTGATTTACAGAAAAATTGCAAAAATAGTACAGATCGTTCCCATGTGCTCTCCATCCAGCTTCTCCTGTTGTCGACCTCTTGCATAACCGTAGTAGGATTGCCAGGTTTAATTACCCTCAGTACAGCAATACAAAGTCAACCCCTGACTTTATTTGGGGTTTACTTTGCCCACGAGTGATCTGGTCTGTTCCAGGGTCCACTCCAGAATATCACCTTGACCTAGTTGTCTGGTCTTCCGAGCCATGGCACTTTGGGGTGTACTGGTCATTGATTTGCTTACGGTGCTCTTAAAGTTTTTGGTTAGATCTTAAAATTTACTTATTTCCATTTTATTTGAAGGGCAGAGAGACAGAGATAGATAGAGATCTTCCTTTTACTGGTTTATTCCTTAATTGCCTGCACCAGGGGCTGGCACTGTGGCACAGCGGGTTAAAGCCCTGGCCTGAAGCACCAGCATCCCATATGGGTGCCGGTTCTAGTCCCGGCTGCTCCTCTTCTGATCCGCTCTCTGCTATGGCCTGGGAGAGCAGTGGAAGATGACCCAGGTCCTTGGGCCCCTGCACCCATGTGGGAGACCTGGAGGAAGCTCCTGACCCCCACCTTCAGATCGGTGCAGCTGTGGCTGTTGCGGCCACCTGGGGAGTGAACCAGAATAGAAGACCTCTCTCTCTGTAACTCTTTCAAATAAATAAATCTTTAAAAAAAAAAAATGCCAGCACCAGCCAGGGATGGGCCCCACTGAAGCCCAAAGCCTGGAATTCAATCCGGGTCTCACACATGGGTGGCAGGAACCAATGTGCTTGAGCCACCGCCACTGTCTCCTGGAGTGAGCATTAGTAGGAAGCTGGAATTGGGGACAGAGCTGGAATTTGAACCCAGGCACTCTTTTGGAAAAAAAATTGTTTATTTTATTTGAAAGGCAGAGTTACAGAGAGGCAGAGGCAGAGAGAGAGAAAGTCTTCCATCTGCTGGTTCACTCCCCAGATGGCCGCAATGGCCGGAGCTGCGCCGATCCGAAGCCAGCAGCCAAGAGCTTCTTCCAGGTCTCCCACGTGGGTGCAGGGGCCCAAGGACTTGGGCCATCTTCTACTGCTTTCCCAGGCCACAGCAGAGAGCTGGATCGGAAGTGGAGCAGACAGGATTCGAACCGGTGCCCATATGGGATGCCGGCACTGCAGGTGGCGACTTTACCTGCTACATTACATCGCCCACCCCCTCCCCCGGCACTCTTGAAACTGTGGAAATCCCAAACAGCTCAATCACTGCACCAAACGCCTGCCCAAATTTGGCCTTGTTTGATGTGTTCTTTAACCTTAGATGGAGGTTACGGGGGCCAGCACTGTGGCGTGGCAAGTTGAGCTGCTGCTTGCAACACTGGCATCCCATTTCGGGGGGCCAATTCAATTCCCAGCTGCTTTGCTTCTAATTCAGCTTCTTGCTTTGCTCCTGGAAAGGGAGCAAATGGTGACCCAAGTGCTTGGGCCCCTGCCGCCCAAGTGAGAGACTAGTTCCTGGCTCCTGGCTTCAGCCTGGGTCAGATCTGCCTGTTGTGGATATCTAGAGGGGCTGAACTAGCCTGGGTGCAAGGTCTCTCTCTCTCTCTTCTGTCCCTCTGTGTGTGTGTGTGTGTGTCCCCCTCTACCACTCTGCCTTTCAAATAAATGAATCAATAAAAAAACGTTTTCGAAGAGGGAGGGCATACATTTTCGACACACTTTGATGCCTTTAGCCAAGAAAGCACCTTCTCAGCACATTGTGTCAGGCGCACACATCAGCATCTGCCACTGGTAACATTGACCTTCAGGACTTGGCCAAAGGGATGTGCCGGTGGCTAAGCTTCCTTCTGTAAAGTCATGGTATTCAGCTCCGTAACCAACACACGGCTTGAGGGTGCCACTCTGAGTCTGTGCAGCCATCTCATTTCTCCTCCAACCTTTGCCATGTGATGTGGCCAGGCATTGCTGGGTCCTGCTGCACCAGCGACACAGCCGTGCCAACAGTGGTTTCTGATCCCTCACCCCGTAGTAGTTGCAGTTCTTCTGTAAGAAAGAGTCATTCTGGCCGGCGCCGTGGCTCACTTGGCTGGTCCTCCGCCTGTGGCGCCAGCACCCCAGGTTCTAGTCCAAGTCGGGCCACTGGATTCTGTCCCGGTTGCTCCTCTTCCAGTCCAGCTCTCTGCTGTGGCCTGGGAAGGCAGTGGAGGATGGCCCAGGTGCTTGGGCCCTGCACCCGCATGGGAGACCAGGAAGAAGCACTTGGCTCCTGGCTTTGGATCAGCACAGCGCGCCAGCCGTGGCGGCCATTTGGGGGGTGGACCAACGGAGGGAAGACCTTTCTCTCTGTCTGTCTCACTGTCTATAACTCTCTCTCTGTCTCTCTCTCTCTCTCGCTGTCTAACTCTGCCTACCTGTAAAAAAAAAAAAAAGAAAAGAAAGAAAAAGAAAAAGAAAAAAAAAGAAAGAGCCATTCTTCCTCCCCTGTTTGTATGCTTACTTTTATTCGCTTTATTATTTTTTAAAATATTTATTTGAAAAGGAGAGAGAGAGAGAGAGAGACCTTCCATCCGCTGGTTCACACCCCAAAAGGCTACAACAGCCATGCTCCAGAACTCCATCCGGGTCACCCACGTGGGTGCAGGGGCCCAAGCACTCGGGCCATCTTCCGCTGCTTTCCCAGGCCATAGCAGAGAGCTGGATCTCACGCAGAGCAGCTGGGACTGGAACTGGAACTGGCACCCATATGGAATTCTGGCACTGCAGGCTCAGCTTTAACCCGCTGCGTCACAGCACCAGCCCATCTAATAAATAAATCTTTAAAAGAAAAAAAGGCACAGGTGAAGGTGTGGGCACCCCACATTGGAGGGCCTGGGTTCGATGCTAGTCCCCTGGCTCCTGACTCCAGCCGCCTGCTAATGCAGACCCTGGGAGACAGTGATGGTGGCTGGCGTGATCAGGCTCCTCCCACCCACATGAGCGACCTGGACTGAACTCCTGGCTGTCAGCTTTGGTGCCCAGGGCCGTTGTGGGCATTTAAGGGGCGAATGCGGGGATGGTACCGCCCTCTGTCTCTCTGCCACTCAAATAAATTAACTGATTGCTTTAAAAAAAAAAAAAAAAGTGGGACCAATTTCGTGGTATGACTCACACTGCAGAGGTCCCAGGGGTGAGGCTGCCGAGGCTCTCACAGAGACCACGTGCCTGCTTAGCCGTCTTCCCCTGCCAGGGCTGCTTCCTTCACCCCTTGAGAGGTTCCCAAGAACCTCCCTGGAGCTCGGGCTCAGGGAAGCTGACCCAGCACAGTTACGGCCCTCTGAGACTCCTTCTGATTTATCAGTGTGTACGCGGGTGAGGACAGGCGTGGGCCGGCCACGGACGGCGGGGGCCATTTCTCCTTCTCTCAGCCTCAGGGAGGAAGAAATTTGGGGCTGGCCTTAAACTTGATTGCAAAGAGCAACCACAACCTTAAAAATCAGCTTCTAAATTTACTCTGGTCAAATGGTGTCACTTCCCTTCTTACTGTGTGCTGCAACTAGAAGTTCCCAAGCTTTGCTTTAGAACTTCAGAGTTTGGCCAGCACCACAGCTCACTAGGCTAATCCTCTGCCTACGGCACCGGCACTCTAGGTTCTAGTCCCGGTTGGGGGGCCGGGTACTTGTCCCAGTTGCTCTTCTTCCCATCCAGCTCTCTGCTGCGGCCTGGGAGTGCAGTGGAGGATGCCCCAAGTCCTTGGGCCCTGCACCCGCATGGGAGACCAGGAGGCTCCTGGCTCCTGGCTTTGGATCAGCGCAGTGCACCGGCCGTAGCGGCCATTTGGGGAGTGAACCAACGGAAGGAAGACCTTTCTCTCTGTCTCTCTCCCTCACTGTCTAACTCTGCCTGCCTGTAAAAAAAAAAAAAAAAAAAAAAAAACTTCAGAGTTTGAGGTTTGGAAACTCAAACTAAACTCGAGTTGAAAACCTACAAAATTAGACCTTGAAGCCTTCCTGGCAAGAGCCAGCCTTGTGGCATGGTGGATCAAGCCTCTGCCAGCAGCACAGGCATTGCATATGGTGTTAGCTTGAGTCCCGGCTGCTCCACTTCTAATTCAGGTCCCTGCTAATGCACCTAGGAAAGCAGCAGAGAATGGCCCAAGTAATTGGGCCCCTGACACCCACCTGCGATGGAGTTCCAGGCTCCTGGCTTCGTCTTGGCCCAGTCCTGGCCATTGCACCCATTTGGGGAGTGAACCAGCAGATGGAAGACCTCTCTCTTCTCTCTGTCTCTCCTTCTCTTTCTCTCTATAACTCTGCCTTTCAAATGAATAAATTATCTTAAAAAAAAAAAAAAAAAGAAGAAGAAGAGAGAGAGAGGGGCCAGCGCTGTGGCGTAGTGGGTAAAGCTGCTGCCTGCAGTGCCGGCATCCCATATGGGTGCCGGTTTGAGTCCCTGCTGCTCCACTTCCTATCCAGCTCTCTGCTATGGCCTGAGAAAGCAGTGGAAGATGGCCCAAGTCCTTGGGACCCTGCAGCCATGTGGGAGACCCGGAAGAAGCTCCTGGCTCCTGGCTTCAGATTGGTGTAACTCCGGCCATTGCAGCCAACTGGGGAGTGAACCAGCAGATGGAAGACCTCTCTCTCTCTCTGCCTCTCCTTCTCTCTCTCTCTGTGTAACTCTTTCAAGTAAAAATAAATAAATCTTAAGAGAGAGAGAGAGAGAGAGAGAAATTGGATTTCCACCACCCACGTGGACGGAGTTCCTAACTCCCAGCAGCAACTTGGCCCAGCCTTGGCTGTGGGGAATTCCCTGCCTGTTTCTGTCTGTGTGTCTTTCTGCCTCAAAATTAAATAAATACTTAAAATATCATAACTAATATATAAAAATACTCATTTTGGAAGGCAAATAATCACCCTCTCATGTACCTGGTTTAGAAGTCCTGCTTGTCTGTATTTACAGGTGATGCATGCTCATTATCTTCAAGGCAAGGAGGTTTCAGGAGTGAATATGTATATAACTATATGCCCAAATTTACCAAATTGTACATTTAAATAGGCATAGTTTAACGTGTGTCAGTTAGAGCTGCATAACAAAAAATACGGCTAGTATTTAAACCGTTCTCCGAACAAAGAAGTTCATATATCAAATGTGTTTAACAGTCTGGAAACATTGAAAGCATACCATGGAGGACTGATACAAATCAGGTAGCTAGCTAGCAGGCAGCCATGCGTGTGAATTCTTACGCTGACAAAGAGCTCAAACGCTAGGATCTCTCTTTTCTACTTATATGATCTTGTGAGAATTATTTGTAAAAAATTATTTATTCAAAGAGTAACACAAACACACAGAGACAGAGACAGAGAGAGGGAGGGGAAGAGAGGGAGAGAGATCTCCCATCCACCCTCCAAATACTTGCAACAGCCAGGGCTGGGCCAAACCGAAGCCAGGAGCTCCACCTGGGTCTCCTGGGAGAATGATTTAACTCGCCTTGCCTCAGCGTCCTCACCTGAAAAGCGGGAATGATAATGGTGCCTACCGTGTAGTCGTTAATGAAGTTTAAATGCGACACAAATTCCTACAAAATGTCATCCCGTAAGTACTCAGTAATGTACCCCGCTGCAGCCGTTTCCCGGGGGGTGAATGCGAGCCGGGTGCGGTACACCTGTGAGTTGGAAGGTTGCATAGACCGCGCGGAAGGTTACACAGGACATCTGGGGCGGGGCGGCCCAGGGACCCCACAGCAAGCCATGAGGGCTGCGGGGCGGGGTGCGGGTGGGGGGGCGCTCACGCTGCTGGGCTACCGCTCCTGGGGAAGCCTGCGCCATCTGTGAGGTTGCAAATGGAGGTCAAGGGCATGTCAAAATGGGTAGGGGAGGTTCTCTTCCTCTGAAGCCCCCCAAGCCTCTCTGGTCTCCTAAAGGAGAGAGGAAGGAAGCCAAGTAAGAGCAGAGCGGGTGGGGCCTCAGGAGTCACCTTGCCCCTGCTCCTGTGTGGCAAATCCCACTCCACCCGGAGGTCATTACAGACCCAGTCTAATTCCTCGTTATCACGAAGCTCTAGGATCACCTGGCACGGAGACGTGGCCCGTCCCTGCCTTCACTCACCCCACACTCACCAGGTCTCAGGTCTCGGTCCCCACGCCTCCCTGAAGTGGTTGTTGTGGCAACAGGAGGGTGGGGGTCCCAGGCACGTGGGTTCAGAGAGGGCTCTTCTGAAGGCACACACACACACACACCCTCCCACACACACACACACGTCACCCCTACATACACACACACATCATATACATACACACCCTCCCACACACACACATCACCCCATACATACACACCATACATAGGCATACACATACACGCCCTCACACACACACTCCCATACACACACATCACCCCATACATACACACACACGTCACCCCATACATACACACACACCTACACACACACGTCACCCCATACATACACACACACCCTCCCACACACACACACACGTCACCCCTACATACACACACACATCATATACATACACACCCTCCCACACACACGTCACCCCATACATACACGCCTTCACACACACACTCCCATACACACACATCACCCCATACATACACACCATACATAGGCACACACATACACGCCCTCACACACACACTCCCATACACACACATCACCCCATACATACACACACACCTACACACACATCACCCCATACGTACACATACCATACATACACACACACATACACACCCTCCCCCCCACACCACCCCATATACACACACGTCACCCCATACATACACACACACCCTCCCACACACACGTCACCCCATACACACCATACATAGGCATACACATACACGCCTTCACACACACACTCCCATACACACACATCACCCCATACATACACACACACCTACACACACATCACCCCATACGTACACACACCACACATACACACACATACACACCCTCCCCCCACCACCCCATACACACACACGTCACCCCATACATACACACACACCTACACACACACGTCACCCCATACATACACACCATACATAGGCATACACATACACGCCTTCACACACACACACACACACTCCCATACACACACATCACCCCATACATACACACACACCTACACACACATCACCCCATACGTACACACACATACACACCCTCCCACACACACGTCACCCCATACATACACACATACCTACCCCCACACACACCCACCCACACACACCATACATACACATACCCTCCCCCCCCCACAGTCACCCCATACATACACACACACCATACACACACATACACACACAAACATCACCCCATACACACACACACACACACACCCTCCCACACACTCGCCATTCCCTCTGCACACTTCAGCAAGAGGTGGCTGAACCTGCTCAACCCTCCCTTGGCCCCCACCAGAGGCAGCAGAAAGAAAAGGCTGCGGTTAAATTCTCAGAATGAGACAAAACCCCAGAGGGCAACACACTGGCAGGTGTAGGTCCCAGAATCCCAGGCAGGTGTGGCTCAGGGGGCGGAGCCGCTGCTTGCACTGCTGGCATCTAGTGTTAGGGGGTCAGTTCAAGCCCGGCTGCTCTGCTTCTCATCCATCATCCAGGCACATCATTCTAGTGTGCCTGGGAAGGCAATGGAAAATGGCCCACGTACTTGAGCCCCTGCCACCCATTCTCTCTCTTTCTCTCTCTCTTTCTCTTTGTCTGATGCTCTGCCGTTTTTTCTTTTCTTTTTTTTTTTTTAAGATTTTATTTATTTTATTTGAGAGGTAGAATTACAGACAGGGAGAGGTAGAGACAGAGAGAAAGGTCTTCCTTCCATTGGTTCACTCCCCAGATGGCTGCAACAGCCGGCGCTGCGCTGATCCGAAGCCAGGAGCCAGGAGCTCTTTCCCGGTCTCCCACGCAGGTGCAGGGCCCAAGCACTTGGGCCATCCTCCACTGCTTTCCCAGGCCACAGCAGAGAGCTGGATTGGAAGTGGAGCAACCTGGACCAGAACCAGTGCCCATATGGGATGCTGGTGCCACAGGCGCAGGATTAACCTACTGCGCCATGCCACCAGCCCCCTGCCTTTCAAATAAATAAATAAATCCCTTTAAAAAAAAAAAGTTCCAGAATTCACTTGAAATCCACACAAGCAGCAGAAAAACATCTGCCATCAACTTGAGGCGGGTCATCCTCTACTGCTTTCCCAGGCCATAGCAGAGAGCTGAATTGGAAGAGAAGCAGCCGGGACTCAAACCGGCGCCCATATGGGATGCCAGCACTGCAGGCAGCAGCTTTACCCACTGTGCCACAGCGCTGGCCTCTGAACACATTTCACTGAACAAATGCAATTCTCAATACATGATCCTTGATATGATCCTAGATTTTAAAAAATAAATCTTAAAGGGTATTTTTAGGGAAAACTCGATATGACTATATATTAAAAATAATACTGTCGGGGCTGGTGCCGTGGCTCACTTGGTTGGTCCTCCGCCTGCGGTGCTCTTCCAGTCCAGCTCTCTGCTGTGGCCTGGGAGGGCAGTGGAGGATGGCCCGGGTACTTGGGCCCCTGCACCCGCAGGGGAGACCGGGAGGGGGCTCCTGGCTCCTGGCTTCAGATCAGCGCAGCGCGCTGGCCATAGCAGCCATTTGGGGAGTGAACCAACAGAGGGAAGACCTTTCTCTCTGTCTTTCTCTCTCACTGTCTATAACTCTACCTGTCAATAAATTTTTAAAAAATTACTGTCAAAAAAAAGGAAAGAAAATAGTGTTATATCGAAGTGACACTTCCTGGGTGCAGTAACATCACTGCTGGAGTGTACAAGGGTGGAATATCAGGATGTACCACGGACTCTCAAACAGGTTCAAAACATAGCATCTAGGGGCAGGCATTGTGTAGCCAGCTAAGCCACCACCTGTGACACCAGCATACCATGCGGGCGCCAGTCGGAGTCCTGGCTGCTCCAGTTCCGATTCGGCTCCCTACTGGTGTGCCTGAGAAAGCAGTGGAAGATGGCCCAAGTCCTGCATCTATGTGGGAGCCCCAGAAGAAGCTCCTAGCTCCTGGCTTCTGTGTAGTCCAGCCCGAGCTGTTGTGGCCATTTGGGGAGTGAACCAGCAGATGGAAGGTCTCTCTCTTACTCTCTCTCTTTCTGTCTCTCTAACTCTGTCTTTTAAATAAAAAATAAATCTTTTAAAAAGTATATGAATGTGAGTTAATATACAGATATCAATTTATACAGAAAGACAGACAAGTAAATTAGTAAATCTGGGTGAGAGGCATACAGGCGTTCATTGAACCACCCTTTCAACTTTGGGCTTGAGGATTTTTCAAAATAAAAGCTTGTGTGGGGAGGAATTCACTGAGCATCTGCCAAGTCCCAGGTAACGTCCTTGGCTCCACTCTCTGGCAGTTTCCAGCCCTGCCGCCATTTCCGGCCGAAGCGCTTTTCTTGCCACACCGTGGAAGCCACTCGGCCACCCCGAGGTGTGTCCTTGTCCTCCACGTGCTCAGGGTCCGGCGAGGGGACGCGGTGCGGAGGGCGCGGGCGCAGCGTCAGCGGGGCTCACAGCAGGAGCTTGCCGGCGGCTGGGTACCCGCTCTGTCTGCAAGGCTGACTGCTGGGCACCTTCGTTATCTGAAAGACAGCAGCCCGGGCGGTAGCTGTCCCCAGACACCCACGGCCACCTGGCCTGGGGGAGGACGCGTGCGCATTCGCGGTCTCCCAAAGCCGCCTTCCACGGCCAGGCCAGAAGCCACTCTGCCTTCTCCTTACCCAGGGGTGTCAGCTGGACTGCAGTAGGGAAGCCGGGGAGCCCTGGAGAAGCCTGGCGCGGGCTGTGTCCGTGTCCGGGCCAGAGTGGCGCCAGGCTCTGAGGAGGCCAGGTCGGGAGCACCCCCTCCGTGTGGGCGGACAGGGTTGCCTCTCTGCGAGCTGCGCCAGACCCCGTCCTGCTGCCTCGCGGGGTGGAACTCCAGCGCTTCGCCCCAGCGGCCCCCACGTGCTCCACGTCATCAACTTCCGGGTTCTGAGGCCTTCAGAGTTGAACAGAGACACACTGGCGGCATCCTGGGGTCTCCCACCTGCAGATGACCTGACACGGGCGTCCCAGCCACGGTAATCCCGCGAGCCGATTCCCCTAATAAACCACCTCTTACACATCCACACCCGTAACCTATTGCTCTGTCTGGAGAACCCAAACACCTCGGCTTTCTCTCTCTCTCTCTCTCTCTCTCTCTCTCTCTCTCTCTTTAAGGTTTATTTATTTGTTTGAAAGGCAGAGAGAGAGAGAGCACGAAAGAGAGAGAGAATCTTCCATCCGCTCACTGGTTCCCTCTCCAAGTGGCTGCAACGGCCAGGGCTGTACCAGGCCAAAGCCAAGAGCCAGGAGCTTCATCTGGGCCTTCCATGAGGGTGCAGGGGCCCAAGCACTTGGGCCATCCTCTGCTGCTTTCCCAGGCACAATTAGCAGGGAGCTGGATCAGAAGTAAAACAGCCAGCACTCAAACCAGCACTCGTGGGATGTTGGTGTCCCACGCAGTGGTTTAACCCACTGCCCCACAACGCCACCCCTAAATCCCCTGCTTTCTGTCAGTCAGCTGGGGCCCCACCTCCTCCTGCACTGCCCCTCATGGTGAGGTGGTGGTGGGGGGGACCACTGGGGAGGAGTCACAGCAAATCAGTCAAGCTGTTCGTTCTTCAGAGCCTGATGCTGACAGACCAACAAGCCATGCTGTTGCCCACAGACACGGCCCCCCAGAGCTAGGGACCACGTACTCTTGTGCTACAGAGCACGTGGCTAACCTGACAAGGAAGTAGCGGGCACCAGGAACGGGAGTCTTGCTGCCGAACTTAGGCTGTGCCTGCCACCCATGTGTCTTTTCATGGTAGCCCCATCCATACTGTTACTCTCATAGATCCTACATCCCATTCCTTCCATCTCCTTGAGAACCAACACCACTTCTTGTCATTGTATCTCCCACAGTGACTCTCACAGCACTTCACACAAATACGTGCTCAAAAGTGATGCTAGCCGGCGCCACGGCTCACTAGGCTAATCCTCCGCCTTGCGGCACCGGCACCCCAGGTTCTAGTCCCGGCCGGGGTGCCGAATTCTGTCCCGGTTGCCCCGCTTCCAGGCCAGCTCTCTGCTGTGGCCAGGAAGTGCAGTGGAGGATGGCCCAAGTGCTTGGGCCCTGCACCCCATGGAAGACCAGGATAAGTACCTGGCTCCTGGCTTCGGATCAGTGCGGTGCACTGGCCGCAGCACGCCGGCCATGGCGGCCATTGGAGGGTGAACCAACGGCAAAGGAAGACCTTTCTCTCTGTCTCTCTCTCTCACTGTCCACTCTGCCTGTCAAAAAAAAAATCTTTTTTTAAAAATGAGGCTAAATATACCAATTAATGAACAAGTAACACAGTGGATGGGGTAGAGGCTAGAGGAGGGTCAGCATCTAAGTGGGCAGAGTGAGGCTGAAGACATTTCTCCTTTGAAGCCAAAAAGGCTGTCTTGGGGGTACCTGGACAGTGACTGCTGAAGATATATTCCTTGTGGAGGCAGCTGAGTCTGAGAAACAAGCACACCCACACTGGATATTGTTAGGAAACTGGGGCAGTTGTAGCCAGGTGGCCGCATGGCCCAGCTACCTGAGCCAGGCTCCACCCCCATCCTAATGGGATTCGCTGCTCCTGCTTCCCTGCCCGCCCTTGGGCAAAGTTTTAAAAGGGCCTGTTCCTGAACAGGTGCTCTCTTGGTTCTTCTCTCCTATGCTCTCTCCTCTCTCTTGTCCCTTCTCTCCTGCTCTCTCTCGGTTCCTCTCTCTAGCCTCCTCCTCTGGGCTCTTGGCCCTTCTCCCCTGCTCTCTCTCGGCCCTTCTCTCCTGCTCTCTCTCTCTCAGTTCCTCTCTCTAGCCTCCTCCTCTGGGCTCTTGGCCCTTCTCCCCTGCTCTCTCTCAGCCCTTCTCTCCTGCTCTCTCTCGGTTCCTCTCTCTAGCCTCCTCCTCTGGGCTCTTGGCTCTGCTCTCCTCTCTCTGCTCTCTCTTCTCTCCTTGCTAGCTCCTCTCTGTCTCTCTCTCTTATAGTCTCCCCCTTTTTCCTTCGCCGCCCCTTCACTCTGGTCTGTAGGGTGTTCCCCAATAAACCCTTTCCCTTACTCCGGTGTCTGGTGTGCTTTGCGACGGCTAACATTAAGATATAACAGATATCTTTCCAGTTCTGGAGAAACTGCTGTAGAAAGCAATGGAGGATGGGCCGGTGCTGTGGTGCAGTGGGTTAATGCCCTGGCCAGAAGCGCCGGCATACCATATGGGCGCTGGTTCGAGACCCAGCTGTTCCACTTCCAATCTGGCTCTCTGCTATGGCCTGGGATAGCAGTAGAAGATGGCCCAAGTTCTTGGGACCCTGCACTCACGTGGGAGACCCGGAGGAAGCTCCTGGCTCCTGGCTTTGGATCGGCGAAGCTCCGGCCATTGCGGCCAACTGGGGAGTGAACCATTGGATGGAAGATCTCTCTCTCTCTCTCTCTGCCTCTCCTCTCTGTGTAACTGACTTTCAAAAAAAATAAGTAAATCTTTAAAAAAAAAGCAAGCAAGCAAGCAATGGAGGAAGAGCAAGGAGGATCCCTCCGGTCTGCAGACATTTCCTCCACACCTGCTGGGTGCTCAGTCCTGCTGCAGGCCTCTGGAGGAACGCACACTGGAGAAGGAGGACCTGGTCATTAGGCGCATTTTGCATGCCTGAAACAATGAGAACAGGAAACTGTGGTGCTGCAAAAGGTGTACTAGGGGCTGACACTGTAGCACAGTGGGTTAACGCCCTGGCCTGAAGCGCCAGCATCCCATATGGGCGCCGGTTCAAGACCCGGCAGCTCCTCTTCCGATACAGCTCTCTGCTATGGCCTGGGAAAGCAGTAGAAGATGGCCCAAGTCCTTGGGCTCCAGCACCCGTATGGGAGACCCAGAAGAAGCTCCTGGCTCCTGGCTTCGGATCGGCGCAGCTCTGGCCACTGCGGCTATCTGGGGAGTGAACTAGCGGATGGAAGACCTTTCTCTCTTTTTGTCTACCTCTCTATCTAACTCTGTGTTTCAAATAAATAAAATAAATCTTTTTTTTTTAAAGGTGTATCAAAGGCAAGGAAAGTCTCTAGAGGGGACAGGGCTGGAACAGGGGTGAAATGGATGGGTTGGATTACGATGTGGAGAAAGAGGCAGTGGGCTTTTCACAGGCGCCACACGAGGAGGGCTGATGCAGCAGATAGGGGATGGGACATAGAGAAGTGGCTGTTTTTCACCCAGGGAGTCCTTCCTGTCCACTTAGCCATGACCTCAAGCAGTAGAAAACCAACACCCCGCCCTCCAGGGGCTGTAGCCGGGGAGATGGGGAGTGGGAGAACAGACACTAAAACAAATACAGGTGATGGGTATTACTCCACAAGAACAGAAAGCCCTGGGGCCGGCACTGTGGTGTAGCAGGGTAAAGCCGCCGCCCCCAGTGCCGCCGGCATCCCTTGTGGGCACCAGTTCAAGTCCTAGCTGCTCCAATTTCAATCAAGTTCTCTGCTATGGCCTGAGAAAGCAGTAGAAGATGGCCCAAGTTCTGGGGACCCTGCACCCACGTGGAAGACCTTGGAAGAAGCTCCTGGCTCCCGGCTTTGGATCGGCACAGCTCCAGCCATTGCAGCCAGCTGGGGAATGAACAATTGGATGGAAGACCTCTCTCTCTCTCTCTCTGCCTCTCTTTCTCTTTCTTTGTGTAACTCTTTCAAACAAACAAAGAAATCTTAAAAAAAAAAAAAAAAAAAAAAAAAAAAAAAAAAAGAACATAAAGCCCCAGAACGCAGACACTGTGTTTGTCTTGGTCATCACTGTATCCTCATTACCTAGAACAGTGTCAGGCACGAAGTTGCTGCTCAGTAGATGCATACTAAGTGCACGAACGCTACAGTGGAGGTACAGTATAAGAGTATTATTGACATCATCACTTATCGAGACATGCATATGCCAGGTACTGTACCAAGAATTTTACATATGTGATATCTGATCCTCCAGCTTTAAAAAAAGATTTATGTATTTGAAAGGCAGAGTGACAGAGAAGAAAGGAGAGAGGGAGAGAGGGAGAGAGGGAGGGAGAGAGAGAGAGACTGATTCCATCTGCTGGTTCACTCCCCAAATGGCTGCAACAGCCTGGTCTGGTCCAGGCCAAAACACCAGGAGCCAGAAACTCCATCGCTGTCTCCCACGTGGGTGACAGGAACCCAAGTACTTGAGCCAATGCCTGCTGCCGACCAGGATGCATTAGCAGGAAGCTAAATAGGAAGTTGAAGTTCAGAGATAATATGGGATGTGGGTGTCCCAAGCCTGGGCTTAACCTGCTGTGCCACAACGCCCATCCCAAGATGCTCCAACCTTCTGAGAGTTCTATACTTACCTTGTGGTACAGATCTGGGAACCAAGGCATTATGTAACAGTCGCTTGAGGGTTACCTAACCAGCAAGTGCATGGCTGTGCCCACCCAGGGTCTACTCTTCAAAATGCGGTTTGGGGAAGTGTGTCTGGTAGCTGGTTTAAAAATGCAGGTTAATGCCCTGGCCTGAAGCATTGGCATCCCATATGGGTGCCGGTTCGAGACCCGACTGCTCTACTTCCAATCCAGCTCTCTGCTATGGCCTGGGAAAGCAGTAAAAGATGCCCCAAGTGCTTGGGCCCCTGCACCCATGTGGGAGATGCGGAAGAATCTCCTGGCTCTAGATTGGCACAGCTCTGGCCGCTGTGGCCAACTGGGGAGTGAACCAGCGGATGGAAGACTTCTCTCTCTCTGCCTTTCCTTCTCTCTGTGTGTAACTCTTACAAACAAATAAATAAACCTTTAAAAAAAATGCAGGGAGACCTAAGATCGGAAGACTACTAGAGGGAAATCAATGTCGAGTTCATGAGTTGCAGCAGTTACGATGGCAATGGAGAAGGGGTCGCCTTTTTAGCTCTTCCAAGTCTTTCTAAAACGCAGGGCCTGCTTACTTGCTGATGTAGGGGCTAAGCTTCTCACTGGGGAACGGAAGGAATGCTGGTGGGAGCAGCCTTTCCCTAATCCCTAGTTCGACAGCACACCTGACATTCTGGATAGATGATCTCCATCTCTAGGGCTGCGAGCTTTCCAAAGCCCCTAATCCTGCGATGGCCACGTGCAGCTGTGACACGCCCGCCTGCAAAGCCACCGAAGAGGCCAGAGCAGGAAAAGCGTCGAGGGTGCACACACAGCCCGGCCTGGCGGGCCCCACAAAGAGGAAGGAGGGGCTTGTCCGAGAACTACAACTCCCACAAGGCACTGGGCGGAGTACCGGGGTTTCCGGCCAGAGCTTATATCCGGTCTTTCGGGTGCTGACGCTCTCTTCCGGTCTAGGTGGCCCCCCGACTGGCATTTGGGATGCGCATGGTGAGTCCCGAGACCTACGGGGTCGGGGCGGGAGAGACGAGTGTAGTGTCCGCAGCTCACGCGGTGGCTGCGGGTTAGCTCGGGGAGGGCCAGACGGTGCGCCGACGGAAGGACGTGTCACCTTGACAAGACGGGGGAGAGGACAGAGCGGAGTGGGACGCCGGGGGATGGGCTGGGGGCTGGGATGCAGGGGCGTGGGGAGGACCCGAGCGAGCGTTGGCATCCCCGTAGCGCTGGGCCGAGGAGACGAGCGGCAGTAGGGGGTTGCAGCCTGGGGACACCTGTGTGAGGGGACGCTAGAGGCTGCTGCCGGCCCGAGAGCAGCCGGGATCAGGCACACCTGGGAAGCCGTATCCTGGCCACGTACTGGCCTCTCAGAGACCCTGGGTCCCCTGACCGGAAGGGCGCAGTGGATAAGCAGGTGTTTGTATCGGTTTCCCCAGGGCCGCAGACAGAGATGCTAGGAGAGCCAGGAGAATGGGGCAGTGCCGGGGCTGCGGACTGCTGCTTTGACTCTGGGGCTTGCTACTTTGCTAGGCACCTGGGACCCTAGGCGTTTTGCTAGTCTTGCAGGGTGGAGGTAGGGGGCAGCCATCAGGATTTTGATGTCTTCTGTCTTTGAATGGACTGCTCACTCTGCTGTATTCTCCCAAGATGAGGCTGCTGGCGCTGGTGGTGTTGGCTCTCCTTGCTGTCACTCAAGCAGAGGAGGGAGCCAGGCTCCTGGCCTCCAAGTCGCTGCTGAACAGATACGCGGTGGAGGGACGAGACCTGACCTTACAGTACAACATCTACAACGTGGGCTCAAGGTGAGGCCGCCCTGGGGTTGCTGCCCTTTTCTAGGCTCTTTGTTCATGTGGGAACAGGGATCATCCTGGTGGGTAGCGGTTTCCTCTGGGAGACTGCCAGCCTTGGATTTCCTGAGTGAGTGAATTTACTGCGGGGCCCTACTTTTTGGTTCACTCCCCAAATGGCCGCCATGGCCGGCATGCGCCGATCTGAAGCAGGAGCCAGGTGCTTTTCCTGGTCTCCCACATGGGTGCAGGGCCCAAGCACCTGGGCCATCCTCCACTGCACTCCCGGGCCACAGCAGAGAGCTGGACTGGAAGAGGAGCAACCGGGACTAGAACCCGGTGCCCATATGGGATGCTGGCACCGCAGGCAGAGGATTAACCAAGTGAGCCACGGCGCCGGCCCCAGGAAGACATTCTTTTCTGAGCGTAGGAGGCTGCCCTCCACTTTGTAGGTTAGAAGACAGGGAGGTTGCAAGAATCGTGAAAGGAGGAGGGAAAGACCAAGATGCAGAAGACACCATCCTTTGCTACCTTGAGCTGCTTCTGGTCTAAGAGCCTTCCTTTCATTGTATTCTGTTTAATCTTCTCCTCGCCCTCCCAGTGCATACAGAGGTAAAGAGACTTTGAGGCCAGAATGGATGGGGCCCACTGCCTCTCGGGTACTGGAGCATGTTGGTGCATCTGAGCAATAGAATCCAGTCCTTGGCCTGGAGTCCTCGATGTGGTACACCCGCGTCACTGGGCAGCTCCTGTCTCTGTCTTGGGCACTTCTCACCTTGTAGATCAGGCAGGCCCGGGCGCTTGGCGATTGCTCTGATTGCCTCCCCGTGACTGCTAACCCCTTTGTTTGTTTCACCCTCTAGTGCTGCATTAGAGGTGGAATTATCCGATGACTCCTTCCCTCCAGAAGATTTCGGCATCGTCTCTGGGATGCTCAGTGTCAAATGGGACCGGATTGCCCCGTATCCTCTTGGCCCGGGGCGGTGGTGGGCGGAGCAGCAGGGATACTCGCAGTAGGCTGGGTGTGCGTGGCTGCTCGCCTGTCCTCTCTGGAGGAGATGCAGCAGGAGGTTAATGGTGTGAACATGATTTAGAGAGGACCTGATCCTCAGTAGCACCTAAAGTTCAGCTTATAAGGTCTTGAACCGTGGTGGCTGGAAGATGTAGGCACTTATAAAGATGTTTGTGACCAGGCAAGACTCTTTAAGGTGCTTTTTAAAGAATTCAAAGGGATGTTCGCATAGAGGGCCTGAGTAACCTTTTTTTTTTTTTTTTAAGATTTATTTGTTTGAAAGAATTAGAAAGGGAGAAGGAGAGACGGAGAGAAATCTTCCATCTGCTGGTTCACTGCTTAAACGGCCGCAATGGCCAGAACTGGGCCAGTCTGAAGCCAGAATCATCTTTGTGGGTGCAGAGGCCTGAGGACTTGGGCAATCTTCTGTTTCCCTAGGTGCGTTAGCAGGGACATAGTGGCTGGGACTCAAACCAGAGTTCATATGGGATGCCGGTGCTGCAAGTGGTGGCTTTACCCACTATGCCAGAGCGCCAACCACCCAAGTAAAGTCTCTTCTCCTTCTGTTGGTTCACCCCCCAAATGACCGCTACGGCTGGAGCTACGCCGATCTGAAGCCAGGAGCCAGGTGCCTCCTCCTGGTCTCCCATGCGGATGCAGGGGTCCAAGCACTTGGACCATCCTCCACTGCCTTCCCAGACCGCAGCAGAGAGCTGGACTGGAAGAGGAGCAGCCAGGACTAGAACCAGTGCCCACGTGGGATGCCGGCATCTCAGGTGGAGGATTAACCAAGTGAGCCACGGTGCCGGCCCCTCTTTTTTTTTTTTTTTTTTTTATTTGAAAGGCGGAGTTACAGTGAGAGATCTTTCATCTACTGGTTCATTCCCCAAATGGCTGCAGCAGCCAGGGCTGGGCTAGGCTGAAGCTAGGAGCTTCATTTGGGGCTCCCACATGGTTGCAGGAACCCAAAGACTTTCTGATGCTTTCTCAGGCACATTAGCAGGGAGCTGGATCAGAAGTGGAGCAGCCGAGACTTGAACTGGTGCCCTTGAACTGGGATGCTGGCATTGCAGGCAGCAGTGTAACCAATTATGCCACAGCGCCGGCCCCTTGAAGTCTCTTCTTAGACAATGAGTCTTACTGTGATCTACCAGTCATTTCCTGAGTAGTGAATTAGGTCCTTTCATTTCCCCTTGTGCATTAAAGTATATTTAGATTTTCTGGTGAGGGTAAATGTTCTCTTTGTATTTTTTGTTTTCTTTCCTTTTTTTTCTACCCCCCAAAAGCACTTCCTTCATTGACAGTCAATGAAAGGTTTTCTGTGAGCTTAAGTGACTATAGCATATGTGGCTTTGAAAGTATACTTCAAAAACCCTGAGTGCATCACGGACCGCTTAAAATTTAGCTAGAAAGACATCTCGCCCCACACACTTTAGACCTCAGAAAATCTATATTTTTCATGCCTGCAGAGTATTGCAGACACGAAATCACCACACGTGTTGGCAGATGTTTTGTGAATGATCCATTTAGTCCTCAAGTTGAAAGGTTTTGACAGCCTTAGCTGCTCTTTGCCTTCCTTAACCCTTGGGCCAGGGCTAGCAACGTCTCCCACACCGTGGTCCTGCGGCCTCTCAAGGCTGGGTATTTCAACTTCACCTCCGCGACCATCACCTACCTGGCCCAGGAGGATGGGCCTGTTGTGGTGAGTTGTCCAAACCGGCTTCTCAGCTGGATCGGGCTGGGATCTACCTTCTAATGCGCAGAAAGCTTGCACAGAAGCCACTGAATTCTGAGGGCGCTGTGGCTGACAGTAGCACTTGCTATTGTCCCAGAGAAGGAGTGGTGGGGAGGTCCCGGAACAGAGCGGCTGAAGTGCACGGGAGGGGAGTCCGCAGCGTTCCCTCCGTGCCTGTGCTCCCCTTCCAGTCTGCCCGGCGGTTGCTGGCCCTGCCTTTCCAGGCCGGCTCCTGCGCCACCGCCAGAGGCTCCTTTTCTGCTGGTTCTTTTCACCAAATCTTCCCTGAGCACATCCACACTTCGGTAGCGCTTACGCTCTGTGCCCCTTGATCATTTGGTTACTTACTGTCTGGTAGTTCTCTTGTGTGTAGGTTTTCCCTCCCTCCTCCCAATTTAATTAGAAATGAAGCCAAGGATTTTGGATTACGTTTCTCTCTGTTTCCCCTATATAACACACACTCAGAACTAAATAATTTTTGATTGATTGATAGAAAAACCAGCAGACCTTCATGGATCCCCTGAGATGTGCTAGATTCTGGAGAATACCAAGAAGATTAAGGTATTTTCCTTAAAAAGCTTAGGTCGTAAATGTGTGGAGCACAGATGTGTGGCCCTGTGACAGGACCATGCACATGGGCTGCAGGCTGCTCAGAACACGGGAAGGGACTTCGCAGTCACCCATGGCACCGAGAGGAACCTAAGGTTCCCTGACACTCGGGAGTGCACTTTTGGTAACTTGTTTTCTCATCAACCACAAGGAACCCTGCCCTTAGACTCCTAGCTGCCCTTTCACAGCGTCTGTCATTTCTGCTGTCAGAACCGACCTCATGACTGTTGGTTCCGCCTGGTGCGTGATGGGTTAATAGACGAGCTCAAAGGCCCTGCTGCCACCAGAGCACAAAACTGTTTGCAGTGTGCTCCAGGCTCTTGGCCTCCTCTCTTCAGACAAAGGAATGTGGGCCAGACTCAGCCGCTCCTCTTCTAGGGTACAGTTAGGATTCCTGGCTAGGTCACTTAGCCTGTGTCAACCGTGCGAGGCAGAGAAGAGCGTTTTCACTTGAGGAATAAGTAAATGATTGGCAAGGGCCAGTCATTCCCGTGCACTCCCAGCAGCCTCGAGGGGCCAGTGGTGGTGAGCAGCTTTCCCCTTCGCCAAGTCTGAAGTGAAGGTGGAAGGATTTGGCTTTAATCTCAGTTGCACACCCGACCTGCCCTGTTCAGTAAGTGCTCAGGACCAGGTGTTTCTGAGGCCTCCTGACTCCTAATTTAGCTGCCTTTGCATACAACACTCTTTTTTATCTTTTTTTTTTATTTATTTGAAATGCAGAGTTACAGAGGCAGAGCGAGAGAGAGCGAGCGAGCTCTTCCATCTGCTGGTTCACTCCCCAAATGGCCACAAGGGCTGGAGCTGAGCCTTTCTGAAGCCAGGAGCTTCATCAGGGTCTCCCATGCAGGCGCAGGGGCCCAAGCACTTGGGCCATCTTCTACTGCTTTCCCAGGCCACAGCAGAGAGCTGGATCAGAAGTGGAGCAGCTGGGACTCGAACCGGCCGCCATACGGGATGCTGGCACTGCAGGCGGTGGCTTTACCCGCTGCACTGCAGCGCTGGCTCCTGCGTACGACACTCGAGACTTATCCAACTGTCTGTAGTTAAAAGCTTTTCCTCATCTTGAAGCTCTTGGGGCTCTTTGAGAACTACGAAGCCGATCCTTAGGACTGGGTTGGTTGGGACTGCCCACTTTCAGGTGGGGTGTGTTAGAGACTTTCCTTAATTCCTACTTTTCTTCTTTTCAGATTGGTTCTACCAGTGCACCTGGACAGGGAGGCATCCTGGCTCAGCGGGAGTTTGATAGGAGATTCTCCCCCCATTTTGTAAGCTATTCCCTCGTCATTCCCCCAGTTTGGGAACACTGCTTTGGTTCTGGGACCTCTTAGGATCCTTAGGAGATTTTTAAAAAAATATTTTATTTATTTTTATTTATTTGAGAGGTAGAGTTACAGACAGTGACAAGGAGAGACAGAGAGACAGGTCTTCCTTCCGCTGGTTCACTTCCCAGATGGCCACAACGGCCGGAGCAGCACCTATCTGAAGCCCGGAGCCAGGAGCTTCCTCCAGGTCTCCCACGTGGGTGCAGGGGCCCAAGCACTTGGACCATCCTCCACTGCCCTCCCGGGCCACAGCAGAGAGCTGGACTGGAAGAGGAGCAGCTGGGACTAGAACCGGGACCCATATGGGATGCCGGCCCTACAGGTGGAGGATTAACCTACTGCACCACAGTGCCGGCCCCAGAAGATTTGTTTTATGAATTGATTCTTGCCCTACCTGAGTTTTATTTTTATATATATATTTTTTCCTTTTTGGTGTCGAATATCCCAATTTTACCACTCCCGGAAGTTTTTGACAATGAAAACACAATCGCCAGGACCGTAAAGCTGGCCTTTTCCTCTGTGAGCTTTGAGTAGAGCCCCATTTTACAGTCTTGGGTCTACTTTGAGGTTTAAAAGATTCCTGAAGGAAAGTCAGGTGGGAACTTGGAAGTGGTGTCGTCCAGGCGAGAGAAGGCTTTGAGGAGCTGCTGAAGACACTGACTGAGGGAATCCAGGCAGTAAGCGGTTACTGAGTCCTTAATGCTGTGCTCATCCGCACTTCACCTGGGGAAGCCGGTGATGAGCGAGACGCAGGCCCTTCCACTAGCGCCCCTGGGGCTCACAGAGTGAACGGGGGGGAGGGGCATGCAGTGGGGACCTCGAACCCGCTTCCCGGCCCAGAGAGGGTTTCTACAGTGGGTGGAGGTTAGTCAGGCGTTGAAGGAAAAGGGAGCAGCTCAGACACCAGAGAGAGCGGCTTGCACTGTATGGGGGCTGGGGCAGCGTGTGCAGGGGGGAGCGGGAGCGGGGTGTCCACGCTGGGAGTGGGATCGGGTCACAGGGAACTTGACTGAGCATCCCCGTCTCCACATTTGCCTGGCAGCCCATCTGGGCCGACTCCGGCAGGGCCTTTGACTTTGCACCTGGAAAACAGGGGTCCTCAGAGCTGCTGTGGGCCAAGCACGGCCAGAGTTTAAACAGCTGCGGGGCTCCTTCCTCCCTGGGCTGCTCCTTCTCTAACCTGCATTTCTAAGCGCGACCTTTGTTCTTCACAGCTGGACTGGGCAGCCTTCGGGGTCATGACCCTTCCCTCCATCGGCATCCCCCTGCTGCTCTGGTACTCCAGCAAGAGGAAATACGACACCCCCAAAACCAAGAAGAACTGATGGGGCTCCCACGGGCCTCTTCGAAGAAATCCAGGTGCTTTCCAGACTCCAAAGGGGATCTCAGACGCAGTCTCCTCTCCCTTAGCCACTGGCCACCTCCTCTTGGATCCCACCCTGCTCGCAGCCAGAGCGAAGGGCTGGGCCGAGGAGTCTGGGGGGGCATCCTTGGGTCCGTCGTGAAGCCATACAAACGGGAATGCCTTGGCAACAGCCTGGAGCCCAGCGGCGCTCTGGGACCCTCCCGAGGTGCTGTCGGTGTATTGCTGGCAATGCGAACTCTCGGGTCCAGCAGGGGCACCTCAGAGACCACCTGACACCACTCCCGTCACCTACTCTCCCCCCTCAGAAGAGGGTAGGAGAGGAAATGGAAGCTGTGGGACTCTGGGAGGCGACCCAGTGTCTGTCCTGGGTCAGGCAAGCGCTTACCAAGTGGGGTTTTCTAATAAAAGCAAGTGCCACACTGCCTTGTCTGTTGCCGTCACTCGGGTGAGTGAGCACAGGTGAGCTGCTGGTGCTCAGGATCCAGGCACCCAGCCTTGTGAGCAGTGAGTCAAGGCCCAGCCTCCCGGCCTTGGGGCGGTGGGTCCTGCTGCCACAGAGCTGTCTGCCCCCTTGGGAGTCCCTGCTTCCCAAGATCATCCTGTCTGCCACCACTTTTTTTTTTTTTTTTGACAGGCAGAGTGGACAGTGAGAGAGACAAAGAGAAAGGTCTTCCTTTGCCGTTGGTTCACCCTCTAATGGCTGCCACGGCCGGTGCTCTGCGGCCGGCGCACTGCGCTGATCCGAAGCCAGGAGCCAGGTGCTTCCTCCTGGTCTCCCATGTGGGTGCAGGGCCCAAGCACTTGGGCCATCCTCCACTGCACTCCTGGGCCACAGCGGAGAGCTGGCCTGGAAGAGGGGCAACCGGGACAGAATCCGGCACCCTGACTGGGACTAGAACCTGGTGTGCCGGCGCCGCAGGCAGAGGATTAGCCTAGTGAGCCGCGGCTCCGGCCTGCCACCACATATTCTACTACCCCGCCTTGTCCATCAGCTGCCCCGAACAGCTAGAAAAGATCGGGTGGAGCAGGGCGGCCCGCAGGGGAGCAGCTGCTCTCAGGCCCTGCGAGCCATTCTACTCTATTGATTGATTTTTTTTTTTTTTTTTTGAAAGGCAGACAGGGATCCTCCATCAGCTGGTTCACTTCCCAAATGCCCACAGGAACTCAATTTGGGTCTCCCACACCGCAGGGACCTAAGTACTTTGTCCATCACCACTGCTTTCCAGGGAAGCAGGAAGCCAGAATGGGAGGTGGAGCCGGGACCTGAACCAGGGACGCAAGCATCCCGTGCCAGCGGCCTGCTCGTACAGACTTCCCTTGACAAGCTAGCGCTCAGGCGTGACGCTGGCCCTGTCGCTGTTTGAGAACTCACTTTCCTCCTCTCAGGCTTGAGTTTATTCTCGGTCCCCGTGGCTCGAGCTCAGCCCAGGCAGAGGGGCCTGGGCGTCCAGGTTGGGCCCTAGAAAGACAGAGGCTTTTGCTGCAGCAGCAGTGGGGAGAAGCCGCTGTGAGCCGGCCCTGTCCGACCCAGGAATGCCGTGGTCCGGCCACAGCCTCCCGGCGGGAGGGAGACCCAACAAATGCCCGCTTTGTTCCTGCCACCGGGTTTCCCAGTTCAGACTCTGCTCCCCCAGCTCCCCTGCCCAACCGGTTTAACCTTTCCTTAGCCCAGCAGCGGGAGCCTCTGGGCCCCGAGACGATGAAAAGGACATGGAGACAACGGGAGGCTCCCGATGGAGTCGCCCTCCGCCAACTCACATCCCTCTTCCAGGGGCTGCAGCTTGGACGCCTCGGGACTGGCCAGGTCAGAGGGTGAGGAGGCGCATGTGCCCAGGAGAGTGGGGGCGGAAGGGTAGCGGGTGGAGAACAGGTGCAGGGAAGAGAAGAGAAGCCCGTAGGACCCGTTCACCTTGCCTCGGACTGTGGGATGTTAGTCTCGGGGCAGGAACACACCACGGTGCATCCGTGCAGGCTCCCCCGGAAATGTGACTCAGTGAACCCGAGGGAGTGGGGGTTCTGGCGTGGACAACAGGCTCCAAGTCCCAGTTCTGGAAGCTGACTGGTTTCTTCCTCCGTCTGAACCTGGGAGGGGCTCCTCCCCCGGAGGCCGGGGGGTCTTTACTGCACCCTTCTCTGCGGGACTCCGCTCCCTGCATCCTGGCCCCTGTTGAGGGGGAAGGATACCAGGAGGGGAGCCCAAGTGAGAAGAGCAGCATTGTGGAGGCAGTTCAAGAGAAAACCAGTTACTTCATCTCTCTGATCGGCATCCTTGGAGGCCGGGGTGGAATTCGAACCCCCCTTAAGTGCTGGTGGTGGAGAATATAAGAGCCTCTAAAATCTATAGACAGACAGGCTGCGCTGGAATCATTGGCTTCAGGATTGCACCCTGTTGACTTCTTGTAATTTAATAGGAGGAGTGGCACAGTCTCCCTGCGCATTTAAGTAGAAAGGCCCCTGGGGAGGCAGGGACCCTGGTCGCTGCTTGTGTGCAGATCTGTGAGGGGACAGGGAACGTCAGCCTGAGCCTGCTTCCTTTCCGGAGATTAAGGGCCCAAAGCCCAAACAGACTCCGCCCTGAAAGGCAACACAGATAGGAACCCAGCTGCCAGCAGGTGCCAGATGCCCTCCCACACCCTGGAGACCAGCCCTTGGGCCCTTCAGCTGGAATCGGCTCACACACGTGGGTGCACACGCACACACACACGCACACCCCATTACCACCACCACCACCACCACCCCCAGTACCAGGAGGAACCTGGTGCCTGGTTTCTGATCCCTTTACATACTAGGTTTTGGAACTCCACCTGAAGAAAGTAAACAGGACTCCACTAAAGGGAGCCGGGGGCAAGTCAGTGAAATTCAGCAAGGCTAAAACTCATGAGAGAGCAGCTCAGGGTGGCACTGGCCATGGGGGCCGGGGGGCCGGGTACAGCCCCAAGTCAACCAGTTGCACGGGCTGGGACCGCAGATAAATGACTCCCACTTGGAGAGCCTGGCCCGTGGTGAGCTTGTTTCACTGGAGGATTTCAGAGTCCCCGGCCCCCGGCCCCCGCCCCCGCCCTGCCCCACTTGCCCCGCCCCAGCAGGGTGGGCAGGCGTCTCCCTGTGTTCTTAGGAAGTGAGAAGCATGGGCCCGGCCAGCTAGGAAAGGCTACGCACGGTGGTCGCGCACCTGGCGGCAGCTGCCCTCTTCCTCTCACCTGGAATGCGAATTGGAGAGCAATGATCCACCGAGGATCACCTAGTTTAATCTCGTGTAACCGAGCCGAGGGACAGGGCAGAATGGTTTCTTCGAGCTAACCCCACAAGCTGCAGCCTGTGTATTCAATGCCGGCTACCATGGGCTGGCATTCCTGCGCCACCATCTACATGAGCTTACATGAGACCCGGGCTCTAACAGAGGTGGGAAGGAGACTAACTCTTCCAAGGCCCCGTAACCCGTGAGTCGGCAGAGCCAGCCAGGACCTGCCAGCTCCAGCGCGCACCTTCCACTACATCACTGGCCGGCAGAGGAGGGCTCCTGTTACCAGTTACCTCGCCCCGCTGGCTGTCCTCTGCCTGGGGGGAGCAGGGAGGGTGAGTCAGCGCCCCCACCCTGGGGAGCTGCTATCAGGGAAGTGGGGGGAGGCAGTTGGTCAAATACCCTGCAGGCCGACCGACCGTATCCACAACAAGCCGTGCGGAGTTGCTTGGTCACTCCAGTTCCTGTAGGCGAGGCCAGGCCTGGTCAGCTGTAGCTGCCCTCAGTGGCTCCTCCCTGAACTTTCATCACACGGAAAAAAAAAAAAAATCTTTCCTCCTGTCCTGCTGGAACCTGCCTCTTAAAGGGACCAACAAGCAGCTTTGAAGCTGAATTTGAGAGCGGGTAAAGGACTTTGCTGACCCCACGAGGACCTGGCCAGTTAGCCTTCCATCCCCGGACTCTCCCCAAGAGGCCTCCTCCCTGCCCCAGCTTCTCCCTGGTCCCTGCTGCAGGGAAGGGGCAAGTGCCCTGGGATGTCAGCTTCCCACATTCCCTGCCCTCAGGATGACCCCACTTTGGCTTCCTGCACCTGTTTCCCTGGGACGAGCCTCCCAGAGCCTGTGGCCATCCTTTGTTCGGGGCCTGCTGAGGCTGGAGCGCTGGCACTGAAGGGGTTAAAGGCCCGTGCACAGCACTGTCCAGGGTGTTTGAAGTAGGGCGGGGAAGGGAAGGGCTAGCGGAGCTGAAGAGGCCACTGGTCTGCGCTGGAATGAGTGCCCTGTCTCCCATGCAAACTCCTGGACCATGAGCAGCTCCCTTCACAGGACCAAGAAAGAGGCCCCCCCATCAAGGTGCTGGACTGGAATCTTAAAGGGACCACTGGAAACAGGACTTGTCCCTGTAGTGAGGTCCCCACCTGAGGGCAGGAACAGGTGCCCCATCTTCGGGACTTCTCCCGGGTCCGGTGAGTTGCCTTCCTCTCTGTGCCGGGTCTTCCCCGGGAGCAGGTGTCTTCAGGAGCCCCTCTTCTCCACTCAGCCTGCTGCTCCCAGCTGCCTTGTTTGCTTAGGGTGTGTGTGTGTGTGTGTACACACTGTGTAAATAGGGAACCACAGCCATGGCCAGTGGTTAATTAACACAGCTTGTTTGGCAAATGATGCTAAACCCTTTATACACATTCATTCTTTATCCTCATAATCCTATGGGGTTGACATACCAGAATCCTTATAGTAAATGTATGGCTTAGAGAAGTTAAATAACTAACTGTGTCAGTTAAAAGTTGTAGGCCTGGGGTTCAGATTCAAGTTCATGGCATAGCAAAGTCCATTATGTTCTTTTTGGTCTTGTTTTCCCACACAGGAGGTGTAGACACTAAGGATGTCTCTGGAATCTTGAAAGCCTGACATCCTAATTCTCCCAGGGCTTCCTTCCTCTTATCCTGTCGTGGGTTCCTTTGATCCCTGGGGGCTAACTGGGGAATATAAAGAGCCACCAGCTCACACCTGAGAGCTAGGGCCTTCCAGATTGTCATCCACCAGACTGGGGGTTCTCTGCTCCGCCCACTGCCTTGCTATTTTCTGGGAGCTAACAGGTTAATGCTTGGGCTAAGGTGGCCAAAGTCTTCTCAGGTGTGTCCCTTGAACCTCAGGCCCTCTTGCCCCACCCTCTGGCACAGCAGCCAGAACTCATGCCAAGAAACCGGCAGGAGGTTCGAGAGGAGTGGTTGGCCCGGCCCTCCTTCTTCCCTGTCCCCCATGTAGTACGGGCTGGGCTGGTCCCGAGCCCCGGTACAATCGGCAGACAGCTACAGGTCCTGCTGAAAGGAACAGGACAGAGTCCCTGGGTTTAGTTTAATAACCAAAACAAAGCAAAACAAAACAAAAAGCAGGTAATCAGACTTGGAAGCCCAAGGCAACAAAAATTCCTGGCTGACGTGTGAGGCCGGTTGATTTTATCATCGAGGTGGGGGTGATTTAGGGTGGATGTTTGAGATGCCTGATTGCTGACTTCCTAGACAGGGTGTGGTTGGGTTAGGGGGCTGGAGATGCTGACTGCCTGTCCCATGTGGAACACCCAGAATTGAGAACTGATAGTAAACTTGGTAGCTGCCCTGGGAGCAGGTGGATGGCTTTCAACCCAGAAGCTGATGTGGGAAGCGGCTTTCGCCTGCACTGGCCCCTGCCTGGATTTGCATGTAGAACCTCTGGTTCCTCTTTCTTCTGCCTCATACTTGGGAGATGCTGAAGTGATGTTTGCTGAATGAATGGGTCCCAGAGGGGAGCCTTTGCCTTCTTGTCATAGACCTGCATGTCAGAGAAGAGAATGGGTTCCAGGACCCCGGCGTTCCAGCTGGCGGGGGTGGGGGTGGGGGTGGCGGGAGGTGGCAGAAGCTCAGGCGCTGCTGCCGTGCACGGAGCTGTCCTGTGAGCAGGAGCGTGCAGGCACGGGGCCCCCAAGGGCCTTCTTTGCTGAGGCCAAGAGAAGCTCAGTGTTAGCTCTCTTCGGATTAATGGTTCACTTCCCAGGGGAGAAGCTACGGGAGGTTAAACGTTGAACCATCAAAGGCTTTCCTGTGACCCTGTGCTACCAGGGCCAGGAGCCCCGGAGGAGAAGCCAGCACACACGTCAGCTGGCCTCGGCCTTGCGGCCCGGGCTTATGGGTCTTCTCCATTGTTGCCCACCCTCAGGAGGTTTAGGATCCAGCACAGGACACGGGACACGGGGTGGACACGAGACACAGTTGCAGGAAGCCCCTCAGGCTGCTAAGGAGCCGGCAGTGTTGCCGCGGGGCCAGCCCGCTGTTTGGTTGCTATCTGCAGTTCCTAGCCTCAGTAGTTGCTGGCAGCAAACATAACCGAGGGCCCTGCCTGCCCCATACCTCCTTCAGATTTCTAAGACAACAGAGGGAGTAGAATGGACAAATTTAACTTCTTTGGAACCTCCATCTAATTTCTTTTGGAAGCTGCTTCCTTTTTTTTTTTTTTTTTTTTTTAAGATTTACTTATTTGAAAGAGTTACACAGAGAGAGATGGAGAGGAGAGACACACAGAGAGTTTCCATCTTCTGGTTTATTCACCAGATGTCCACTATGGCCAGGGCTAGGCCAGGGCAAAGCTGGGAGCCAGGAACTCAATCCAGGTCTCCTGCGGGTGGCAGGGACTCAATCACTTGAGCCATTGTGTGCCGCCTTCCAAGACGTGCAGAAGTGGGAGCCAGGGATCGGGAGCGGAGCTGGCACTCTGACAGGGGCTATGGACAGCCTGAGCACTAGGCCACATGCCCACTCCTGCTGGGGCTTCCATGTGCCCGCCTCCCCGACACTGGCTGCAGAATGCTGTTGGGAACGCAAGGCTTGATGTCTCTCTCCTCCCCACTGAGATTTGGAGACCCAGTGGCTCTAGACCAGGAGCCTGCCAACTTTTTTGGTAAAGACCCAGATAATAAATATCTTGGGCTTTGCAGGCCATACGGTCCCTGTCGCGACTACCAGCTTTGCTGCTAAGGCAAAAACAGCCCAAGACAATATGTAAATGAATGAGTAAGGCTTTGTTCCAAAAAAACCCTTTATTTATAGACACAAAGTTTTTTAATTTTTTAAAAAAGATTTTATTTATTTGAGAAACAGAGTTATAGACAGAGAGAGGGAGAGAGAGAGAGGTCTTCTATCTGCTGGCTCCCTCCCCAAAAGGCCACAATAGCCAGAGTTGCATCAATCCAAGGCCAGGAGCCTGGAGCTTCTTCTGGGTCTCCCACATTGGTCCAGAGGCTCGAGCACTTGGGCTATCTTCCACTGCTTTCCCAGGCACATTAGCAGAGAGCTGGATCAGAAGTGGAACAGCCGGGACTTGAACCAGCGCCCATATAGAATGCCGGCACTGCAGGCGGCGGCTTAACCCACCACGCTGCAGCGCTGGCCCTAGACACAAAGTTTGATCTCATCTAATTTTCTGTGTTGTAAAGTATGATTTTTTTTCCCCAACCAGTTAAAAGAGATGGCAGGAAAGATGTGCCCCGCGGGTCATAGCGTCTGTGAACCCTGCTCTAAGTTACCAGAGACTGTTCTGTCCCCTCCTTTCTCTCCGCAGAGGACAGCTGCTTCTTGCTCTGGGTACTCACTCATGATGACCGGTCTCCACCACAGTTGTGTCTGTCTTGGCCTGTGGGTTACTTATTCTCACTCTCAAAATAAGGAGCCGGTGCTGGGGCACAGCAGGTTAAGCTGCTGCCTGCAGTGCCGGCATCCCACATAGGTGCCCATTTGAGTCCCAGCTGCTCCACGTCCAATCCAGCTCCCTGCTAATGCGCCTGGGAAAGCAGTAGACGATGAGCCTAGTGCTTGGGCCCCTGAACCCACGTGGGAGACTCAAACGAGCCTCCTGGCTCCTGGCTTCAGCCTAGCTCAGCCCACGCTGTTGTGGCCATTTGGGGAGTGAACCAGCAGATGGAGGATCGATCTCTCTCTCTCTCTCTCTCTCTCTCTCTCTCTCTCTCCCTCCCCTCCTCTCTCTGTAACTCTGCCTTTCAAACAAACAAACAAATCAATCTTTAAAAACAACAACAACAAAGAGATGAGATTTAGCAAGGTGGCCTCAACCCCCTGCCAGAGATCTTCCCTCCTCCATCTCCTGACATCCCAGCTGGGGCCCCCACGGAGCGGTCTCCCCCTCCTTCCCTCCCACCAGTCTCTCCCTTGCCTTCCTCCCATCTTCCCCTGGCTCCCAAGCCGCAGGAAACCCTGGGAGGGTGCGGCCCGGGCTGGGTCTCACAAGCAGCTTTATTTAGCTCCTGAATGAGATCACATTTAATGTCACATCACTGCTTCCGCTGCTGAGAGATAGGAGGTTCCGAAATAGGTGTGGGACCAGATGCTCCCTGGAGATGGGGCTGGGGGTGGGGAAGGGGCTCTAGGAAGTCCCTTACTTGTCTTCCTGCTCTGTGTCCCATGGTTTCCCACCGTTACCGAGACCAGCAGTGTCTCGGGTCCCCTCCTCCAAGAGCTTAACCTTCGCCAAATGCACTGGTCAGCGGTACTTTCTTAGGCCTTCTACTGAGTCTTAGGAGAGCAACACAGGCTGGAGCAGCGGCTCACTAGGCTAATCCTCCGCCTTGCGGTGCCGGCACACCGGGTTCTAGCCCTGGTCGGGGTGCCGGATTCTGTCCCGGTCGCTCCTCTTCCAGGCCAGCTCTCTGCTATGGCCTGGGAGTGCAGTGGAGGATGGCCCAGGTGCTTGGGCCCTGCACCCCATGGGAGACCAGGAGAAGTACCTGGCTCCTGGCTTCGGATCAGCGCGGTGCGCCGGCTGCAGCAGCCACTGGGGGGGTGAACCAACGGAAAAGGAAGACCTTTTTCTCTCTCTGTCTCTCACTGTCCACTCTGCCTGTCAAAAAAAAAAAAAAAAAAAAAAAAAAGGCCAGCGCCGCGGCTCACTAGGCTAATCCTCCGCCTTGCGGCGCCGGCACACCAGGTTCTAGTCCCGGTCGGGGTGCCGGATTCTGTCCTGGTTGCCCCTCTTCCAGGCCAGCTCTCTGCTGTGGCCAGGGAGTGCAGTGGAGGATGGCCCAGGTGCTTGGGCCCTGCACCCCAGGGGAGACCAGGAAAAGTACCTGGCTCCTGGCTCCTGCCATCAGATCAGCGCGGTGCGCCAGCCGCGGCGGCCATTGGAGGGTGAACCAACGGCAAAGGAAGACCTTTCTCTCTGCCTCTCTCTCTCACTGTCCACTCTGCCTGTCAAAAAAAAAAAAAAAAAAAAGAGCAACACAGGATTTTAACACCGGGAGACACCCATTATTCAAAACTCGGAGACTGTAATTCCTTTAAGGTGGTGCAGGGCTTTGAAGCGCGTCGTATCTGCGAGCTCCGCCACCTTCAAAAGCCACATGACCTTGGGATGTTGCCCAACCTTCTTAAGCCTCAGCTTTGCCTGTGAAATCACAGGAATGATAACGCCTCCCTGGTGAGGATGTGGATGGACTTGCTGATAACTGATAACGTGTGCAATGCAAGTAGCCTTGCACTTGGCGCTCAGCAAACACTATTAGTATTGTTATTGTGGGCACATCGAGAGAGAGAAAAGGGCCCCAGATAGAAGCAGAAATAGGCATTACATGCAGGGCCTTCAAAAAATTCATGGAAAATTCATATTATTAAAAAAGTGCATGCGTTTCAAAATGCACCAACTTATTTTTAATTCCATTTCCATGAACTTTTTATTTTAAAGATTTTACTTACTTATTTGAGAGGTGGAGTTACAGACAGTGAGAGGGAGAGACAGAGAGAAAGGTCTTCCTTCCGTTGGTTCACTCCCCAAATGGCCACAACTGCTGGAGCTATGCCGATCTGAAGCCAGGAGCCAGGAGCCTCTTCCGGTCTCCCACATGGGTGCAGGGGCCCAAGGACCTGGGCCATCTTCTACTGCTATCCCAGACCACAGCAGAGAGCTGGATTGGAAGAGAAGCAGACAGGGCTAGAACCGGCGCCCATGTGGGATGCCAGCGCCACAGGCGGAGGATTGTGCCACAGCACCAGCACCTCCATGAACTTTTTAAAAACATTTTTATTGGCCAGCGCCGTGGCTCACTAGGCTAATCCTCCGCCTAGTGGCGCCGGCACACTGGGTTCTAGTCCCGGTTGGGGCGCCAGATTCTGTCCCGGTTGCCCCTCTTCCAGGCCAGCCCTCTGCTGTGGCCCGGGAGTGCAGTGGAGGATGGCCCAGGTGCTTGGGCCCTGCACCCCATGGGAGACCAGGAAAAGCACCTGGCTCCTGGCTCCTGGCTCCTGCCATTGGATCAGCGCGGTGCGCCGGCCGCAGCGCGCCGGCCGCGGTGGCCATTGGAGGGTGAACCAACGGCAAAGGAAGACCTTTCTCTCTGTCTCTCTCTCTCACTGTCCACTCTGCCTGTCAAAAAAATTTTTTTATTTATTTATTTTTTTAAAAAGATGTATTTATTTGAATGACAGAGTTACAGAGAGAAAACAACAAAAACAAAAAAAGAGGAAAAAATAAAAGAAATTAAAAAAAAAAAAAGAGTTACAGATAGAGAAGGAGAGACAGAGAGAGATCTTCCTTCTGCTGGTTCACTCCCCAAATGGCCACAATGGCCAGGGCTCGACCAGCCTGAAGCCAGGAGCCAGGAGTTTTTTTCAGGTCTCCCATGTGGGTAGCAGGGGCCCAGGTACTTGGGCCATCCTCTGCTGCTTTCCCAGGCGCATTAGCAGGGAGCTGGATCGGAAGCAGAGCAGCCGGGACTAGAACTGGTGTCCATTTGGGATGCTGCATCACAGGCAATGGCTTAACCCGTGCTGGACCACCGCACCAGCCCCATAAGCCTTATCTTTTGAAGGAAAGAGTGTGAAGTGTTGGCATTACTGCATGTGGAACAGAGGTCAGAAAACAGGACGACGCTGAGTCGTCTTTACAGCGGGTGGAGCCGGTGAGTGGGATGACAGTGACGCAGGGAAAAGGCTGACCTTAGAGAGGAGCCCAGACTCCAGCTGGTCCTGCTGGATGGCCGAAGAGGGGCAGGAGACAGCACGGTGTGCAGGTCAGCGGTGGCGCTCGCCCTTCTTCCTGAGGCAGGGGCAGGAGGCACCGAGAAGCACCCGGCGTGCCCGAGTCCATCCTGCAGCACCGCAGGGGCCTTTCTGCTTCTCGGTGCTCCCAGGACACCAGAGCACGCGACACCCTGCCAGTGCCCCTGGGTCGCTGTCGTGTCCAGTGAGCATCTGCAGGTCCTGCTCTTCCCCTCCCCTGCCCCTCCCAGAGGATCTCCCCTGGGGGCTGGCCAAGGGGTTCCCTCTGCACCGCTCCCAGGAAGATGGGCATGGGTGGGCACAGGGCCTGGGCCAGTTTCCCAGGCCTCTCCTTTTGTCACCTCCGGTCCACCCCGAGGGCAGCGGCATGTGCCATCCTCAGGGGCCTGAGCGCCTCTCTCCCTTCCTCCCCACAGTCGCCCGAGGATGCCCAAGTACTCTCTCCCAGCAGCTCCAGATGGGGTGGGGCCAGGGGCCAGCGTGCGCTGAGAGGGGAAAGTAGGTGGAAGGGACAAGTCTCTGACAACCTGCACTTCCCGGCCGACGTGGGGAAAGCCTGGGAGGAGCAGACTGATTCATAGCTTCCTGGTCCTCCTGGGCACTCCTTACACTTTAGTAGCTGGGAGTGGTAGGGGAGACAGGGAGCCTGGTACCCTCATCCCGGCAGCCCCGGGCTGGAGAGCCTCGGCCCCCGGGGGTGGATGGGGGCCAGTGCCCAGAGGCGCACAGCAAATGCCACTTCCCTTCCTGCCTTTGCACCATCCAGGTGCTCCTGGCTCTTGCTGCTGCTTGCTGGAGTGGGCTTATCATTTGCAACTTCAACAGCCCCTGAGAGTTCTTAACGCTGAGATACACCGAGGTGAGCCCCGATGCCAACCAAACCGGGAGTGGAGTGCTGGCGGCAGTGAGGGCTGGGCCCCCCGGGGAGGGGGTGGGGCGATGGGGCTGATGCTTGGAGTCCTGCTCTCTGTGACATGGACATATGTCACACAGCTTTCCTGACTTCCCACAGGACCAGAGCTTACAAGGAAGAAATCATAACACCCTCTCCCTTCCTCCTCCCGAATCAGCCTAGAATCTTCCCCTTGGCCAAATCCGCGCCCTCCAGGCTGCTCTCCAAGACTGCCTGCCTCTTTCCACTTCCTTTCACAGTCTCTGCTGGCTCCGTGGGCAGCCCAGAGCCCTCTGTGGAGACTTCCACAGCACTCGGCATGCTGCAGCCAGGTCATCACTTTTCCCTGTGTACACACATAAGGATGCATATGGGTGTGTGCATGTGTGTGTGTGTTCACACCCATGTGCTCATACCCTAGACTGAACTCACTAAGGCCTGGAACAACACCTGCTGCCCTTGGCTTGCCTTGTTGCCACCAAGGTGCTTGTTCTGTTTGATCTAGGAAGGAGCCTGGACTGGGAGCCAGAAGACCCAGGGTCTAGATCTTTCTGGCCCTGAGCCAGCCCTGCTCCAATTCCGTGTCTCAGTGAAGTGAGGGGTGACGCAGGCGCTCCAGGGCCTGCCTGCCTGTGACATCCTGCTGGTTCCGAGCGCCCAGCGTTCCAGAACTCTGCTCACCATCACCTTTGTTCTCGGCACAGGCCGGCCTGAGCGTGCCTCCCATGAACAGAGCCGTCCCAGAAGTGTTCCTCGCAGATGGAGACGTGGGGCCCCAGGGCCACACTCGCCGCTCTCTGTCCGCAGTGGAATCCAGAGAGCAGCTGGAGGAAGAGGAGGAGGAAGAGGAAGAGGGCAAGGGAGGAAAGGAGCCGGAGACGAGGAATGTCTTCCATGAAGTGCCCCTCCGGCGGTCGGGGGCTTTCCGGGCCGATAGCCGTGGCTACGACCCCTTCAAAAGGCACAGCTGGGGGCCTGGCCAGGACCCACTGAGCAGGTAAGCCGCAGGGTCCCCTCTGTCCCTCCTTCCCTCAAGCCTAGGAAGTAATATTCCGGTGTCCTTGGCACCCCAACTATCTCCCTAGAGAGACGACCATCTTTTTAAGATCTATTTTATGTGTTTGAAAGAGAGAGTTAGTGAGAGGGGGAAAAAGGGGGAGAGAGAGATCCTCTATGCACTGGTTAACTCCCCAAATGGCCACAATGGCCGGGGCAGGGCGGGGCTGAAGCCAGGAGCCTGGAACTCTGTCTGGGTCTCCCACATGGGTGCAGGGGCCCAAGCACTCGGGCCTCTTCCGCTGCTTTCCCAGGCACCTTAGCTGGGAGCTGGATCTGCACCTGCTGCGCCACAATGCTGGGCCCCCAGACAACCATCTCTGAAGCATGACACTAGTTGAGGAGACCTGGAGTCCGTGTCCTTCCAGGCCTCTTGTAGGCCCTTGGGGAGGCTGAGCCCCGCCTTCCAGACAGGTGTCTCCCCGGTGACCCTGGCCCCTCCCTTCGTTCCCGGTCAGATCCCTGCCAGTGTGCTGGGTCCCAGGCTGAGGCAGCCTCCAGTGCTGCAGCCGGGGGGTGGGGAGGACAGCTCTTCCGATACAGAGCTCTGCGCAGGCCAGCACACTTGGGGAGAGGGGCCCATCTCTCCCCCCGCCCCCTGGAAAGTCCCTGACCACTTCCCCAAAGACAGAGGAAGTCAGAAACAACATCCGGGGGTCGGTGTGAAGCGTTGGGTGTGAGTGGTCCCCACAGAGGCCTGCTAGCCATGGAAGAGCCCTGTCTGCCCACCTTGACCGGGGTCCCCTGGAACAAGTGCCTTTAGCTCTGGTGAGTGGCCCAGGCTTCTAGCTCCTGGGCAGGGCTGGAGGAGGATGGCGGGGAGAGGGTACTCAGTGCCTGCAGAGATGCCCTGGGTACCCCTTATGTGGTGCCAGCTGAGCCTTGGGTTTTTAAGGTGCTATCCATCTAGCCTTGGGAAGAGGGCGACAGGGGCTCTGAATGCACTGTTCAGCTGGGTAGGGCAAAGGTGAGCATCAGAAACCAGGCAAGGAATGAAAACACAGCTTGTCCCTCACCTCCCCATCCACACCGGCTTTCTTCTGGACTGCTGTACTGTCATTTGACCAGCAGGGGGCACCCTTGTCTGCAGCCAGCTCTGCAGCTCTTGCCAAGGCCTCAGGCGCCAGTTTGGGTCTGGGCTGTGCCTCGCCTGCCGACAGGAAGGGCTGGGCTGGGGGCAAGCGGCAGGGCTGGGCCGAGGCGGTGTTCCTCCCTGGTGCCCGTCACTGGCTGCTGGATACACAGGGCAGCGGTGGCAATGTGTGTTTCAGGAGGCGACTGCAGGCGTCGGGATGCCCAGGCCCCCAGGAGACCCCCTTACTGCAGAGCCAAGAGGATCTGGACGTCTTTCAGGGACTGCAGCACCAGGGTGGCCAGCCCTCCCGCCCGGTATGGACAGACAGATCCCCACGGAGGCCACCGCCTCACTCCCCTTCTCCTGCCCCGCGCCTGTCCCGCCGCTCTGTGCCTCTTCTGTTCTGCCAGCTGCGGGGTCTCTGTGTGCCCAGGCGTCACTCCGACCCCATCTGACCAGCTCTGAATCTGCCCTGTATGCCCCTCTGTCTGCCCACCCTCCCCACCCCGCGCCCCGGTCTGTAATGTAAGCTCCGTCCCTGTCTCTTGGTATCCAGCCTCTGTCCTTTCTCTAAGACATTCTGTGTCCATGTGGATGTGGGTACCTCTGTTCCTCTCATTAAAAGGCCCCTGTTCCCCTGGTTGGTATAACTGCTTCTTTCTGTGGGGCCCACGCTTCCCAGCTGAACTTAGCATTTGTGGGGTGACACTGGGCATCTGGCACCCTAAAAGACAGCAGTCCTTATCGCTTCTCGACCTTTTGGCTAAGATCAAGTGAAGACAGCAGTCCTCTAACAGTGACCACAGGAGGGCTGCGTGAGAAAGGAGAGAGACTTCCCAGCCTCTGGCTTCCCGGAACAGAACCGGGGAGTGAGGGTCTCAACCCGGATCCAAGGACACGGCGGGCACATGGTGACCCGAGACGCCCCACGGGATCTGCTAGCTGAGGGCCCCTGAGCTCAGGGAGATGCCTCAAGCCCAGGGGCTGGGGGCTGCCTCCCCTCTGCCCATGCTGTAGCTGGCCTGAGCGTCCAACCCCAGCCCCACTGGTGGGGCACCTGTGGCTTGGGAGAGAGAGGCTGAGGAGGGGGCAGAGAGCCTGGGAGGGAAGCGGCAAGAACCCATCTTACCACCACTCCCCCATCCCCCCACCCCCACCCTCACCCCCCCACCCCACCCCCACCGCCTGCCCTCTCCCTCCGCAAATCCGCAGTTTCCCCGGCCCCATTCCAGTGCAGTGTGGAAGAAAGAACAGGACTTTGGAGTCAGGCTGACCCCTAGATCCTTCTTTTACCAGCTGAGCGATTCATGTCATCTTTCTGAACATCAGAATGGTCAAACTAGCTTTCAAAAGTGTGATTGTTAGACGAGGAAAGGGTTGCAGTGCCTGGCGTGGAGGCTGGTGAATCCAGCGAATGGTCCCCCTTCTCCCGGCTTCGCTGTGCCTCACTGCACCTGCGGCTGCCTCCCCCCACCCCGCTGCGATGACACCTCTTCTTCCTTCCCTTTCTTCCCTCCAGCTTTCCCCCTCTTGTTAAGTCTCCCTGCTCTGATCACTCTCCTCACCTATTTTTTAAATTTTTATATATTTATTTATTTGAAACTCAGAGGAGAGAGAGAGAGAGAATTTCCCAACCAAGGGTTCACTCCCCAGATGGAGCCTGAAACTCAGTCTGGGTCTCCCAGAGACCTAAGCACCTGCTGCCTTGGAAGGTGCATGGTTAGCAGGAAGCTGGAGTCAGAAGCAGAGCAGAGCCTCCAACCCAGACATCCTGCAATGGGATGCGGGCATCTCAACCGCTGTGACGAACTCTCGCCCTATCTCCCCCTGATCTCTGAGCCCTCTGCTTGATCTCCTCGCCTGTTTTGTTTTCTCCTTCTTGCTTTCGTAGCAAGCGTGAGTAAGCACTCCAGCAAGGTCCACAGGCCAACAAAACTGAGACTCGTGACGCTGGACCAGGCCCCACAGAGTGACCTGTCCGGAGCCACGTCTGGCGCTAAACTTCATTTTGTTTGGCCGCTTGGGTGCTTCATTTTAAAAGTCTCTGTTGTTCTTCTACGGGACCTGTGCGCTCCCGTTTGCAAGAGTCGCTAATCATCGGCTGTGTTTGCCCCTTGTCTTTTTCATATAATATCTTAACACGAATGCCCAGGGCCTTGCAAACCAAAACCCTAAGGACCACAGAGGACACAGGAGGATCTTAGAGACCCCACGGGGCCTGCTAGCACAGAGGGCGGGCAGCTGGACACCACGGACAGATTTGCATTTATTTATCCACTCCTCCCTTGTCTTATTCCCACTCCTGCCCACCAGCATCCACCGTGGTCTTGAATTTTACCATGCAACCGTTTTAACACAAATATGTCTTCCCGAATAATCTCTCTCTCTTATATTTTTTGTTTTTGAATTTTAAAACGATGATGCCACACTCTACAAAATTTTCTCTAACTTGTATGTTCTTCTGCCATGATTTTTAATTTAATGCGACAAATGGCTATGTTCCATTCATTTGCATTCCATCCTGCTGGTGGGGGATACTTGGAAGGTCTTCACTCTGCTATTCTGAAAGGCGCCCCTGTGAATCACCTGCACACTATCTCTCAGGGCGCATCTGCCAGAATGACCCCGAGGGGAATCTGTGCACTGTGCAAATGTGCAAACATCATTCTAAGGTATCGGCCACTTGTTTCTCAGCGCAGGAGAGCGGGGTCCCCACCCGCTTCCTCCTCTTGAGCAGCTAGCATCCTGGGACTTCTGCAGTTTGCCAGGAGACTGGTTATAAAACTCATTGTGCCCTTAATTTGAATTATCCTCATTACAAGCACAATTGAGCATCTTTTCATAGGTGTATTGGCCATTTGTGCTTCCTGGGCTGTGAAATTTCTGTTCATGTCTTTTGCCCACTTTTCATCAGGTTTTTAGGGTCTTTGTTTTCTTCTCTTTTTTACTATTATTCGTATGTTCTTTTATTTCAGAACTCATGATGTGACTTATTAATTTAATTTTTAAAAGGTTTATTTATTTATTTATTTATTTGAAAGGCAGGACAACAGAAAGAAATGGAGAGAGGGGAGAGAGACAGAGAGAGAGTTCTTCCATCTGCTGGTTCCTTGCCCAGATGGCTGCAACAGCTAGGGATGGACCAGGCCAAAGACAGGAACCAGTAGCTCTGGGTCTCCCAAATGGGTGGCAGGGGCCCAAGTATTTGTACTATTTTCCCCTATCTTTCCAGATGCTTTAGTAGGGAGCCGATCAAAAGTAGAGGTGCCAGGACTGGAAGATAGCTCTCTGTCTCTGACTCTCCCTCCCTTTCTGTAATCCTGCCTTTTTAAAAAACTAATTAATTAATTAATTAATTTTTTTAAGATTTATTTTTGAAAGTCGGAGTTATACAGAGAGAGAGACAGAGAGAGAGAGAGAGAGAGAGAGAGGTCTTCTATCCGCTAGTTCACTCCCCAGTTGGCCGCAACGGCCGGAGCTGTGCTGATCCGAAGCCAGGAACCAGGAGCTTCCTTCAGGTCTTCCCACGGGGGTACAGGGGCCCAAAAACTTGGGCTGTCTTCTGTGGCTTTCCCAGGCCATAGCAGAAAGCTGGATCGGAAGTGGAGCAGCTGGGACTTGAACTGGCGCCCATATGGGATTCCAACACTACAGGCAGTGGCTTTACCTGCTACGCCACAGCACCGGCCCCTAATTTTTTTCTTACTATATATATATATATATATATATATATATACTTATTTATTTATTATTTGAACAGCAGAGCTATAAAGAGGCAGAGTCAGAGAGAGAGAGAGAGAGAGGTCTTACATCTGCTGGTTCATTCCCCAGTTGGCCACAACAGCTGGAGCTAAGCCAATCCGAAGCCAGGAGCCAGGAGCCAGGAGCTTCTGGGACTCCCATGCGGGTGCAGGGGCCCAAGCACTTGGGCCATCTTCTACTGCTTTCCCAGGCCATAGCAGAGAGCTGGACCAGAAGTAGAACAGCCAGGACTTGAACTGGCACCCATATGCCAGCACTGCAGGCGGCGGCTTTACCTGCTATGCCACAGCGCCAGTCCCTGTAACTCTGACTTTTAAGATAGTTTCAGAGAGAGGGAGAGAGAGAGAGAGAGATCTGTCTTCTTGTTCCCCTCCCAAATGGCCACAACGGCCAAAGCTGGACCAGGCCAGAGCCAGGAGCCAGGAGCTTCATTTAGGTCTCCTACATGGGTACAGGACCCAAGCACTTGGGCCATCTTCCACTGCCTTCCCAAGTGCGCCAGCAGGGAGCTAGATTGGAAGTGGAGTAGCCAGGACATGAACTGCCACCCATGTGATATGAGGCAGTGGCTTAACTAGCTAACACACCACAGCACCGCTGCTCCCCGCCCCCGCCCCATGTGACTTTTTTTTTTTTTTAAGATTTATTTTATTTATTTGAAACACAGAGTTACAGAGAGAGAGGTAGAGACAGAGAAAGGTCTTCTGTCTGCTAGTTCACTCCCCAGATGGCCGCAACGGCTGGAGCTGCGCCGATCCAAAGCCAGGAACCAGGAGCTTCTTCCGGGTCTCCCATGTGGGTGCAGGGGCCCAAGGACTTGGGCCGTCTTCTACTGCTTTCCCAGGCCATAGCAGAGAGTGGATTGGAAGAGGAGCAGCCGGGACTAGAACCGGCACCCATATCGGATGCCGGTGCTTCAGGCCAGGGCATTAACCCACTGAGCCACAGCATGGGCACCTCCGTGTGACTTTTTAAAAAGAAGGTTTATTTATTTATTTTCTTGAAAGGCAGAGTGATGGAGAGACAAAGAAAGATATCTTCCATTCCATTTAACTCCTGAATGGCTGCAGCAGCCGAGGCTGGACCAGGCTGAAGCCGGGAGTCAGGAACTCCAGCTGGCTCTTCTGCACAGGTGGCAGTGACCAAGCACTTGAGCCATCATCTGCTGCCTCGCGGGTGCTTTAGCAGGGAGCTGGACCTCAAGCAGGGGTGGACCTCAATTCCAGGCAGTCCAGTATGGGGTGTGGGGTCCCATGTGTCACGACAATTGCTCCCCCCAAAATGTTTTACTTCTCCATTGAATGCTTTCAATAAAGTTTTTTTAAGACTTATTTATTTTTTGTTTGAAAGGCAAAGTTACAGAGAGAGAGATTCCATCTGCTGGCTCACACCCCAAATGGCCACAGTGACAGGAGCCAGGAGCTTCTTCTAAGTCTCCCACGTGGGTGCAGGGACCCAAGCACTGAGGCCATCTTCCACTGCTTTCCCAGACACATTAGCAGGGAGTTGCATCGGAAGTGGAGCAGCCAGGACTCGAACCGCTGCCCGCATGGGATGCTGGTGCCACAGGCAGCGGCTTTACCTGCTATGCCACGAGGCAGGCCTGTTAAGTGTGTGACTCCTCTCAATTTCTGTGCATGTCAGCGCGGAGAGTTAGCTTCTCCCCCACATAGCTGGTTACCCCGTTGTCTCACTGTAGAAGCAGCGTCTTCTCCGCTGATTGCTGTGGAACCTTTGTTGAGAGTCAGTGACTGGGTTTGTGTGATGTCTTTCTGGACTCTTCCACCGCAGTGATCTCTTGACTTGCTTTGATGCCAACATCACAGCGTCTTCCTTCATGTAGCTGTACTGTAAGTCCTTAGACTCTAATCGTGTGGGTCCCCCAGCTTTGGTCTTCAGTGTAAGATGGTCTCGTGGGACAGGCGACAAGCGATGCGGTGCAGTAGGTTAAGCTGCCGCATGTGACACCCACATCCCACCCGGGAGCGCTGGTGCAAGCCAGGCTGGGCTCCCTGTGCGCCAGCTTCCTGCTACTACACCCCGGGAGGAAGTGGATGATGGCTCAAGGACTCGGGCCCCTGCCACTCATGCAGGAGAACCGAATGGAATTCTGAGCTCCTAGCTTTGGCTGGGCATTTGGGGAATGAAGCAGTGGATGCAGGATAACTTTCTCTCTCTCTGCTGCTCTGCCTTTTAAATAAATAAATCTTAAAAAAAAAAAAAAAAAAAAAAAAGGTGGGTGGGAGGTAGGCTTGTGGAGCAGCATGTTAAGCTGCTGCTTGGGGCGCTCACGTCTTCTATCCTGATTCCAGGAGTCCTGAATGCTCTTCTGAGCCGAGCCCTTCCTGCTATTGGCCCAGGTCCTCGGGGGACCCACGTGGCAGAGCCGGATGAGGCTCCTGGCTTCTGGCTTTGGCCTGAGACAGCCCTGGGTGTTTGTGCAGCCGGATTCCCCTGGCAGATGGAAGATTTCTCTCTTCCTGTCACTCTGCTTTTCAAATAAAAATAAATAAATGTTAAAAAAAAAAAGAGAGATAATCTTGACTGTTCTAGCTCTTTGGCATTTTTATGTGACTTTTACTTTTATTCATTTTTAATTTTTATTTATTTGAAAGAGAGAAAGAGGCAGAACCTTCATCTGTTGATTCTCCCCCCAAAATGGCCTCAACGGAGCCTGGAGGAGCCTGGAACTCCATCCTGGTCTTCCACATGTGTGCAGGGGCCTAAGTATTTGGGCCATTTTCCGCTGGCTCCCCAGGCGCGTTAGCTTGGAGCTGGATGGGAAGTGGAGCAGCCAGTGCCCACTCTCCACGCAGCTCCCTATTAACGGCCTGCTAATGGCGCTTGGCTTCAGCCTGGCTCAGCCCTGACCCTTACAGCCACCTGGGGAGTGAGCCAGCAGATGGAAAATCTTTCTCTCTCTCTCTCTCTCTCTCTCTCTCTCTCTCTGTCTCTCTCTCTGTCTCTTCCTCCCTCTCTGTAACTCGGACTTTCAAATAAATAAATCTTAAAAAAAAAAAAAAAAAAAAAAGTGGAGCAGCCAGGACACACACTGACCAATCTTTATTAGATTCACTTCTAGGTTACTTAGAGTTTTGATTGCTAGTATAACTTTCTTATTTTTTAAGATGTGTGGCCGGCGCCGTGGCTCACTAGGCTAATTCTCCACCTAGCGGCGCTGGCACACCGGGTTCTAGTCCCGGTCGGGGCGCCGGATTCTGTCCCGGTTGCTCCTCTTCCAGGCCAGCTCTCTGCTGTGGCCAGGGAGTGCAGTGGAGGATGGCCCGAGTGCTTGGGCCCTGCACCCCATGGGAGACCAGGAGAAGCACCTGGCTCCTGCCATCGGATCAGCGCGGTGCACTGGCTGCAGCACGCCAGCCGCGGCGGCCATTGGAGGGTGAACCAACGGGAAAGGAAGACCTTTCTCTCTGTCTTTCTCTCTCACTGTCCACTCTGCTGGTCAAAAAAAAAAATGTAATTTTTTGGTTTATAAAAGTAGAATTTAATTAATACTGCCGCCGTGATCTTAATGTCATTCATCTTGCTGACCCCTACTGAAGCATCACAATTTACCCGTAGATTTGTTTGTTTTTTCTAAGGAGACAATCATGCTACCACTAAACAAGCTCCTTTTTCTTTTCCAGTCCGCATTCCTGCTATTTCTTTCTCGTGCCTTATTGTGCTGCGTTCGTTCGTGTAACACTCAACAGAGGCCGTGATAGTGGGCAGCCTGGTCTTGCTTCTGATTTTAGAGGGAGCACATCTTGGGTTGATTTTGGACTGTGCTTTTTGAAAGATAATCCTTCTTTAAAAATTTATTTTATTTACTTGAAAGAGTTACAGAGAGAGGTAGAGACAGACAGAGAGGTCTTCCATCTGATGGTTTATTCCCTAGATGGCTGCAATAGGCAGAGCTGTGCCGATCCAAAGCCAGGAGCCAGGAGCTTTTTCAGGGTCTCCCATGTGGGTGCAGGGGTCCAAGGACTTGGGCCATCTTCTACTGCTTTCCCAGGCCACAACAGAGAGCTGGATAGGCAGAAGAGCAGCTGGGACTCGAACCGGTGCCCATAAGGGATGCCAGCACTGCAGGTGGCGGCTTTACCCGCTCTGCCACAGTGCTGGCCCCCTGAAAGACATTCTTCATCAGGTTAAGGAAGATTCCCTCTGTTCCTAATTGCCAAGGCTTTGGTTTTACAACAAGCAACTGCTGAATTTTGTCCTATGTGTCTCTGCATTTACCGAGACCATTCTATTTTTTCTCCTTTACTGTGTTCCTGAGGTCAACCAGTGAAGCACTCTGTGGTCTTAGTAGAACTGCAGTTTTGCCATGCTGGATTTTTTTTTTTTTTGTACACTACATTGTTTCATTTGTGATATTAACTACCCATGGCTATAGAGTACACCACCCTCGATTCAACGCCTTAAAACGTTTTCTTCTCACAATTCCGTGAGTGGCAAGTTGGGATGGGCTCGACGGAAAGTTGTGCTGTTCTGCCAGTCTCACCTGGACCGGTGCATGGGCTGCAGCCGTCCAGCGGCTTGCACAGAGCTCACTGTCGAGGACAGTCCCCTGGCTGGTCAGCTGGCAGGCTGCCAGTTGCAATACCTTGGTGCCATCCACGCGGTGGCCTCTGCAGAATGCCCGCGGAGGCTCGTTCAGATGGAAGTCGCATTCCAGTGAGTGACGGTGGAAGCTTTAAGGCTGCTCGAGGCTTAGGCCCCAAAACATCATCCAATGCCTCTTCTGCCACATTTGATTCATCACAGTAAGTCACGGGCCAGCGCAGATTCACAAGTGAGCAAAGAGACTCCTCCTTAAGGGGAGGAGCTGTGGTTTGTGGCCATTTAAAATCTACTCTAGTTAGCTGGTGTTTTGCTGGAGAGTTTTACACTTATGTTCATGAGAGGTTGGCCCATAATTAATTTTCCGTGTCATACTGCCTGTGCATAGCTTTAGAATCGAGATCACATTTGGTTTATAGAAAGAGCTGGAGAGTTTTTGTTTTCTATTCTTTGGAGAAATTTGTGTAAGATTTCAGCTGTCTGTCCAGGAAAGAGCTGTCCCTTGCCTATAAAAGCTGTTTGGCCTGGTGTTTTCATTTTGTTTTGTTTATAGGATGATTAACTGCTGATTCCATTTCTTTAATAGGACCTTTCAGACTTTCAATTTCTTCTTGATTCATTTTTGGTAAGTTATCTGTGTGTGGGTGTGTGTGTATTCTTGGGGGGAGGGTAAAAATGGGTCCATTTTGTTTGTGCTTTCAAAATTGCAAGAGGTTGTAGGTAACATTCTCTTCTGGTTTTAATCATTGGTATTTCTGTGGTTTTTTCATTGTCACTTTATTTGTGACTTGTCTTTCTTTATCACTCTTATCAGAGGATTTTATTTTCCTGTTCCTAAAAAACAAACTCCCATCTTTCTTGCTCCCTGTATTTTATCTTTGTTTACTGTGTCAGTGATTCCTCCTTTTATCTTTATCATACACTTCCTTCTGTTTTCTTTGGGTTTGTTCCATTCTTTTCTAACTTTTAAAGCTGGCATAACTCATTAATGTCCAGCTTTAAAACTTTTTTAATAGCAGCATTTTAAGGCTACAAATTGCCCTTGCCATACCACATTGGTCAAATCTCACATTTTTTTCCTCTAGTATTTTCTTGATTGTCCAGGTATAAAATATCTTTACATTTCCATTATGATTTCCTTTTTGACCAGTATCTTTATGTAGGAAGTTACTTTCAGATCTGTGAGTCGAGGGCAGGTGTTTGGGTTAGTGGTAGAGATGCCCACAACCCACATCAGCAGACCTGAGTTCAAATCCCAGCTCTGCTTTGGACTCCAGCTTCCTGCTAATGTGCACCTCAGGAGGCAGTAGGTGATGACTGGATTAGCTGGGTTCCTTCTATCCATGAGGGAGACCCAGACTGAGTTCCTAGATCCTGGCTTCTGTCTGCTGTTGTGAGCAGGTGGTAATTGAACCTACAGATGGGAGCGCGCCCTGCCACTCAAATAAAGAAAAATAATAAGTAAATTCTTTTAAACATAAACCTACAGACTTTTTGCTTTTATTCTTCTTCTTTTTTTTTCTTTTCTTCTTCTTTTTTAACTTATACATCGTTTGAGGGCAGCGTTTGGCACAACTGTGCAGCCCCTGGTTGGGATGCGTGTGCCCCGTATCAGAAGGCCGAGGTTCAGGTCCTGGATCTGCACGTCCAGCTTCCTGCTGACGCACACCCCAGGAGACAGCAGGTGATGGTTCAAATACCTGGGCCCCTGCCACTCATGTGGGAGACCTGGATGGAGCTCCCAGCCCCTGGCTTCTGCTTGGCCCAGCCCCTGCTATTGCAGGCTTTTTTTTTTTCTTTCTTTCTTTTTTTTTTTTTTTTTTTTTGGACAGGCAGAGTGGTGGACAGTGAGAGAGAGAAAGGTCTTCCTTTCCCGTTGGTTCACACTCCAATGGCTGCCGTGGCCGGCACACCGCGCTGATCCGATGGCAGGAGCCAGGAGCCAGGAGCCAGGTGCTTTTCCTGGTCTCCCATGGGGTGCAGGGCCCAAGCACCTGGGCCATCCTCCACTGCACTCCCTGGCCACAGCAGAGGGCTGGCCTGGAAGAGGGGCAACCGGGACAGAATCCGGTGCCCCGACCGGGACTAGAACCCGGTGTGCCGGCGCCGCAAGGCGGAGGATTAGCCTAGTGAGCCGCGGCACCGGCCTTATTGCAGGCTTTTGAGAAGTGAATCAACACCTGGAAGATCTGTCTGTCTGTCTGTCTCTCTGCCTTTCAAATAAAATGAAAATAAATAAATTTTTTAAGAGAACAGAAAGCTCATGGCTGGGGTTGTGTCATAATGGGTCGAGTTGCCACTTGTGACACTGACATCCCATATTAGAGTGCTGGTTCAAATCCTGGCAGCTTCCCGCTAATGACCCTGAGAGATGAATGGAAGATAAATGGCCCCAGAACTTGGGCCCCTGCCACCCATATGGGAGACCAGGTTGGAGTTCCTGGCCCCCAGCTTTGATCAGGCTGAGACCTGGCTTTTGCAGTCGTTTGGAGAGTGAACCAGCAGGTGGAAGATGTCTGTTTCTCTGCCTTTCAAATAAATACATTTAAAGAAATCTTTAAAAGAGGAAAACACAAGGGCCAGTGCTGTGGTAGAGCCACTTCCTGCAGTGCCGGCATCCCATATGGGCACTGGTTTGAGTCCTGGCTGCTCCACTTCTGATCCAGCTCTCTGATATAGGCTGTGAAAGCAGTGGAAGATGGCCCAAGTCCTTGGGCCCTTGCACCCACATGAGAAACCCAGGAGATACTGCTGGCTCCTGGCTTTGGATCAGCTCAGCTCTGGCTGTTGTAGCCATTTGGGGAGTGAACTAGCCGATGGAAGACTTTCTCTTTCTCTCTCTCTCTCTCTCTCTCTCTCTCTCCCTTTGCCTCTCTGTAACTCTTTCAAGTAAATAAATCTTTAAAAAGAAAGAAACAGGAAACATAACTGTACAGTGTAATGAATGATTACAAAGCAAACACGCCTGTAACTATCTCAGGTAAAAAAGACACAGATCACCAAACCCAGAAGCTGCCTGGGTCCCTCCCGATTCATTACCCTCTCTCTAGTACAGATGCCTACTCTCTGTCTGCCTGCCTGTCTTCTTAAAGATTTTTTTATTTATTTGAAAGACTGTTAGGGAGAGACCAAAAGAGGGATCTTCCATCTACTGGTTCATTCTCCAGATGGCTGTAACAGCCAGAGCTGTTAGGAAGGCAGGAGCCAGGAACTCCTCCTGGTCCTCCCACATGGGTGCAGGGAGCCAAGCACTTGTACCATCATCTGCTGCCTTCCCAGGAGCATTAGCTGGAAGCTGGATCGGAAGTGGAGCACCTGGGCCACACACTCACATTCTCATACGGGATAAAGGGGTCCCAAAGAGTGACTTGACCTGCTGTATGTGGCCAATTTTCTTTTTTTTTTTTTTCTGAAATATTTATTTATTTATTTGAAAATCAGAGTTACAAAGCCAGAGAGGGAGAGAGAGAGAGAGAGAGAGAGATCTTCCATCAGCTGGTTCACTCCCCAAATGCCCGCGATGGCCAGAGCTGGGTCAGGCCAAAGCCAAGAGCCTGGAACTGCATCTGGCCCTCCCACATGGGTGCAGGGGCCCAGGCACTTGGGTCATCTTCTGCTGCTTTCCCAGGTGTGTTAGCAAGGAGCTGGATCTGAAGTGGAGCAGCTGGAATTCAAGCAGGTGCCCATATGGGATGCTGGCACTGCAGGCATCGGCTTATCCCACCGTGCCACACCACTGGCCCCTGGCCAATTTTTCTAATGCTCTGTGTGGGCTTGAAAAAAGTCATTATTTTTTTATTTTATTTTATTTATTTGAAAGGCAGAGTTATAGAGAGGAGGGAGAGAGAGAGAGAGAGAGAGAGAGAGAGAGATCTTCCATCTGCTGGTTCCTCCCCGAATGGCCACAATGGATAGGATTGGGCCACGCCAAACCCAGGAGCCAAGAGCTTTATCTCAGCATGTGGGTGCAGGGGCCCAAGCACTTGCATAATTTTCTGCTGCTTTCCCAGGCACATTAGCAGGGAGCTGGATGGGAAGTGGAGCAGCTGGGACTTGAACCAGCACCCATTGCAGGTGGTGGCTTAACCCATCACACCACAATCCTGGCCCCAGAGAAAAAGTCATTTTATAAAGGTTGAGCACAGTCTATGAACATTTTTATTCCCTGTTTTCTTTCTTTTTCAAGATTTATTTATTTATTTGAAAGGCAGAATTACAGAGAGGCAGAGAAAGAGAGAGGTCTTTCATTCAGTGGTTCACTCCCCAATTGGCCATGATGGTCAGAGCTGGGCCAGACCAAAGCCAGGAGCCAGGAGCTTCTTCTGGGTCTCCCACGTGGGTGCAGGGACCCAAGGACTTGGGCCATCTTCCACTGCTTTCCCAGGCCACAGCAGAGAGCTGGATCAGAAGTGGACCAATGCCCATAGGGGATGCCGGCAATGCAGGAAGTGGCTTTACCCACTAGGCCACAGTGCCGGTCCTTCTCTGTTTTCTTTTATTTTTATTTTTATTTTATTTTTTTATTTTTGACAGGCAGAGTGGACAGTGAGAGAGAAAGACAGAGAGAAAGGTCTTCCTTTTTGCCGTTGGTTCATCCTCCAATGGCCGCCGCGGCCAGCGCGCTGCGGCCAGCGCACCGCGCTGATCTGATGGCAGGAGCCAGGTACTTCTCCTGGTCTCCCATGGGGTGCAGGGCCCAAGCACTTGGGCCATCCTCCACTGCACTCCCTGGCCACAGCAGAGAGCTGGCCTGGAAGAGGGGCAACCGGGACAGAATCCGGCATCCCGGCCGGGACTAGAACCCGGTGTGCCGGCGCCGCTAGGTGGAGGATTAGCCTAGTGAGCCTCAGCGCTGGCCTCTCTGTTTTCTTGAACACAGCCTGCTTCATTCTTTTTCATGACCTGCCTGACTGAGTTTGTCATCCCGTAGCCATTCAATGTAAAATCTTTTCTCTTAAGATAGCTTATTAAGAGGGGCTTGAAGGGCAGCACAGTAATGAATGCTAAATAGCCGAGATACTTTCCCAGCTATCTCAAGTGGAATATGCCACAGGAGACATGGAGGTGGCCAGGCAGGATGAAGGCCTGAGGGCAGGCGAGGCCTGGCCTTTAGGTGAAGACCCCTGACTTGATTCCAGGGCCAGGGCTCCTGTCATCCATCTGAGGGCTCTTTGGACCACACGACCAGCGGCATGCTTTCCAAGTCTGTATCCATGAGTGGCATCAATAGCCTCTTGGACTGCCCCAATGCAGCTAGTGAGTACATGGTGGGGTAAAGAGGTGGCCCCTTCCCCTGTCTGCTCCTTACCACCCCCGAGAGCCCGCTGCCTAGGGCTTAGACGCCCCAGAGCCCCTAGATCTGATTTGGGACCTGGGCCCTCTGAGACTCTCCGCCCCAGTGAAGGAGGACACGGGACGGAGCGGGGCTCTCCACAGGTTCCTGCCGTGGGATGCGGCACTGAGCACGGAGCGCCCGGGAGCTCAGTACAGAAGCCCTGCCCTTCCTGTTCCCCAGAAACAGAACTGAAACGTGGGGCCTGCAGCCCCCTTTCCCTAGACAACCCCGGAGCTCTGCTCCCGGCTTCCTAAGTTCTCCAGTTCTGCTCCACTCAGACCCCGCCCTCCCTCGGGGCTCCCCGTGCCCGCCCTCAGGAATGGCGTCACAGGCACCTGCAGCTTGGGAACCTGATCCAGGTGGAGGGGGTGGGGAGGCAGCCCTGGGCGCCTTTGTCTGGCTCTAGCTGGGCACTTCACGTCTCCTTTTGTGTTGGCAGGGAATTTATCTCGGTTCTCTGCCACTGACCTCAGCCAACGGTGAGTCTGGGGACTCAAGGCCTACTGGGGGAGGAGCGCTGAGTCTGGGCCCTGACGTTTGCAGTTCCAGGGGTCTCTCTGCCTCCTGAAACATTGGTCCCCTTTACACTTCTGATCAAAGGGCTCCAAAGACCCTTCCGCCTGAGCTGCCTAGAGTTCACCCCATTCTCTTTGCTTGAGGGAGAGCTCACCAGGTTCCTGGTAGCCCCATGGGATGGAGGAAAAAATGAGAGGAAGAAAAGGAGCAGCCGGATCCCAGAGTGTCAGTGCAGTCAAAGAGAGGGAGTTGCCTGCTGTTGTCAATGACATAAAAGTGGGCAGGCAGTGGGCTGCTGGACGATCTTCCAGGGCAGGGCTTGAGGGCGCCAGTCTGGTATCGGTCCATGTAAATAAGCATGGGAAATCAGCACCTGTTTATTTGGCTGCTGTGGCCGAAGCCCGATTAGGGTGGGTCAGCCTACTAAGACCGTGGCGGCCAGAGCAAGTCATGGGCCCTTTAAGATATGGGGCTCTGATTTGTGGTCCTGAAATTCTCTAGCTGACACATCCTCCTGGCTCTGGCTTTCGGATTAGCTCATGGGATGGGGCTGATGAAATCCCAGGAAATTCAGTCCTTATTGGCCCGAGGCCCAGAGGCCCTTTCCAAACAGCAGTGATGGTCGTACACAAGGCTGTTGTTCTGAGAGGGGAAAATGCCCCCCTGGAGAGCCCCTACTCCATCCCACTTCCGGTGGGGAGCAGCAAGAGAGAGGAGATTGGGCGCTCCCGTCTGGAGCCTGGATTAGGTAGGAAGGGGGAGCCTGCAGGCATCTGGGTGGAGCCTGGCGTTTGCCTTATAAATAGAGGGGCCTGGGAAACCCTAGAGCCCACCTCCAGGAAGGCCCAGGGCAGGAGGTCAGGGCAAGGGGCTGTGTGTCTCCCAGTCCTTCCTCCCCCCTCCAGCCTGCTCTCTGCTGGCCAGGGTCTCTCTGTCTCTCTGGGAGCACCTCTTCCTTCTTGTGCAGCCTCACCTCTTCTTTTCTCTCGGCAGCTGTAGCCAGCTGGAAGGGGGCTCGGGCACCTGGGCAGGCTCCTCCCTGCGTCGCACCTTCAGCTTCCTCCTGGGCATGACGGGAAAGACCAAGGTAAGAGTCTGCCGGGGCGGGGCTGGGGGGGAGACAGGAGGCCTGGGATTTGCTGCCCTCCCCATTTCCCTGCCTCCCCTGTTAGAGACTCAGGGCCATGGTGAGAGCCCACTCCCCCTCGCTATCCTAGCAAATCGCCTCTCCTCTGCTTTCCGCCTCACCTCCAGCTTAGTACAAGCTGTGGGCAGCTGCATGGGGAACAGGGCCAGCGGCCTTGGGAGCTGAGGCACCACCCAAGCCTCCATCTCTGGAGGCCGCACAGGGCTAAGAGGTGGGCCGAGGAGAGCTTAGCCATTGGCGAATGATGATCCTCATCACAGCCATCGTTTTTACCTCTTGGTAGAGTCATAGGGTCGGCAAAGCGCTTTGTACACTCATAATTTGATGGGTGGGAGCAGCAGCTGAAGGAGGTGAAATTAAACCTTGGGCAGAGTGGAAGGCAGGAGAGCCTGCGATTAGGGGAGCGCAGCCTCCGGGTGGCTGTGCCGCCTGCATCCCCGGAGGAGGCCAAGGTGTGTGGGCTCTGGTGAAGCCAGGAGCTGGCCAGGCGCTGGGAGAGGGCATCTCCACTTTGTTCAGTTACCGACAGCGGATCCCCCACACCACCACCACCCCTCCATTTCCTCCCGTGGCCTCCCCCAGGATCCGTGTACCTCCCTACCCTCGGGACACTGAGGGACCCCAGACAAGTGCCCCCGCCAGGCCAGCCTCTCAGGCAGGGCTGATTTCTTGGGGGGGCTGGGTGGTGGAGAGGAATGCCTGGGGCATGGGGCTCCCCCGCGGCAGGGCCCAGGAGTCTCCCTCCCACGGGGCAGCAGGAGTCTGCTTGGGGTGCAGTGGCATTTCCCCACATGTTCTCCTGGCTCAGGGTAGGGGGGTCTGGGGGTGAGATGACGCTACGAGGAAGCCAGTACCGCCCAGGGGCCATCCAGATCCCAGGGCCCACCCTCAGCCTGGGAGTCCCGGGGGAGTAGAGCAACCTGGCCAAGCAAGGAGAATGTGGGCAGGCACTTTGAAGCTGGGACCGGGACCCTCAGCCTGGCCTCCCCCACCCCGGGCCTCACTGCCTCCGATCGATCTCGATGGCCTGTGGTCTCCTGGTCATCTTCCTTCCTCCCTCTCCACTGAGTGCTGAGTGTGCCTGCCTGGAGGTAATCTCTCCCCTCCTCAGCTCTGCGCAGCAGGGGGGCCACCAGCAGGTAAACAGCAGGGGGTGGGGCCAGGGGAGGGGAGGGAGCCAGCTGGTGCTGCTGGGAGAGAAGGAAGTGAGTGGCTCATTCCTTTCTACTTGATTAGCATTGCACGCTGGACCAAACGTTCTCCCAGAGGTCACCTCAGTTAATTCTTATAACTACCCTGGCACAGAGGAGGGTTTTAATCTCCGTGTTACAGACTAGATAACCTAGCGGCCAAGTTTACTCGGCCAAGATCCCACAGCCGGTAAGAAGTGGATCTGTGGTGCACACCCTGGAGCTGCATTTGAGTTGCCTCTGCCTCTTTCAGCAGCCTCTCCCCTCCTTCCCCGCCCTTCTTCCCTGGGGCTTCTGCAGGCCGGCCTTTGGAGGCGGTGCTATTCACCACACCCTCCCAGAAGGAATACACAGGGTCCAGGAAAATAAGAAGGAAAACAAGCGGCCTCCTGGACAGTCGAGCACCTGGGCCCAGGGACCTGGCGGCTCTGCCTGAAGTGGGAGAGGCGCATTGCAGGAAGTCAGAGGGGCTGCACAAGGGGGCGGCTACTTTCAGATTCTGATAGAAATTATTTCTGTATATGGGGAAAAAAATACCCCAAAGCACCACAGTTTCTGAAAATCTGGAAGATATCACTGGATAGGAGTGAGAGTGAAGGGGTTTAGGGAAAATGGGGTCATGGATGTCAAGGAGAAAGGAAGGGGGTTCACAGCTGGATCCAGAAATGGAAACTGATCAAGCTGCAGGCCTGGCACAGTCAGTGCAAGTGTTCTTGAAGGTGGAACAGCCTCCCCTGCCTGGCTGCTCACCCCCAAGAGGAAGAAGAGGGCACAGGGTGAGGGGTGAGGTGACAAGTGGCAGGTGGCATAGGAGGCAGCCTGCAGCTAGAGGCGGGAGACAGAAAGAGCTTAGAGGTCAGGGCCTCTTCTTCTATAGAGACCTGCTAGGTTGAGATTGTGGGCTGAATTATCTCTCCCAAAACCCTGCGTTCCTCGTCCATCGGGTATCCAGGCTGAAGTTTGGCCCTTTAAGAGTCTATCCTTAGCTGGCCCTGGGCCTGGGATGGCAGCCGAGGTCCCAGCCCACCGGGAGGCTCTGGGCCCCTAGTGGGCGGAGCCCTGGGGACGGGGCAGGGCTTCTGGCCTCAGGCTGTCTGTTTTTAAATTTAGTGCATTCCTTCCTCAACCTCGGCCGCCCACTGCCGGGAGGTGCAGTCTAGAATTCTGGGGCCTCCGCACTGCTGGTGTTGGGGAGTTCCTGGGGCCTTCCATGAGTCTCCCCCGCAGGTGCAAGACTGCAGCAAGCAGCCTGGTTGCTGGGAAAGTCCGTCCTGCTTCTGTTTTTCATCCCACCTGGCCTGCGCGTGATTTAGTTCCTCTCCCTTTTTTCTGGTCTTGGCTATGTAAGGATCCTGAACGAGGGAAAAAGGGTGAAGGAGGAGCTGGAGAAAGAGTTGCTAGGCAGAAGGGGAAGCCAGAGCAGCAGTGTGGGGGGTGCAGAGCCCAACCCGCTCAGCCAGTGGTGAGGCAGTGCAGCCCAAAATAGTGGCAGAGGCTAAAATTGGCACCTTCAAGAGTGCTGAGTTGGGCTCGAAACCTGCAGCCGGGCGCTGCCAGCTGAACTGGGTCAGGGGGCTGCTGCCTGTGGCCGCTGCCCCGGCAGCCTCCCCTCCCCCACACCTTTGGGGAAGGAAGACCCCTGCCCACTTAGAAGGCTCTGTTCCAGGCTGTCTGTGCATCCGGCATACCCTGGGTCGCAGAAGGGCGTTGCAATGTGAGGGAGTGGGCAGACTGGAGGTCGGTTCAGGATGCCCGTGCTGCCCCCTGCCTGTGCGGAGACCGCCCGTGCCCTCACCGCCCCTGCCCTCTAGTCTGCTTCCTGCTCCACTTGCAACAGCGGGGACCGGGGTGCCTCAGCTTCCTAGCCTTCAATGAAGGTGGCGAGTGCCGCCAGCGGCCCGCAAAGCAGCAGGCAGACACAGAGCTAGGATGAGCAGTGTGGTCAGGGAGGCCCCAGCGGGCTTGGAGGAAGCCTGGCCTCGGCCTTCTTGGACCTCCTGGGCACTGCCGTTTTCCAGCCTGCCGGACACCCAGCCTCTCCTTCCCCTTTGATTTCCCCTCCCTGTCGCCGCCCCGGCCCCAAGTCGTAAAAGGGGTCTATCCGCTCTGGCTTGCTCCGACGGGCCCCATGGCCAGGAAGGAACTGGTCCCCTGGTTCCCTGGAGAGCTGGGGGCGGATGCACTCCTCCGGCCGCAGGGCTTTGAAGCCAGAGGTTCGGCGGTAGCTGGGAGGCCGCGGGGGAGAGCCAGACCTGGCTTCGGGGCTGGACACCGGTGGGTTTTAGGAAAAGCAGAGCTAACGGGCGGCGTCTGGGGCTGGAGGGCGCCCCCAGGCGCTGGCGCGGAAATAGGCAGAGGGGCCCCTCAAACCTGTCCAGGGACACCCCAGTACTTCAAGCTGCCCCAGCACGGCCCGGGCGCCCCGTCCCGCGCGCCGGCACCCGCCCTCCCTGCGCTCCGCCTCCCCCTTCCTGAGCTCGGGCGGGGGAGGAGACAAGGGTTTGAGGAACTGGCGCTGGGTGCCGGGCGAGGGGAGTCAGACTTCCTGTCCCCGAGACCGACGCGTGCGGGCCGGACCCCTCCCCCCGCCTCCCCCACAATAGCTGGACGCCTGGGTCCGCGCCGCGTCCTCCCCTCCGCCCCATCGGATTATGTCTCGGATCGAATCCCTTACGCGGGCGCGGATTGAGCGGAGCAAAGAGCTGGCGAGCAAGGTGGGCTCCGCAGACCCCTCTCCCTTCCTCCACGGCCCTCGGGGCGCCCCCTCTTCTTCCCTCCCCGACCCCCGGCGTCTGCGCGCACCCCAGTCTCCCCGCCCGCTTCCTGGGCGCCAAAACCGGGCGGAGCGGCGGACGGGGAGAGTAGCGGCGGGACGGGTGGGTGGGGCCGGAGGGAGTGGGGAGGGGGTTGGAGGAGCTGAGCCGGAGACGCGACCCGCGCCTCCGGCAGCGCGGCGATCCCGGCGAGGGCGGACTGGGGCTCGGGCGCCTCCGATCCGCCGGGACGGGAACGGGGCCTCGCGAAAGAAAGTTGCTCGGGTAAGGCACGGAGCGGGAAGAGGGAGGCGTGCGCGCCGGGGTGGGGGCTGGGAGGCTTTCCGCACCCCCTCTCGGCCCGAGTCCGCCGGGTCGCGCTCGGCGACGCGTCCCCCCACCCCACCCCGTCCCCTGCCGCTGGCTAGCCCGGTCCCCCTTTGTCCCCGCCATCCGGCGGCGGGGGTGCTTTCCCGGCTCCCTCCCACCTCCACCACCGCCACCGCCGCCGCCGCCACCGCTCGAGACAAAAGTCAGCTCCTCCTCTCCTCGCAAATGGACTTTCCAGCTGTGATTCAATTCTCCCCCTGGGTGGGCGGGTGGCCGGGGTCAGAACGGCCGAGCGGCGGCCGCCGTCCTCTCACCCTCAGGTGAAGGAGCAGAGGTCTTTGTGTCGCTGGAGCCTCTCCTCCATCCCGAGCGCCGCCGAGCCGGGAGCACGGGGTCCGCAGCCCCGTCTGCCGCGCCAGCTTTCCATGCGCCTTGTTCTAACCTGAAACAACCCGAAACCCTTGGGCGCGTCTCCCCCTCCGCCTCCCCAGCTCTCTTAACTCTCTTATCTCCTGGTGGGGTGGGGGCGGCCTGCGCCTGTCATCTCGTGAGTCTGGTGTGCAATTATCTGCGCACACCCTGTGGTGGCCTCTTGGTTATCCTTTCCAAGTAGCCCGGATCCCCGCGTTTGTACCCGGGCCCATTCCCCCAATGCCCTGACCTCTCTACCCCCCAGCTCCCAGGGAAATGATGAACGATGAGCTGGGAGGAAGATGGTGCGGCCACACAGCGCCTCCCGGCTCCCCGGAGCACCCACACTGTCCCCATTATCAGAGAGGCCAGGACCCAGCCCAGAGCTGGTTTAATCTCTGGCCTCCCACAGACCCGGCGCCCTGCCCTGGTGCTCAGCCTAGGCTGCTCACCAGCTCCAGACAGCCCAGCACCCTCCTGGGAGCCCTCCAGGGTGGTGGAGACTCCTGCCCCCACCTGCCTTGGCGCTCCTGGCCAGGCTACCTGTCTGGAGGTTACTAAGTTGGGAGAGGTTCCTGGCTGGGGAGGGCCAGGGGGTAGAGGGCCCTGGAGGCAGCCTGTAAGGCTTCCTTGGGGGAAGGGGGGTTGGGATTGCAAACTAGCGGCCGGAAAAGCAAGGAGGGATTGGTGTGGGCCTAAGACAAACAGGCCAGGGTGAGGTGGCTGAAGCGTGGTAGGGCAGTGGGGTGGCAGACAGGCCCTTGCTTCACAGCCTGGCCAGGCCAGGCCCCAGCTCCAAAAGTCTGTTTATTTTTTCAACCGTTTGTGCTGAGACCCTGGAGGAGAGCCAAGGGGGGCGGGAGAGGTTTTTTTGAAACTACGGAAATTTGGTTCCACCCTAAAAAGGAAAGCCGTGGGGAATTTGGGGGGGGGTAGGCAGACCTGGTGTAGACCTGGGAGTAGAGAGAGATTCTGGGAAGGTGGCTAATGGGGGTCCTCTTTTTCATTCTTGGGGGACCTGGGAGGCCAGATACCTGAGTCCTCTTGCCCTGTTTTTTTGGGGTTTGTTTTGGGTTTTGGTAGTGGGGGGGGCCGGAACCCAGAAGCCTGGCTCTCCTTTGTATTCTGGGGCCATCCGAAGGGGAGGAGGGAGTTGGGGGCTCTGGGCTGGGGAGTGGGGGGCTGAAGGGGCACAGAGGCCACAGGAGGCTGGCGGTTGTCGGTTTGGGCTGGTCGGAAGGGGAGGGCCACCTCCGGAAAGCTGTGGTTACAGAAGGGGGAGTTGGTTCCTAGCCAGCACACCCTGGGTCCCCGCTTCCCCCTCCCCCAGTGCACCAGCTGTCTCCTTTCTTTTTATACTGTGGTGGGAAGTGGAGGGCCGCTGGAAACGGGAGTGGGGGGGGAGGTGGTCTCCCCTGCTGCCTGGGGGGCCTCATCCCCTGCCCGGACTCCTTACCTGGCTTCCTGGGACCTCCTCACTGGGGGAGGAATCCACCGCACCCTGCCCCTGCCTCCTTGCCTCCCTCAGAGGCGCTTCCTGCAGAGCCCCCTCCAGGGCCGCCTTTGCTTTTCGCTCCAGTTCTATTCTTCAGCCCTCCACCCCCGCAATCCTCTCTGCTCTACTTCCTACCTCCACGGGCCCCAAACCCCGCAGGTCCCATTGCTCTCTTCAACCTCCCCCCCAACCTCTTTTCCTTTCCCAAACCCTAACCTTCCGTGCCCCTCAGAACAAAGAGGTCAGCGATCCGGGGCCGGCTGCAGAGGCTGGGGTCCTGGAATCCCCGGGATCCGGGCTGCAGAGTGCGTGGAGGGCAGGTGGACTGGGGAGCGCGGAAGGGCCCATTTCTTTGTTCTGAGTAACGGAGAGGTGGCTGGCTTTGTGTGCGGGACCAGCAGGGTGGCGGGAGGTAGGGCTGGGGGAGCCCACCGGGGAGCTGACCACTGGGGAGGAGAGTGGAAGAACTGCGGGTCTTTGGGAGGGGGGGCATCGGAAAAAAAATCTAGGGGTCGTGGAGGTTAGGGAAAGAGCTGGGGGGAGGGGAGAAGCACGTATGGAGGTGGGGGAAGGGAGCCGAAAGCTTGGGGAAGTCACCGAGTGCCTGCAGGGGTTGGATGGTGCTGGAGGGAGACCTGCCCCCAGGAGCAGACTGGGAGGAAGAGGGGTCTGGTCTCAGCCCCTGTGGCACTGGAACAGTGACCCTGGATTCTGGAGGGGGCAGATCTGCATGTGTGAATCTCGTGTGCGTGTTACCTGTGAGTTGGAGGGGGTGTGTGTGTGCGCCTGACCCTGCCCCCTCCCCCGCGGCTGTACCGTCCTGCTCTGGGGTATGGTTTTGTATGGTAGTCACCACCGAAGCAGGGGTCTCATGCTCTCTGGACACGGGGAGGTTGTTCTGTTCTCGGTTGCATTCTCTGGAAGAGAAGCAGCTTAGAGGAACCGGCTGGACCCTTCTGGGTTTGTTTATGTCTCCTTGGGGAGGGTGGGGGTGGGGCTGCAGGCAGCAGCTGCCCCCCTCCCAACTCAGCCGGCCTGCCCTGTGCCAGGAGGGCAGGGAGTCCTGGCACAGCCATTGTTCATTTGCACAAACGCCCGTCTGTTTGCATCGCTCCCCTCTGCCTCTCTCTGCGTGTCTCTCTCTCCTGGCCCGACAGGTGTGGCCGGGTGGGGGGCAGGCTAGGGTCCAGGATGCTTGTGTCTCAGGGTCTCTAGCCTGATTCTTTCCCTACAGCCCTTCGCACCCCTCTTCTGCCTCACTGCCATGCCCGCCGCCTCTGCCCAGTGTCTCATCTTCGTTCATTAAGCAGGCATGTATTAAGTGCCTTTGTGTGTTGACTGATGTCTTTCTGTGTTGTTTCTGGCTGGGGTGTTAGTGGTTCCATTTGGCCGCCTTCCCTGCGGCCTCTTGTCTTCATCCTGTCCCTGAAATTTCATAAAGGCACCCAGGCAGGCTGGGGTCATCCCAGTCACTATCTCGGTCCCATGGCCTGGAACCCTCTCCTTCCTCATTTCCCAGCTCTGCAGCTCAACCCCATGACTAAGTGCGCTTCACGGCCAGTGTCGCAAATGGCTCACCCCACAGTGCAACCCTGCAGACCTCAAACAGACAGGGGTCTGGACAGAGCGCCCCCCCCACTTGGGGTAGGGGCTGCTGCCCGTTGCAGCTGGTGCCGAGGCGGGTCTGAGTGCCACGTGGTTGGGGCAGGGGCAGCTGACAGCTCGGGCCTTGTTTGGAGACACTGTGGCTTGCCTCGGTAGGCTCTGCCAGGCCCTGTCGCCTGCTGGGGAGCACAGGAAGCCGAAGTGCAGGCTTTGGCATCGCCTTGGCCTTCATGTGTGTCACTGTGTTTGTCTTCCAGCCTGCGGTAGGAGATGGAGAGCAGAGGGGGACACTGCCTGCCTGTGAGCTTTGCAGCGGTCAGCCGCGGGGCCTCCTGCCATTGGTCCATCTTTCTCTCCCCAGTGTGGCTGAGATAGTGGGAGGAAGGTTTGTCTTTGGACCTTCCAAGGAAACCCTCATGGTCTAAGCTCAGCTCGGGGGGGGGGGGGGGGAGGAGGAAGGAGAGAGCAGCCTGCAGGACCTGTAACAGCAAGGAAGAGGTTGCAGAGCAGGGACGGGTGCTGCTCAGATCCTGTGACTTGGCGTTTATCCATCCATCCTTCCTTGCTTGCTTCCTTTCCTTCATTGACAAACACTTATTAAGTGCCTGTTGTATACCAGGTGCTGTGTTCACTGCTTTAATGTTCTTTATCTGAAGGCTATGAGCGAGAAAGTCATCCCAGGGGTCTGTGAAAAAAGGCAGAATGAGTTGATGCCAGACTGCAGAGGGCTGAACCCCGAAGGAAGGGTCTCTGGGTGCTGGGGGGTGGGGGGTGGGGGCTGTGGGTTGTGGAGTGACCAGCCATGCCCTGTGTCAGGTTGTTTTGGCTGACAGATTGGGGCCTGGAGGGGAAGGCTCTGCTGGGGACGGGGTCCACGAGAGACCTATGTGGTGACCTTCAGAACACCTAGAAAAGAGCGGGCCTGGCCCGCTCCCTCGTGGCTGGAGCAGGCACCCCTGGTGAGGCCTGGGGCAGACACAGGCCACCTCTGAGACAATAGTGCTAGGCTGTGCCAGGGCTGCCTGCTGCTGGCCGCGCCCCTGCTGGGATGTGCTGCCGCTGTGGCTGCTGCCCGCTGCTGGCCCACCTAGAGAAGGGGTCGCTTCCAGAGAGGGTGAGTGCCAGGAGGTCCCAGAAGGCAGTGCGCAGCACACCTGGGCCACCCAGAGGGCCTCGATGCCGGGGAGGGGCCAGGCCACTGAGGACCCCTTTCTCTGGCTGCTTCAGCCCTCTCCCCACTTTTGCCACTCCCGTCCAAGCTGGCCGGGCAGGTGAGTGCTCCCAGGGGGCGGAGGGCAGGTGTGGACAGTGCTGCAGGGATCCCGCGCCAGGCGCGGTGGCGTTTTTCAGACTGTTTTCAAGCGTGCTTGTCTGCCTGCTTTTACTTCAAGGTTAACAAGTGCTTCCACTTTGGAGTTGTGTCAGAAGGCCAGGAAGGGTGGGAGAGCAGGGAGAAAGGAGAGTGCATGGGAGCGGGAAGAAATCAGCGCACTTGCTGGTGGAGATGCTGTACCGTTGTGTTTTTGTGTGTGTGTGTGTGTGTGTGTGTGTGTGTTTTTTTTTTTTTTTTTTTTTTTAAGAGAGAGAGACAGAGAGAAAGGTCTTCCTTTGCCGTTGGTTCACCCTCCAATGGCCGCCACAGCTGGCGCGCTGCGGCCGGTGCACCGCGCTGATCCGAAGGCAGGAGCCAGGTGCTTCTCCTGGTTTCCCATGGGGTGCAGGGCCCAAGGACTTGGGCCATCCTCCACTGCACTCCCTGGCCACAGCAGAGAGCTGGCCTGGAAGAGGGGCAACCGGGACAGAATCCGGCACCCTGACCGGAACTAGAACCCGGTGTGCCGGCGCCACTAGGTGGAGGATTAGCCTAGTGAGCCGCAGGGCCGGCCACTGTTGTTATTTAGAGGTGAACGGGACCCTCTGAAGACATTCAGTCAACGAAAGAGCTGCCATTTAGAACCAGACAGATGGAGGTTCCACCAAAGAGAGGGCTTGGGGGTGATCCTGACCCAGAGGACCGGGTGCTAGGGGTGAGAGGCAGACAGGGGGTGCATGCCTGAGGTGCCGGTGCGGGGAGGGGGCAGGGAGCAGAGGTGGGGGCTTCCCCCAGATGAGAAGGGAGGACCTAGCCGGAGACCAGGCAGGAGGAAGAGGAGGAAGGAGGAGCGGGATGAGCAGAAGCAGAGGAAAGAATGGGGATGGGGGTGGGGGTGGGGAGGGTTCCTGGGTGGGGAGAGGTGAAGGCTGCAAACCTGGAACTTCTGAGCAGGGGCAGGAGAGAAGGCACCAGGGCCAGCAGGAAGCTCTGAGGCCCGAGGGCACCGCAGTGCCCTGTGGCCCCTGCACTGTTGACTCAGCCCCTCAGCACTTCCCTTTTCTGCACTAAGCACCAGGCCCTGGGTGGCCCTTCCCCTCCCCCACCTCCTCACTGCTAGTGGAGAGGCAGGTCGGGAAGCCTCAGAGCCAGTGGTCTTTCGGGGCCTCTGCTCCTGGCCTGCAGGAGTGGAGGGGAGGCCCAGAGACCTGGGCTGGCTTTGGGGAAGCTCGGGAGGTCAGGGACAAGGCCTTGGCCCGCGGGGCCCTTGGGTAGTGGGAGACTGGAGAGCTGAGATGGGGACAGCCCTTCACTAGGGCTGGGAGAGAGGTGGAGGGATGTGAGAAGGGACTTTCTGGGGTGACAGAGATTGGCTGTGAAGAAGCCAGCGGTCCCAGGTTCTGTCTCTGGAGGGAGGTAGGGGAGGAGTAAAAGTTAGACTGCAAGAGAGATTTTTCTGTCCGGTGTCCGGAGCAACTGGCCAAGCTTACTCCCTTAGGATGCCCAGGGGAGGGGTAACCCAGGGAAACCAGGCCTTGCTGCCTGCAGGTCATCGGGGGGCACGCAGCCTCCTCCTTGGCTGCGTGTTGAGGGAAGAGTTAGGGTCTGGGAGCCTGACCTCTGGGCTGGAGGTGGCAATGGGGGCATTGTACCCTCTTCAGCCAGTCTGCTAGGGGCCCTCCTGCCCGCCCATTCCTACCCCCCCCTCCCGTGACAGCCACAGAGACAGCGGCTCCAACACCGGTTGTCATGGTTATGAGAGGAGCTAACTCCCGTAGATTGGAAAGCGCTGGTGAGCTGGCACCCTCCGCTTCGCCTGCTCTCCCTTCCTCTCTGCGCATCTTCCCCCGGCACGGGAGGAGAGAGTACAGCAGCTCGGGGGCGAGCAGAGCTGGGGCTGGGAGGTGGAGTGAGGACGCCGAGACCTAAGCCAGGGAGATGAGCGGCAACAGGAGGCAGCCCAGCCGCAGGGGCCAGGTGGGTCCGGGGCCCAGGGGCAGGCCTCCCGGAGCCTGGCCTGGCCACTCCTGGACGGCTGCGTGTAGCCCTGCGGAGGGTTCTGCTTTAGGAACTGGTGCCGTCCGGGGCAGGCGTTTCTTCCTCGCCATTGCCTGTCTTTCTCGGCACCTTCCAGCCTTACATCCTACCTCTCTCTCTCTCTCTCTCTCTCTCTCTCTCTCAACCCTCCTGCAGACCCGGGAGAAGGAGAAGATGAAGGAAGCCAAGGATGCCCGCTACACCAATGGGCACCTCTTCACCACCATCTCCGTGTCGGGCATGACCATGTGCTATGCCTGTAACAAGAGCATCACAGCCAAGGAGGCCCTCATCTGCCCGAGTGAGTTGTTCGGACCCCGAGTATCGCTCAGACGCGGTGCCCTGTGACCCCGATCTTCCCGCCTGTCCTTTTTGCCTTGGTCCGCCAGGGCCGCTCTCCTCTTGGAGCCGCAGCCGCAGCCGGGCCCCCTTGCTCCCTTTGCTCCCACGGGGAGGGGGGTGGCTGGTGGGATGTGACATAAGCAGGACTAGCTGGGAATGTGGGAGGCGAGGCCCTGCCGCCCCCCCCCCCCCCGCAGCTGTCACCCACTGGGCATCCCCCTTGCTCCCTGAACAGCTGCTGAGGGTTAGGGGAACTGGTGGGGGAAGGAGCAGGAATGCCGTGTGTGTGTGTGTGTGTGTGTGTGTGTGTGTGCAGGGGGCGCAGCCTTCCAGCTGGTGCTGCCCGTCTTCTGGGCAAGACTTCAGGGTCGCCTTGCCCCTCGCTGCTCACGGAGCCTCAGTTCTCTGTGGTTTCCAGCACAGGACAGGATGAGGCCCCCTGGGGTCTCACGGTTCTAGGGGGAAGGGGGAATACGGCGGCCTGCAGGGGGCAGGAGTCGGAACTGCCTATCTCCAGACGTCCGGTCTGAGGGTAGCCCCCTATTGGGGAGTGTAAGCACGGAATCCCTGCCTTCCCCTGCCTTCCCTGGAGGCCCTGGCCTGCCCCGCCCCCAGCACCTCCTGGCTTTATGGCAGAGCTGCTGCAGGGATTGTGAGTGGCAGCCTGGGAGCAGGACAGAGGCTTCACCTGTAAACCCCCGTGGGGACGTGGGGACGTGGGGAAGGAACCCCGAGAGCCGACCCATGAGGCCTCCCTGCTTCCTCGCCGCTCAGTTTAGTTAAGAGGATGAAGAGGGAACCCCATCTCATCCCTCCAGAGACCTGACAGAGTCCCCAATCCGGAAGCTTGTTGCCAGGGGAACAGGGCGGGCGGCGCTATTTTGAGAGCAGGTGGAAAGTGGAGGTTCGATCCAGAGACACTAGGTGTTGGGGGTGGGAGCAGGGGCCGGGGAGGCAGGGAGCTGTAGCTCTCACCTCTGTCTGTGCCCTCCGCCCCACCCTGCTTGCCTTGTATTTGTGGAAGTGAGCGCGGTGCTGGGTATTGTCTGAAGGAGTTAGCAGAGCTTCCGGTGTTGCTGGGCAGGGGAGGGGAAACGGGAGGGCCAAGGGCTGAAGGCCCCTCTGGGAAGCGGGAAGCGGACAGCAAGGAAAGGGCCGGCCAAGGGTGCCCAGGCCCAGCCCCCTCCTCCTTTCCTCTCCTCTCCTTCCCTGGGGCTGGGGGCGGGGAGGATGGGGGAGAAGCAGATGGAATGTGGGAGCTGTGGGCTTGCCTTAGCTGGGGGGAACAGGACTCCCTGGGCCTGGAGAGAGAAGGCAGATGAGTTGGTGCAGAAGGCAGCGCAGGGCACAGGCTGCCCCCACTCTGCTGCTGGACCCCCAAGCCTTAGAAGTGCCTGGGCCCAGAGTCCAAGGCATGCTGGGAGTGGGGAGGCAGCAGGAGTGTGGCCTTGGGAGTCTGGTTCGAATCCAGTGCTGCTGCTGGCAGGTGACTGGAAGAGGAGCATAATTGAATTTCTCCCAAAGGATTAGGCACAGGTGGAACACTCAGTACTGGGAGAATGTGTGTTTCCCACTCTGGTCTCCTGGCCCCTGGCCCAGCTGCCCTGTCTTCTGTTCCTTGGGGGGCCTTTCTTCCCTCCACCAGTCCCAGCCACCTTTGCACCTCTTCTCTCTAGACCCCCCTCACACCACCCCTCCTGCTGGCTTAATTTCCCTAAACATCCATACCCCTTCTCACTTCATTTCCTGCTGGCAGGAAGAGGGAGGTGGGAGGAGAGGGGCTGGGGTGGGGGTGAGTCCCCTCCTGTACCACCCGACCCTCCCTTCACCCTCTCTACCCACCCTCCCAGCCTGCAATGTGACTATCCACAACCGCTGTAAAGACACCCTCGCCAACTGTACCAAGGTCAAGCAGAAGGTGAGAGGGTGGGGAGGGCAGCGGGCTGGGGGAGAGGGTAGTGAGCGTGCGGTACCCTCTTCCATTCATCCCTACCCTGTGTGCCTCAAGCCCTGTCCTCACCATGGGCAGCCCAGACCCTCAGCCCCAGGCCTCCTGCTGCACCTGCTGCAAATGCAGCCCCGCAGCCCTGGGCCACAGCGCCAGTGCCTCCCCGTGCCTGTGGGGGCGACCCGTGGGTGATGGCTGTTCTTGGTGTCTCTGTCTTGCAGCAACAGAAAGCTGCCCTGCTGAAGAACAACACTGCCTTGCAGTCTGTGTCTCTCCGCAGTAAGAGTGAGTAGTGGCCCCAGGAAGACCCCGGACCCCAGGCTGCTCGGCCCGTGGGCTCTGCTGCCCCCCTGAGGTCACTCACAGGCACAACACCGCTCTCCTCCTTGGGGAGCTGGGAGCAGGGACACGGGATAGTCCAGACCCTCTGGCTCAGAGCCTGGACAGGAGGACCCAAATGGGGTTGAGGCTTGGGATGGCCAGTCCCCTGAGCCCGGCCGCACCCCTGTGCTGTTGCTGATGTGCTCAGCATTGGCGACCTGTCATGGCTCGATTCAGACAGCATTGTTCCAGGGGAGCCAGGTGCTAGGGCAAAAAGAGCCGAGCCCCAGACCCTGCTCATCCACTGGCCGAATCCCCGCCCCTTGTTGAGCTTCACTTTGCTCATGGGCTTGCTCCCAGAAAGAGACAAGACAAGGTTCTTGGGGAGCATTGAAGTAAGGTGGCTTTGTCCTCACCGCTGCCACCACGTCCCCTGGACAAGAGCCGAGGAAGCTGGGAGGCCTGTGTCCTGCGAAGGCACCAGTGTTAACATTTGCCCTCTTGGTCTCTGCACCCCCAGCCACCATCCGAGAGCGGCCCAGCTCTGCCATCTACCCCTCGGACAGCTTCCGGCAGTCCCTCCTTGGCTCCCGCCGCGGCCGCACCTCCCTGTCCTTAGCCAAGAGCGTGTCCACCACCAATATTGCTGGGTGAGCCCCTGCTTGGGAACGGGGCAGCCAGGCGGGCCAAGAGCGCGGCAGTGGAGCCTGAGGTGGGGGGCGCGGAACGGTCCTTTGACATGGGGTGGGGGGAGGCTGCCTCTGGGATCCTGGCTGTGCTGGGGGATGCCAACAGCCCCAATTCCTTCAGCCATTTCAACGATGAGTCTCCCCTGGGGCTGCGCCGCATCCTCTCGCAGTCCACGGACTCCCTCAACGTGCGGAACCGGACGCTGTCGGTGGAATCCCTCATTGACGAAGGTGGGTGGGTTGGCGAGGAGCGGCAGCTGGGAAGCAGCCTGGCAGGGGGTCCCGGGAGGAGGACTCGGCTCTGAGTTGCTGCCCCGGCTCGTGCCCAGGTGCAGAGGTGATCTACAATGAGCTGATGAGTGACTTTGAGATGGACGAGAAGGACTTCGCAGCTGATTCCTGGAGCCTGGCCGTGGACGGCAGCTTCCTGCAGCAGCACAAAAAGGAGGTGATGAAGCAGCAGGATGTCATCTATGGTGAGCCAAGTCCGCCCTCGCATCCCTGCCTTCACCAGGTCCTGCCCGTCACATCCTCTCTGCCCACCACCACCTGTCGAGGCCCTTCCCCTCTTTCCCTGCGGGTCGCCGTGCTGCTGCCTGGCAGCCCAGTGCAACCACTGTTGCTGTCGGTCTCCGAGGCCCTGTCTTTGTCCTTTCTCCAATTCCTTCCTCAGTCTTTTAATATTTATTTTATTTATTTGAAAGGCAGAGTTACAAAGAGGAGAGATAGCAAGGGGGAAATCTTCTGCCTGCTGGTTCACTCCCCAAATGGCCACGATGGCCAGGGCTGGGCCAGGTCAAAGCCAGGAGCCAGCAGCTTCCTCTGGCTTTCTCAGTGTGGGTGCTGGGGCCCAAGCACTTGGGCCATCCTCTGCTGCTTTCCCAGGCACATTAGCAGGGACCTGGTTCAGAAGTGGAGCATCTGGGACTTAAACTGGCATCCATATGGGATGCCGGCATCGCAGATGGGAGCCTAACCCATTACCTGTTAACACCACAGTGCCAGCCCGCAGTCTTTGTTCTGTGCTTATCCCGGAGCTAGGGAAAGCCGGACGTGTGGAAGACAACGTGGTCCTTGCTCTGAAACAACTTACAGCTTGCAATGCCAAAGCATAACTACAGATAAAAGATTATTAGAGAATGACCTAAGATCCTAGTAATGCAGAATGTTAAGCTGGTCTGGGCCTTGAAGACCTGTGGGTGCCCTGAGGTCCCTATTAGCCTGCAGCACCCCACCCACAGTGGCCATGCCAGGCGGAGGAGGCCAGATGTCCCGTTGTGCCCACAGAGCTAATCCAGACAGAGCTGCACCACGTGAGGACGCTGAAGATCATGACCCGCCTCTTCCGCACGGGGATGCTGGAAGAGCTGCAGCTGGAGCCCGGAGTGGTCCAGGGCCTGTTCCCCTGCGTGGACGAGCTGAGCGACATCCACACGCGCTTCCTCAGCCAGCTGCTGGAGCGCCGCCGCCAGGCCCTGTGCCCTGGAAGCACCCGCAACTTCGTCATCCACCGCCTGGGTGACCTGCTCATCAACCAGGTGGGACGAGTTCCTGGAAGGACGGGTAGCCAGGGTGGACAAACTGGACGGGCTGGGGAAAGGGGTCGTGGTGTCCGGGGGCGAGCTGGCGAGGCGGGAAGCTGGCCCGTGTGGCAGGAGGCCGGAGGTGGGTCCAAGGGAGAGGGTGTGACATGGGGGAGTGGGGGGTGCTGACACAGTCTGTCCCCGATGTCCAGTTCTCCGGCCCCAGCGCGGAGCAGATGCGGAAGACCTACTCGGAGTTCTGCAGCCGCCACACCAAGGCCTTGAAGCTCTATAAGGAGCTGTATGCCCGGGACAAACGCTTCCAGCAGTTCATCCGGGTGAGCGAAGCCCTCCAGGTGTGGGGGGGCAGTCGGGGTCCGAGCCCGTGTGTGCCCGTCCACTCGCAGGCGCCGTCGGCTTCGGCATTGAGGCAGCCCTCTGTGACAGGGCAGGGCCCTGTGGGTGCCCAGGCACGGCGGACTCCTCTGGTTGGCCCCCATGGCCCTGAACCCCGCCTCTTCCTTGCAGAAAGTGACCCGCTCTGCGGTGCTAAAGCGGCATGGGGTGCAGGAGTGCATCCTACTGGTGACTCAGCGCATCACCAAGTACCCGGTGCTCATCAGCCGCATCCTGCAGCACGCCCACGGTGAGGGGGAGGGGCAGCGAGAGAGGGCTCCCTGGGATGACCCCAGGGAACTGGGGCTGGGGGCATGGGGTGAGCTCAAGACCCGCTGGGAATTGGGCTGGAATGAAGCCCGCTGTGCCGACCCCCGGTGCCAGGAGTGGAGGAGGAGCGCCAGGACCTGACGACCGCGCTGGGGCTGGTGAAGGAGCTGCTGTCCAACGTGGACCAGGATGTGCACGAGCTGGAGAAAGGGGCCCGGCTGCAGGAGATCTACAACCGCATGGACCCCCGCGCCCAGGCCCCGGTGCCTGGCAAGGGCCCCTTCGGCCGAGAGGAGCTTCTGCGGCGCAAGCTCATCCACGACGGCTGCCTGCTCTGGAAGACGGCAACGGGGCGTTTCAAAGGTCAGCGCCCGCCTGGCCGAGCGGCGCAAGTGCAGGGGCGGAGGGGTGGGAGCCGCGTCCCACCCAGCCCATAGGACCCCGCTCCATGTGGCCCACGCCAAGGAGCTGGCTCGCTGCGGGGAAAAACGTAGTGTCCGGTGCAGCAGAAGTGTGAATTCTGCGTTTAAGTTCAGGGACTGTACTAGGGCTTCTTAGCACTGTAGACGCCTTTCTCGGGTCCTGGCCTGCCCAGAGAACTACCAGTTTTAATGGAAAAGACAGATTCTCAGACCAGAGGGTGAGATCGGGCTGCAGGTTCCCCCGCGCTGGAGTCTCAGGGCTGAGGAGAGACCAGGCACTTTGGGAGCCTGGCCAGGGAAAGGCCCAGAAGAGGGAGGGGACCGAGCCTGGAGCAGGATGGGCAGGTGCAGAGGAAAGAACAGGGCAGAGGGAGCATGTTGAGGGCCCGGGCACACGTTCCCGGCTCTTTCCGGAATTTGCCTGCACTGGCAAGAAAGCAGCAGCTCCTTGGCTCTGTGAGGGACGGAAGTGAAGGGTGATGGGTGTGGCCAGTGGCCACCCGGGCCTTGGGGCCCATTTCGTGCAGTCCTGCTCCCTGGGCGTGGAGGGTACCCATCCTTACACCAGCCTCTCTCCTCCATCCCTTTCCCTCCTTCCCATCCCTCCCACGCAGCAGCTAAGAATATAAACCATGGGGGGTTAAAAATAGCAAGGCGGGAGGGCTGCATTTCTGAAGCACTTAGCAGAAGCCTTTCCCTGCTGTGTGCCCGCAGCTCAGTAAAACCCCCAAGGGCGAGGGGCGAGCCTGTGTTTCCCTGACTTTGACACCAAGTGTTGTAGAGCCGACCTTGGTTGCCTCCCTCAGTCTACAGAGTGTAGGACTCTGTGGGATCTGAGAGCCGGATAGGAGAGGAGCAGGCAGATGAGGGAAGGTGTCCTGCTTAGCGGTGGAGGGACTGTGGGGTCTGGCATTCTCCAGGTGTTAGGTCTGGGCTAAGGGACTGGAAACCTCGGGGCCCTGTTGCTCTGCGAATCCTGACCACTCTGGCCCAGTCTGGGGCCTTTTCAGGCAAAAGGATGCGTTCGTGTATCGCAGTAGTAGATACAGCCGTCCTCGCAGCCTTGGCGCTTGCAGGGCCCGGAAGCACCACAGTGGGTTTCCTGGGTGTCCCTGGCCCCTAAGGTAGGAAACCTGAAGCAGCTGCCTAGGAGGTTTCCTCCAAGGTCCTCGCTAGCCCAGGGGCCCGTTCTGTCTGATCCTGCATCTATCTTTCTTTTTAAAAAAAAAGATTTATTTTTTATTTGAAAGGCAGAGTTACAAAGAGAGATAGAGAGACAGAGAGAGAGAGAATCCGCTGATTCACTCCCCAAATGGCCACAATGGCCAGGAGGAAGTTAGGAGCCTGGAGCTTCTGGGTCTCCCACATGGGTACAGGGGTCCAAGCGCTTGGGCCATCTTCTGCTGATTTCCCCAGGGCTATTAGCAGAGAGCTGGATCGGAAGTGGAGCAGCCGGGTCTCAAACCGATGCCCATATGGGATGCCAACTTCCCAGGTGGAGGCTTAGCCTTCTATGCCCTGGCGCTGGCCTCGTGTGTTTTTACCCCTACCATGTTCCTGAGCTATAAGAACAGGAAGAGGTCGCAAAAATTAAAAAAAAAAAAAAATGGAATGAGGGGATGTCATTATGTTCTTAAAACTGTGTATATGAGGCCGGCGCCGCGGCTCACTAGGCTAATCCTCCACCTTGCGGCGCCGGCACACCGGGTTCTAGTCCCGGTCAGGGCGCCGGATTCTGTCCCGGTTGCCCCTCTTCCAGGCCAGCTCTCTGCTGTGGCCCCGGAGTGCAGTGGTGGATGGCCCAAGTCCTTGGGCCCTGCACCCCATGGGAGACCAGGAGAAGCACCTGGCTCCTGGCTTCGGATCAGCGTGGTGTGCCGGCCGCAGCACGCTGGCCGCGGCGGCCATTGGAGGGTGAACCAACGGCAAAGGAAGACCTTTCTCTCTCTGTCTCTCTCTCTCACTGTCCACTCTGCCCGTCAAAAAAAAAAAAAAAAAAAAAAAAATGTGTGTATATGAAATCTATTCCCAGTAAATAAATAAGAGGAGGGGCCGGCACCGTGGCTCACTTGGTTAATCCTCCGCCTGCAGTGCCAGCATCCCATATGGGTGCCGATTCTAGTCCTGGTTGCTCCTCTTCCAGTCCAGCTCTATGCTGTGGTCCGGGAAGGCAGTGGAGGATGGCCCAAGTGCTTGGGCCCCTGCACCCGCATGGGAGACCAGGAAGAAGCACCTGGCTCCTGGCTTCGGATCAGCGTAGCACCAGCCATAGCGGCCATTTGGGGAGTGAACCAATGGAAGGAAGACCTTTCTTTCTCTCTGTTTCTCACTGTCTGTAACTCTACCTGTCAAATAAAAATAAATAAATAAATAAATAAATAGAAAAAAACGGAGAGACGGAAGAGAGGCCACAGGACGGGGGAGCGGCGCCCTCAGCCCGTGGGGTAGGCCCGGGCCTTGGCAGAGCCTGAAGCAGCCGCGCAGGCCCCGTAGGGCTGACCTCTCCCGTGCTTATCCCTTTCCAGACGTGCTGCTGCTGCTCATGACCGACGTGCTGGTGTTCCTCCAGGAGAAGGACCAGAAGTACATCTTCCCCGCCCTGGTGAGTCCTCTGTGCTTTCTCAGCACAGTCAAGGGTTTCAGGGTCCCCCTGCCCATCCCCCACTTTCCTCTGCACGCCCTGCAGAGCCCTGGAGTGCCCCATAGCCCAGCAGCCATCTCTGCCGCGGATGCACAGACTGTCTCGCCATGAGTCCCTGAACGATGCCGCGTAGCGACTGTTCCTACACCACGTACAGGGTATTAGGCGTAGTGAGTGACCTGGACACGATTTCAAAGCAGACAGGAGCTGGGCTTAGGTTCATGTAAACACTGCCCCGTGTTGTATAAGGAACGTGAGCATCCTGGGCGTCTTGTGTTCACGGGGGTCCTGGATGAGTCCCCCACAGACCACTGCGGGTCGCCCACGTTGCACTATAGTAATCAAAGGCAAGGTGAGCTAACAGGAGTCGCACCTGCCATGGAGGCCTGTGATCATCCCCAAGTGGAGCGCAGAGCAAAGGGAGCTGCGTCTCAGTCCCGCCTGGCCCCCACCAAGCCTGGGTTCTTCCCTCGTACCGCAGAGCGGCTTCCGTCTGCCGAGACTGCAGTGTCCGAGGGCCGGGAATCCCCGGGCTCAACCCTTCCCCTCCTCTGCCTGGCAGGACAAGTCGTCAGTGGTGTCCCTGCAGAATCTGATTGTCCGGGACATCGCCAACCAGGAGAAAGGCATGTTTCTGATCAGCGCGGCCCCTCCTGAGATGTACGAGGTGCACACCGCGTCCCGGGACGACCGGAGCACCTGGATCCGCGTCATCCAGCAGAGCGTGCGCGTGTGAGTGTGCGCCCTGGGAGCAGAACAGCCGCGGGCCGGGCCGGGCGGCTGCTGTGCTGCACGTCCTAGCGTCGTCGTAGTTCCCAGGGTAGCGTGAGCGGACAAGAAACCAGGGACCGTGAGCTGTCCCCGGGGGCGTAGCTGCCGGCCGACAGGACAAGCTCAGCTGCGTTAGCGTCAGGGTCTGCAGGCAGGCGGCGCGTATGCCGGTTGCATCTCACTTTCCCTGTATTTCCTAAAGAGGATAACGAAGGTACGGACCCCAGCAAGTGTCCTGAGAGTCGCTGCGGCAGCAGGCGGGACCGGGCCAGCGCCCGCCCGGCCCATGCCCCACGCGTGGGTTCTCCAAGATTTGTGCCTGAAGAAGGAACTCTTAATTTGGATTAAAAAAAATTTTTTTTAGCTGTCAAGGATTGCCTTCTTCTAGTATGTAAACCTGTTTTGTTTTTGTTTTTGTTTTTGTTTTTGTTTTACTTAAATTTAGACTTTTTTTTCAGTTTAGACTTTTGAACATGTTTTTCAGAAACGCATACGAAAATATGAAATCGTCTGTTTTAGGAGAAAAACACCCGTCCCACCGACAATGGATTCTCTTAGTAGTATAGATATTTGTTATCAGGAAAATTATGATTAACATTAGTTACATTTGATTCATTGACCTTCTGTCTCGGTCAAAACACTACTGCATTTCATTTACTCATAACCAAAAACAAAAAACAAAAACAACAACGTGAGGGCGTCATTAGCCTCCTTTTTCAGACGAGCAAGTAGAGCAGCCGCCCCCTGGTAAATGGTGGAGCTGGGACTTGAACCTGGGTTTGCTTGGTGCCAGAGCCTGTACTTGGCCCTCCGCTCCGTGCTGCCTTTCCAGGTGACCTTTGGAGAGGTGCACAGCAGGAAATGCAGACAGTCGGTGCTAAGAACAGGGGAGAGTCGAGAGAGAGTGCGGCCAGGGCATGCGGCCGAGGGTGTTCGCAGAAGAGGGGAGACTAGGAGGCGTTTGGGAAGGCCCAGGGCCGATGTCTGGCCGGCGTCCTGACTGTGTTCCCTGCCTCTGCCCGGCCAGATGCCCCTCCAGGGAGGACTTCCCCCTGATTGAGACGGAAGACGAGGCTTACCTACGGCGAATCAAGAGTAAGTCCGCCCACTGGGAGCTCGCTAAACGGCATGTGATAGTTCATGTAGTAGAGTCTACAGTTAATGAAGAGGCGCACCGCCCTGGGCACCCGGCCTGGTCGGTAGACGCAGGTTGAGATGCCTGCATCCATGGTGGGGCCTGGGTCTGATGCCTGGCTCCCTCCAGACTCCGGCTTCCTGCTGGTGAAGGCCCTGGCTTGACAGCAGGGCCCCCTGCCACCCACGTGGGAGACCCGGATGGAGTTCCAGGCTCCTGGCTTCAGCCTGGCCCAGCCCCAGCTGTTGCGGGCATTTGAGAAATGAATCAATGGATGGAAAAATCTCTCTCTGTTACTCTGCCTTTCAAATCAATTCAATAAACAAGCTTAAGAAAAGACATCATTGAAGGAGCAGTCAGAATTAAAACAGAGGGAGAAGGTCTCTATGGAACCTTCTGAAGTAGGAAGCTCAGAGTAGCGGTGCAGCATTGCCGCCTCTGACGTGAAGCGTCCATCTCTGTCCACAGTGGCTGCCGCAGCTCCCACTGTCACATTTACATCGCAGCTTGCAGGGGTGAAGTAAATCCCCATTTCTAGAATTGAACATGGCAGCATCTAATCACAAGTCGGGCTGGGGAGCATGGTCATGAACTGGGCCACCGTGCACCCTGGTGAAGCCTGTGTGCAGCTCTCTACTGAAGGTCAGGAGGAACAAACCCTGGTGGACAGTCCAGCCCACAGTCGTCTCAGTTTTTTAAATGTTTATTTACCTTCATCTACTTGAAAGGCAGAGAGACACAGAGAGACCTTGCATCTGCTGGTTCACTCTTCAAATGCCCACAATAGGACTGGGCCAATCCAAAGCCAGGAGCCTGGAACTCCATCTGGGTCTCCCACGTGGGTGGCAGAGACCCAAGCATCTTATTTATTTTATTTTGAAAGACAGAGTTAGAGAGGTCTTCCATTCGCTGTTTTACTCCCCAAATGGCCACAATGGCTGGGGCTGGATGAGGCCGAAGCCAGGAGCCAGGAGCTGCTTCTGGGTCTCCCACATGGGTGGCAGGGGCCCAGGCACTTGCGCCATCCTCCACTGCCTTCCCAGGCACATGAACAGGGAGCTAGACCAGAAGCGGAGCAGCTGGGACTTGAATGAGCGCCCATATGGGATGCTGGTGCTGCAAGCAGTGGCTTAATGCACTACACACAGCGCCGGCCCCCAGAGACCCAAGCATTTGAACCATCATCCACTGCCTCCTCGGGTGCTTTAGTAGGAAGCTGGATCAGAAGCAGAGTAGCTAAGATTCAGATCGCACTCTGATATGGGATGTAAGTGTCCCAAGTGGTGGCTTAACCCACTGAGTGACAACACTCACCCCGTTTTTATTTTTTATTCATTTATTTTTAACTTTTTTGACAGAGTTAGACAGTGAGAGAGAGAGAGAAAGGTCTTCCTTCTGTTGGTTCACCCCCCCAAATGGCTGCTACGGCTGGTGCACTGCGCCGATCCAAAGCCAGGAGCCAGGTGCTTCCTCCTGGTCTCCCATGCGGGTGCAGGGCCCAAGGACTTGGGCCCTCCTCCACTGCCTTCCCAGGGCACAGCAGAGAGCTGGACTGGAAGAGGGGCAACCAGGACTAGAACCGGCGCCCATATGGGATGCCAGTGCTGCAGGCAGAGGATTAACCAAAAAGTGAGCCATGGCGTCGGCCCCCATTTTTATTTTTAAAGTACAGTCTGGGGAGGGGTTGGTCTGGTTGGTTGAGACATCAGTTCAGATGCCCACGTCTCACCAGGGTGCTTGGAGTCAAGTTCCTGGCTCTGCTCCCAATTCCAGCTCTCTGTGGGAGTGCACCCTGCAGGGCAGCAGGTGGTGGCTCACGGAGCCGGGTTCCTGCCACCCCCGTAGGGGACCTGGATGGAGTTCTCAGCTCCCAGCTTTTTGGTCTGACCCGTTCCCAGAGGATGCTGCAGGGGTGTGAACCAGCAGATGGAAGGGATCTCTCTCTCCGTCTCTCAAATGAGTTTAAAGACAAAACAGGACATGTGTTCCTTTTCCCTCAAAAACGTCTGTTCTTCATAAATGCCACAAAAGCCACACTTGAGTGCTGCCACCCTGCCCGTGGGGCCGCCCCTCTGTCCCCCCTACCCCCACTGCTGCCTCCCACGTGCTCACCTGTCCCCCCCCCCCCCCCAGTGGAGCTGCAACAGAAGGACCGGGCGCTGGTGGAGCTGCTACAGGAGAAGGTTGGACTGTTTGCCGAGATGACGCACTTCCAGGCCGAGGAGGATGGCGGGAGCGGGATGCCCCTGCCCACCCTGCCCAGGGGCCTCTTCCGCTCCGAGTCCCTCGAGTCCCCTCGAGGCGAGCGGCTGCTGCAGGATGCCATCCGAGAGGGTGAGTGCGCTCCCGGGGAGAAATCCAGGGGCACGTACCCACTGGCCCAGAATAAGGACATGTGGCCAGACCTGGACACACAGACAAGGCTTGTCAGCCCCCAGTGTCCCCGAGTACCAGTTCTGGGGCAGGAGGCTTGGTCCCTGCCACCGGGCAACAGCTCTAGGGCTGCCCCTTCACTCTCCTGGCCGCCCAAATGTGCCCCGTGTGCTGGGTGATTGGCGCCCTGTAGCGGGTTCCGTGTCACTGCGCGCTCACCAGGTCCTCTGTCCCCTCAGTGGAGGGCCTGAAGGACCTGCTCGTGGGGCCTGGAGTGGAGCAGCTCTGGACGCCTCGGGAACCCACCCTGCCCTTGGAACCAGACAGCGGTGGTAACACGAGCCCTGGGGTCACTGCCAGTGAGTGCCAGGGCAGGGGACCAAGGTAGTAGGTGGGAGGGGCTGAGGAGAAGGGGCAGTCCCGGGGACTGAGGGTTGCTGGGATCCTGCGAGGGTGAGCTGAGCCCTGCCCTGTCACGTCTGCAGACGGTGAGGCCAGGACCTTCAACGGCTCCATTGAGCTCTGCAGAGCCGACTCGGACTCCAGCCAGAAGGTGGGTCCCCGAGAGACTGCGGGGTGGGAAAGGGAGACGCCAGGGCGGGACTTGCACACCTGCTGACCCCTACCCTCCTTTCTGCAGGATCGAAATGGAAACCAGCTGAGAGCTCCCCAGGAGGTGAGTTGGGGATGGGACGGTACAGGTGACTGAAGGGCAGGTCTCGGGGAAACTGGGGTGCGGGGCAGAGTCTGGACTTCAGAGGTCTCCCTGGATACTGCTGCCCAGCTTCCGGGCAGTTCTCCATCCTGAAACTCAGGCCTTGTTCCCACCTCCCTTGTCTGTTCCCAGGAGGTGTTACAGCGACTGGTCAACCTCTACGGACTCCTGCATGGCCTCCAGGTCAGTGGGACAAGGGGAGGAGCCAGTCGAGTCCTGGCCCTCGGGTGCCGGTGCAGGCAGAGGGGCAGGATGAGGGGGAAGGAGAGCGAAAACAGGTTTCTGGTATACCCTCTGGTGCCCGTTCCTCCAACAGGCAGCTGTGGCTCAGCAAGACACCCTGATGGAAGCCCGGTTCCCCGAGGGCCCTGAGCGGCGGGAGAAGCTGTCCCGAGCCAACTCGCGGGATGGGGACGCCGGCAGGGCCGGGGCTGGCCCTGTGGCTCCTGAGAAGCAGGCCACGGAACTGGCGCTGCTGCAGCGGCAGCACGCATTGCTGCAGGAGGAGCTGCGGCGCTGCCGGCGCCTGGGGGAGGAGCGGGCGACCGAGGCTGGCAGCCTAGAAGCCCGGCTCCGCGAGAGCGAGCAGGCCCGGGCCCTGCTGGAGCGGGAGGCTGAGGAGGCCCGCAGGCAGCTGGCCGCCCTGGGCCACACAGAGCCGCTCCCGGTGGAGGCGCCCTGGGCCCGTAGGCCCCTGGATCCCCGGCGGCGCAGCCTCCCTGCGGGAGACGCCCTGTACTTGAGCTTCACCCCACCACAGGTGAGGCGCTGGGAGGGGGGGACGTACCTGAGACAGACAGGAGGGCCCGGAGAACCTAAGCAGCCAGGGTAGTGATGCTGATTGAGTGGTGGGGGGTTCAGTGGGCCCTGGCTTGGCAGAGCCTGCCCTCACCGCCCTGCTCAGCCCCTGGCCTGCTGTCCACAGCCCAACCGAGGCCACGACCGCCTGGACCTGCCCGTGACCATCCGCTCCGTACATCGACCCTTTGAGGACCGAGAGAGGCAGGAGCTAGGTAGCCCTGAGGAGCGGCTGCAGGACAGCAGTGACGCTGACACCGGCAGTGAGGAAGAAGGAAGCAGCCGGCTGTCTCCACCCCACAGTCCCCGAGGTGAGAGCCCTTGACCTGGGGCTTGTGCGTGGGCCCGCAGTCCCTCTCGGAAGGGCCGTGGAGTTCTGGGTCCCCAGGAGGCATAAGGGGGATACTCTGAAAATGCCTTGGATTTTCTGTATACCTCCAGGTATGCCAAGTGCATGCAGGAGGTTCCCCCTCCGCCCTGTGAGCAGAGAGGGAGGCGCCAAGGGAGGGGCGTGGCTCCTCCAGGGGAGACTGCTCACTCGCTGGCTTTGCCCTGTCCCCCTCAGACTTCACCCGAATGCAGGACATCCCGGAGGAGACGGAGAGCCGCGATGGGGAGCCTATAGCTTCTGAGAGCTAAGGACGCCCTCCCCGCTGCCCTGTGCCCCACTGGAGACTGCTGGGGGCCACACTCGGGAACTCCACTCTGCCAATGACGAGGGAACATTGCAAAGAACTGTTGACTGTCCTTGCCAGCTTCCGGGCTCCTTGGATACCTGGGGCCATTTAGGAAGCCGGGAGTCGGGGGGATATTAGGCCACGGTCCCCACGGGGGGCATCCGGAAGCTATACCACAGATGCCAACTTTTCATGCCTTCTTCCCTCTACTTTAGGAAAATTTATTTATTTATTGTTTATTAGTTATTGGGGGGGAGAGGGGAAATTTAAAGGACCAGGGACATGGGAACCAAGCCATAGGGGTCGGGGGCCTTGTCCTTTAACACTACCGGGGTGAAACCAGGCTTAACCACGCCGTACGCCCCACCCGCTCCCCCGTCTGAGGAGGGGCTGCAGCTGCAGGACCCTGCGGCCCCCTCAGGGGGCTCGGGGTGGGGCCGTGGCCTGCTCCCTCTCCCTCTCCCCACAACCTCATACTGCTGATCCCCCTCTCCCCGCCCCCCCGCGGAAGTCCCAGGGAGACCCTCCGGCTTACTGGGGCCCCTGGACTAGAGACTGGGTGGCCCTCGTGGTTTGTGGGGTGGGGGGAGGGAAACCCACAGGGACCAGAATGTTTGTTGTTCTGTTCTTTTCTTTTTTTTGTACCAAAGCCGGCTGCACGTGTTCTATATTTTTAAGAGAAGAATGTAGGCAATTAGGGACTGTAGCCTTCCAGCTGCACATCTGTGAACCTGGGGAGGGGGTACACAGTGACTGCTCCCCACGCCTGCAGCAATGGGCACCCATCTGACCTCTCCCCCAGCCTCCTGGGGAAAAGTTCAAGGTGGGGTCGGGGAATCGCCACGAACCCTTGGCCTCATCTCCCACCTCAGCAACCGTGCCCTGAAACCTCAGCGTGAATTTGGGGTTTTCTCATCAGACCCCAGTGCCCACCAGCTCCAGTCATTTTTCTGCCAATTTGATTGTTAAGGAAAAAAAAATCAGGGAAAATTAAAGACCTGGAACCCCATGAGGTGCTGTCTCTCCTGATGTCTGCCAGTTGTGAGGGCGACGGTGGTGGGTGGCCAGTGCCGGAACTACCTCATCTGGGCCATCTCTGCCTCACTGGCAAGAGGGCCACTGAGAGAAGAGCATGCTGGGATGCCTTTTTTTTTTTTTTTTAAGATTTATTTATTTATTTATTTGAAAGGCAGAGTTACAGAGAGGCAGAAACAGAAAGACGTCGATCTTCCACCTGCAGGTTCACTCTCCAGATGGCCACAATGGCCGGAGCTGTGCCGATCAGGAACCCTGGTTCTTTTGGGTCTCCTACTAGGGTGCAAGGGCTCAAGGCACTGGGCCGTCTTCTGCTGCTTTCCCAGGCCATAGCAGAGCAGAGCACTAGATTGGAAGTGGAGCAGCTGGGACTCGAACTGCTGCCCATACGGGATGCTGGCACTGCAGGTGGTGGCTTTACCTGCTGCACCACAGCGCTGACCTTTTTGGTTTTCTTTAAACTTCACAAATCTGAGGATAAAATGAAGAACACCTGGTCAGATTCCAGAGGCTGTTGGGGATTCTAAGACCAGAAAAAGTGTTTGCATCTTACCTTCGGATGTGGCGTCGGTGGGCACACTTGCTGCTACCTCCTCCCCCGCCCTGCCCTGGCTCATTTTATAGGGCCAGAGCCCGGGGTGACCCGTCCCAGGGGTGACCGGCTTCACTTCCTGGGTCTGGTTGAGGCCCTCCTCTTGGGCCAGGAGAGGAGGGAAGGCGTGTGCATCCCCCTCGGTGCCTGTTGGGTGGGAGGATGGAGCTCGGGACGTGCCCGGAGAGGGGAGTGGAAACTGCAGCATCTGGCCTTGATAAGCTGCTCTCATCCTCTGCCGCAGGGGTGGGGCTGGCTGGCCTCTGGGCAGTCACTGGGTCTGGCCCAGCCAAGGCAACCGCAGGCGGGACTTGAAATTCAATAAATCTGTAGCAAATTTATTTTTTTTTTAAATTCATTTATTTGAAAGAGTTATGAGGCTGGCGCCACGGCTCGCTAGGCTAATCTTTGGCCTGCAGCGCCGGCACCCCGGGTTCTAGTCCCATTTGGGGCGCCAGGTTGTGTCACGGTTGCTCCTCTTCCAGTCCAGCTCTCTGCTGTGGCCCGGGAGTGCAGTGGAGGATGGCCCAAGTGCTTGAGCCCTGCACCTGCATGGGAGACCAGGAGGAAGTACCTGGCTCCTGGCTTCAGATCAGTGTGGTGTGCCGGCCGCAGCGGCCATTGGAGGGTGAACCAATGGCAAAGGAAGACCTTCCTCTCTGTCTCTCTCACTGTCCACTCTGCCTGCCAAAAAAAAAAAAAAAAGCTACAGAGAGATCTCCATCCACTGGCTGGCTTCTCCCCAGATGGCTGCAGTGGCCGGGGCTGCACTGGGCAAGGCCAGAGCCAGGAGCCTGGAACTCCATCTGGGTCTGCCACGGAGGGTGCAGGTGCCCAGGCTCTTGGGCCATCCTCCACTGCTTCCCCAGATGCGTTAGCAGAAAGCTGGATTGGAACTGTTGCAGTTTGGCTCAAACTGGTGCTCGTGTGGGAAGCTGGTGTCACAGATGGCAGCTTAACCCACTGTGCCACAGCACCAACACTGCAGGCTAATTTTTAGGTTGATCCTTTTTTAAAAAAAATGTTATTTATTTGAGAGGCAGAGGTGGGGTTGGGGTGGTGGTCTTCCATCCTCTGGTTCACTCCCCAAATGGCTGCATTAGCAGGAGCTGGGCCGATCTGAAGCCAGGAGTTTCCTCCAGGTCTCCCACACAGGTGCAGGGGCCCAAGCACTTGGGCCATCTTCTACTGCTTTCCCAGGCCATAGCAGAGAGCTGGATCAGAAGTGGAGCAGCCGGGACTTGAACCGATGCCCATATGGGATGCTGGCACTGTAGGGGGTGGCTTTACCTGCTGTGCCACAGCGCTGACCCCGTAAGTTGATTTTTTTAATAACCCATGAATGGTATAAATAGCCAAATGGTCCTTAGCAGAAAAAAGGATTACCCCAGCTCTATGGGAATCCTGGGAGGCTACAATTGTTGTGACTACTCACAGGGTCACCTGGGTGCAGAAGGGCTGCCAGGCCCAGCTGGGTGGGTCAGGAAGGGGCCAGCCTGCCTCATTCCAGAACTCCACTCCTAACCCCCCCACCCCGCCCTGCCTCCCAGCTCTGCCTAAAAATACCAGCACTGTAGGTTCCCAGAACAACCGTGCCTCTGCAGCTGTTACGTCAGCTGGAAGCAGCTGGGACCCAAAACTGTGAGGGTGGAGTGGTGGGAGGGAGATGGGCAGTGGTGGCGTGGGAGGGAGATGGGCAGTGGTGGCGTGGGAGGGAGATGGGCAGTGGTGGCGTGGGAGGGGATAGTAGCGTCCAAAGACCACCAAGCCAGGGGAGGGGCCAAGTTTCCCCAACCTGCCCTGTGGACCCAGTGAGTTGTGCTGGGCAGGGAGGAAGCGGGGAACCCTGGAGACAGGTCCCAGAGTTCCTGGATTGCCGGGCCTGTGCTGCCCATTCACTGGACCCCCTTTCTCTGTGTCCCACCCCACATGGGGTCCAACAACCAGGCCCCTCCTGAACCCCACCTTGTGTGTGTGTGTGTGTGTGTTAAGATTTATTTTATTTGAAAGAACTGGAGAGAGAGATCTTCCATTCACTGGTTCACTCCCCAAATGGCTGCAATGGCCAGAGCTGGGCCAGGCCATGGCAAAGCCAGAAGCCAGGAGCTTCTGGGTCTCCCACATGGGTGCAAGAGCCCAGGCACTTGGGCCATGCTCCACTGCTTTCCCAGGCACAATAGCAGGGTGCTAGATTGGAAGTGGAGCAACAAGGACTCAAACTGACACCCATATCGGATATCAGTGCTGCAGACGGTGGCTTAACCTGCTACGCCATAGCGCCGACCCTCTGAATTCCACTTTGGAGCGGCCCCCCCATCGCAGTTGCAAAGCTTCGTCTTTCTGCTCTAGGGAGCCAGGGTCCAGCTTCTCCCCAAAATGCTGCCTCCTTCCCACTCAGAAATGAGCTGGGCCCACATTTACCAGCCCCTCCTCCTCATCCCTTCACCCTCCATGTCCCCCACCCACACCCGCCCAAGGACCATGGGTCCACGCACAGTCACTCATCTCTGACCTGGACCTGTGTGGATTCGGTCAATATTTACCTTGAGTCCCACACTCAGAGATGCCTCCCAGGGAGCCAATATCCGGAGTGCAGCCAGAAGCTGCTGGGGGCGGGAGGAGGGGGTGCTTCACTGGGGCAGAGAGGGTTTTCCATCCTGAACTGGCCAGGAGCAGCCCGGAAGTTTTGGAACCAGTTTAAACATTATCAAGGAGAGGAAATTAAACATCAAGAAGCCAATTAAATCTCTCTCCTGTTGCCTGAGCTGCTGCGAATCTGGCAGGTGGCAGAGACTTCTGCCCAGCCACGGACTGGACCTGGGGCAGGGCCCCCGCAGGTGCCACAGCCTCCTGATAGGCCAGGAGCAGGGGCCGTGGGAGGGGGGCCTCCACCCTGTCTTCCCTGCATCTCCTCTGATGCCCGCCCTTTATCACTCGGGTCTCAGGAATATGGAAGCCACCAGGGAACCCCTTGCCCTTGGAAACACATCTTCAAGTGGAGCTGGAAGGGGCAGCTCCTCCTTTTTTTTTTTTTTTTAAGGTCATTTGAAAGGCAGAGTGCGAGGTCTTCCATCCCGATTTACCCCCCAAATGGCCACAATTGCCAGAGCTGGGCCAGGCTGAAGCCAGGAGCCAGGAATTCCATCCAGTTCTCCCCTACATGGGTAGCAGGGGCTCAAGTAGCTGGGCCATCCTCCACTGGCTTCCCACAACACATTAGCAGGGAGCTGGATTGGGAAGCAGAGCAGCCAAGGCTCAAACCAGCGCTCGGATATGGGATAAAGGCATAGCAGGTGGCGGCGTACCCCGCGGTGCCACAGGCCGGCCCCTGTTCTCTGTCTGACTTTGCGGTTATTCACTTGAGACCCCCCCCTCCCCGTCTCCAATCTGCTCCCTCACTTCCTCACTGCGCTTCCATCTCCGTTTAATGTGTGATGGGAGAATAATTGCAGGCGCTGTATTTCATGCACTGTTGAATCCTCAACAGCCTGTTTCTGCAGATGAGAAAACTCAGACACAGGGAGGTAAAGAACTGGCAGAGGTACAGGTGTAAATGAGGGTGCTCGCACAGCCGAGCTGTTAACACTGTGCTCTGCACCCATGCACCCAGTGTGGGGAGGAGACCAGCACCTCCTCGTGTGCTTTCCACTCCCCCGGCCCTACCTTCAGCCTCCTCTCTGCCTCTTTCTGCGTCTCTCACTTCCCCTGCTCCACCCATGTCTGACTTGTTATGATCTTGTCATTAGTGCCCTTCATTACGATTTAAAGAGAAACGCGGGGACTCCCGGTCAGACCTGGGTTTCACACCTAGCATCCGGCAGGTGCCGAAGATTCCAGGGAGATCCCACACCTGGCACCCGTCTGTAGGGAACTGCAGCTGTTGCAGCTGAGACCTCTTGCTGGTACGGAGTCTCCGCGCGCACCACCGGCACGGTGAGAAGACGGGGGTGGCCGAGGAAGAGGGCGTTTGGCTTTGGTATCAGAAAGCAAGGGACACCTTGTTTTGAGGTGATGGTGGAAGGTGGAAGGGACCAACAGAGATGGGTACTGACCTGTGATCCTTAGCTTGGAGCCCAAGGGTAGGGGCTGGCGCTGTGGCATAGCAGGTAAAGCTACCACCTGTGACACCAGCATCCCCTAGGGGTGCCAGTTCAAGTCCCAGTTGCTGCACTTCCCATCCAGCTCCCTGCGAATGGCCTGGGAAAGGAGCGGAAGATGGCCCAAGTGCTTGGGCCCCTGCACCCGCCTGGGAGACGTGGTGGAAGAAGCTCCAGGCTTTGGCCCAGCCCAGCCCCTGATTTTGCGGCCATTTGGAGAGTGACCAGTGGATGAAAGATCCCGCTGTCACTGTCTCTCCCTCTCTCAGTACTCTGCCTTGCAAATAAATCTTGAGAGAGAGAGAGGAAGGGAGGGAGGGAGGGGGGAGGGAGAGAGAGAGGAAGGAAGGAAGGAAGGAAGGAAGGAAGGAAGGAAGGAAGGAAGGAAGGAAGGAAGGAAGGAGAAACCCAAGGGGAGACTTTCCCTGGGCCTTCTTAAAGAAGGCAGACATGGGGCAAAGAATCCTTTTGTCCATGCTGAATGAAGGTAGCGCTGGGACAAAGGGTCAAGACCATTCGTGGATAATCCAGAGGTTTATTTTCAGATCCTCCTCTTCCCTGCTCCATTCAGACAAATCTTCATCACAGCCAGCCCTGAACTGGGCCCGGGCCTCCCGTGTTCCACCAAGGCCAATGCTGGGGGTCCAAGACCAGACGTTCCCTGAGGGTGCTGTGGCCTGGCTGCCAGGGCCCCTGTTCTGAGACTGCGTGGATGCCGGCCCAGGCAGACCCCAGAAGGGGCAGAGTTCAGTGGGCGGTGCACTCACCCGGGCGTCCCTCTGTCCAGGGCAGTGAGCGTGGCCGAAGGACCGCTCTCGGGCGGGGTGCTCGACACCCACCGCCTGCCTACCTTCTTTAGGGCCACCTGCTCCACCCAGCCCCGGCCTCGGGGCCACAGCCTGGACCGCAGATCCCTGAAGGCGCCAGCCAGAGCCCGCCGGGGCTCCGGCCTCAGGAGGCAGTAGAGCACAGGGTTGAGGCAGCTGTTGCTGTGGGCCAGGCAGGAGGTGACAGGGAAGACGTAGGTGTGGATGGTGTGGAAGGTGCTGTCCCAGGGCACCAGGTCAAACTTCACCAGGACCCCCCAGAGAGTGACCACATGGTTGGGGAACCAGCAGAGGAAGAAGGAGGCCACCAGGATGCGGACAGAGCGGGCCACCCCTGTGCTGTCCTGCCGCCGTCGCCGCCGTAGGAAGGCCAGCAGCAGCAGGTAGCTGGTGGTGATGACGCCCAAGGGCACCATGAAGGCCAGCACCACCCTCTGCAGCTGGTAGGCTCCCAGCCAGTACCTGCTGGGGAAGCGTAGCAGGCAGAGGCGCACACCCCACACCTCGCCCTCGGCCCCGAAGACAGCCGTGGGCACCGTCACCAGGGCAGCCATCACCCACACTGCCGAGGTGGCCGTGCGGGCCCAGAAGAGCGAGAAGTGGGCGCCCGGCCCCGCGGCCATGGCTACCACCCAGTAGCGGGCCACACTGAGCGCCGTGATGAGGAAGATGCTGGCGTAGACATTGAGGACGGTGGCTGTCAGCACTATCTTGCAGAGGGCGCCTCCGAAGGGCCAGTGGAAGTCCAGTGCCGACTCGGCAGCCCAGAAGGGGAGGGTGAGTGCCAGCCCCAGGTCTGCCAGAGCCAAGTTGAAAACGAAGGTGTCGGAAGGCGGGCTGGGGGCTCGCTGAGCACGATTGCCCAGGACCCACAGTGCGGCCAGGTTTCCCAGCAAGCCAACTGCCCCCACAAGCCCATAGGCCAGAGCGACCACGACCCTCAGGACGAGGAATTCAACCGGCATCGCGGTGTCAGGAACACTCAGCACGCTGCCTCCGGAGGCGTTGGCCCAGAAGAACGTGGGCACAGGGCCAGAAGTGTTGGGCGTGGGCATCATGGGGCATCGGCAGCTGGTGGCCCCGAGCAGAGGGGCTTCGGTGGCTCAGCTCAGCAGGAGGACGTGGCTCTGAGCCCTGCCAGGGGCCTCCAGCAGCCAGGAGCCCAGCCCCCGCCCACACCTCTGAGGGAGGGGTGTGGACAGGAAAACCACCCCCTCCCTGTTGGTCAAGATTGGCAGTGGGTGGGGCAGGGCCAGGCAGGGGTGTGAGAGAGGGAATGGGGAGAGGAGACTGGGGACTCTAGAGCCCCACAGCCGCTGCTGTAAGTGAGTGCCTTTACTCCCCCACACCCGTGTCCTTGCTTAAGATTCTCACAGACAGTCGCTTCATGAAGCACTGCGTTGTCTTTGCATGGGTGACTTTATTTCAAAGGAGAATTTTGGGGTGTTTGTGGTGGAAGAGAGCAACTGTCATCACCATGCCCAGGAAACAGCGCCAGCCTAAACACAGGTTGGAATTCATTTCGGCAGCAAGTGACCTTGAGGCTAAGAGCAGGGAAGGAAAGGAGAGAGGAAGTCACAGCTTCCTGTTCCCTCCCCACTGGGAGCAGTGGGCCTGGGGGGCCTGAATGGACTGGGATGTGCCCTCGGCTCTGTTCCCTGCGTCTGCCAGCCACACTGTCCTTCCACTTTACCCTGCTGCAGCCCTGGGGCCAGAGCTCAGCGGTGCCCGGCTCTCCTCCCTTTTTGGAGCTGTGCATCCTGAGACACACCCTCGCCCCGCCTCATCCTGTCTCCCCATGACCTCAGGCCTAACTGGGAAAAGCTGCCTCCCTGGGTGCCCCCTTTCATTGCCCGCTTCTCTACCTGCTGCAGAAGGAACTGTGATGGGGAGAAAGAAGGCAGGAGGTGGGCAGGTACCAGATGGAGTAGCTTCCCAAGGTCACCAAAATGCTCAACATTGTTTTGCCCTTTGCTGATTAAAGTTCATTTCCCTTAGAGCGCTGGGGGAAGTAGGGGCTCCTTCAAGACCACCAACTGGGGCCGGCGCTGTGGCGCAGCAGGTAAAGCTGCCGCCTGCAGTGCTGGCATCCCATATGCCAGCACCATATGGGTGCCGGTTCGAGTCCCGGCTGCTCCACTTCCGATCCAGCTCTCTGCTATGGCCTGGGAAAGCAGTAGAAGATAACCCAAGTCCTTGGGCCCCTGCACCCACGTGGGAGACCTGGAAGAAGCTTCTGGCTCCTGGCTTCGGATCAGCACAGCTCCAGCCATTGTGGCCAATTGGGGAGTGAACTAGCGGATGGCAGACCTCTCTCTCTCTCTGCCTCTCTTTCTCTCTGTGTAACTCTGAATTTCAAATAAATAAATAAATCTTAAACAACAACAACAAAAACACACAACCTACCAATCAGGAGAAACAGGATGGAGAGAGCCATGCTGGGGCCCAGGAGGTCATGGATTAGAGCTGGGGCAGGTGCAGAGGCAGGGGTAGAAGGGCAGTCCGAGGGACACCTGAGGGTAGGTGAGCCCCATGGGCTGCCTCCCAGCCGTACCGGCTCTGCATGACTCCGCCAGCCACACCATCTCTTGGGGCTGTGCCAACTCTTTTGCAGTCAGACTCACCTTCACAGCCTGGCTGTTAGGAGAATCGTTTGACTTATTTTTCTCTTGGCTTAGAGAAAAGACACTGGGCTGACCGTGTAGAATAGCTGGCCTTCAGTCATTTCTCTTTTTTAACCTTTATTCACTCCTAGTCTGGAGCTTTTCCCTTGGCTGCCACCGCCACCACCTCCCTGTGGTTATGTAGAGAAGTGACGCCACCAGCTGGCCGTGTTTGGGAACCTCATCTATTTTGTTCACTCCCTCTCCGGTTCATTCGCCGATCTCCGCATTTTGCAAGCCTTTACTGTGTGCCAGCTACTCTGCACACAGTAGATAAAATCAAATAAAAGACGGCTGCTCTTATAGAAAATACTCATTCTTTTGAGATAAAAGAAATATTTAAGATTTTAAGATTTATTTAATTTATTTAAAGGCAAAGTTACAGTTAGAGGGAGAGACAGACAGAAAGGTCTTCCATCTGCTGGTTCACTCCCCAGATGGCTGCAATGGCCAGAGCTGGGCTGATCCAAAGCCAGGAGCCAGGAGTCAGGAGCTTCTTCTGGGTCTCCCATGTGGGTGCAGGAGCCCAAGGACTTGGGCCATCCTCTACTGCTTCCCAGGCCATAGCAGAGAGCTGGATTGGAAGAGGAGTAGCCTGCAGGACGACACTTAGCCTACTACATACACCACAGCGCCAGGTTCTTAAGATCATGTTAAAACTCAGTTTGTCATCTTATAGTGAAACTGACTTGCCCAAGAGTCAAGATTTAAGATAAAAGTCTTACAAATAAATAGACAAATAAACAAATAAAAAGGGACCGGTGCTGTGGCATAGCAGGTTAAACTGCTGCCTGCAGCACCAGCATCCCACGTGGGCGCCAGTTCAAGTCCCATCTGCTCCACTTCCAATCCAGCTCCCTGCTAATTTCCCTGGGAAAGCAGCAGCAGATGGCCCATGCACTTGGGCCCCTGCACCCATGTGGGCTCCTGGCTCCTGGCGCCTGACTCCAGCCTGGCCCAGTGCTGGCACTGTTACAGCCATCTGGAGAGTGAACCAGTGGATGGGAGACTTGTCTCTCTGTCTCTGCTTCTCCCTCTCTGTAACTCTGCCTTTCAAAAAAAAAAAAAAAAAAAAAAGATAAAAGTCTGTCTTGAAGCCAGCACTGTGGCATAGCGGGAAAAGCTACTGCCTGTGACGCCAACATCCTATATGGGCACTGGTTCATGTACCAGTTGCTCCACTTTCTACTCCAGCTCTCTGCTAATGGCCTGCAAAAGCAGCAAAGGATGGGCCAAGTGTTTGAGCCCCTGCCACCCACATGGGAGACTTGGAAGAAACTCCTGGTTCCTGGCTTTGGCCTGGCCCAGCTCTGGCCTTTGCTGCCATCTGGGAAGTGAATCAGTGGGTGGAAACTCTTTTTCTCTCTCTCTCTGTCGGTCTCTCTCTGTAACTCTTTCTTTTTTTTTTTTTTTTTTTAAGATTTATGTATGTATGTATGTATTTGAAAGAGTTACACAGAGAGAGGAGAGTCTCTATAACTCTTTCAAATAAATTAATTTAAAGAGAGAGAGAGAAAAAAAAGTCTCCTAACTCCTAGAATGTGCCTGTTTCCAGTTTTTTCCCTTCCTGTCCTCTGAGTGCCAGAAGGGCTGGTCCTTGGCCTTAGGAAGCTCCAAAAGCGCCCAGGAAGACAGCAGGCAGTGGACAGCAGGACAGCAAAATGCCCCCAAGACAGCTCTTCTCGCACAGCTGCTGAGAGACAGAGAGGAAGCAGGCGCACCCGAGACGCCTTTGCCATTCCTGACGGCCATGTCACCCCCCAGGGCCACACTTCACTGCCCCTTCTTCCATCTCCGAGCCCAAGGCCTGCCTGGTAGCTTATGGTGCCCCCCCCCAACATTCAAAGGACTTGTAGGGGTCACACCTTCCCCTCAGTCACCTGAACAGCTCTCCAGACCCACAAGCCTGCCCTGCTTGCCAAAACCTAGGCTGTGTCTGCAGACAGCAACCGGTGGAGGAGCAGGAGGGGCTGCACTGTCACTCCGCGGAGCGGGAGGAGAAGGGAGCTGCTTCCGTGGCAGAGTGGACCACAGCGGCAGGAGGTCCAAGCCCGTCACCCTGCAGCGACGCCGTCAGCCACCATCTCTGCTCCTCTGCACGTCTGCTGAGATTTCCTGGAGAGAATTTTCGGGTGCTGGAAGGGGTGTGGGCAGTTCCAATGCTCAAGCAAGTTCTGCCTCTCAACCTCTCTCTCTCAATTAACTGTATATTTGGGGATCGTTTTCGATTTACAGAAAAATTGTAAAGGCAGTAAGAATGACATGTCTTTTATTTTCCATCTTAAAACTGACAGAACATTAAAAAATAAAAGGCTTAAGGATAAATCTGAGAGAGGATCTGCAACCCCAATATGCTTCAAACAAGTATTGCTGAGAAAAAAAAGTCTAAATAAATGGAGAGGTGGCGCAGTCTTGTGGCGCAGTGGGTTAAGCCACCACATGAGATGCTTGCATCCCATGTCAGAGCACTTATTCAAGTCCTGGCTGCTCTGTTTCTGATCCAGCTCCCTGTTCATGTGCCGGGGAAAGCAGAAGACGGCCCACGTGCTGAGATCCCTGCCACCCATGTGGAGTTCCTGGCTCCTGGCTCCAGTCTGGACCAGCTCTGGCTGGGGACTGAATCTGTGGATGGAAGATCTCTCTCTCGCTCTCTTTCTCTGTCACAATGCCTTTCAACTAAATAAATAAATAAATGGAGAGGTAGATTGTGTTCATGTGTTGCAAGACTCAATAATAATCTTGAGATGTCAATTCTTATAATTGTAGATTCAATGCAATTCTAATCAAAATTCTAGCAGGCTCTTAAAGAAGCATAAAATTGACAAGCTGATTCTAGTATTCATGTGGAAATGCAAATATCCAAACAACTCTGTAAAAAAGATGGTAAGGTAGGCCGGCGCCGTGGCTCAATAGGCTAATCCTCCACCTTGCGGCGCCGGCACACCGGGTTCTAGTCCCGGTCGGGGCGCCGGATTCTGTCCCGGTTGCCCCTCTTCCAGGCCAGCTCTCTGCTATGGCCAGGGAGTGCAGTGGAGGATGGCCCAGGTGCTTGGGCCCTGCACCCCATGGGAGACCAGGAAAAGCACCTGGATCCTGGCTCCTGCCATCGGATCAGCGCGGTGCGCCGGCTGCAGCGGCGGCCATTGGAGGGTGAACGAACGGCAAAGGAAGACCTTTCTCTCTCTGTCTCTCTCTCTCACTGTCCACTCTGCCTGTCAAAAAAAAAAAAAAAAAAAAAAAAAAAAAGATAAGATGGTAAGGTAGGAGTATTCATGCTACAGATTTCAAAAGTTGCTACAATGCTGCAGCAGTTGAGATGGTACAGTGTTAGTGAAAGGATACATTTATGATCAATTGATTTTTGACAAAGGTGCAAAGATATTCACTAAAGTATGGATAGTCTTTGCAACAAACGGTTCTGTAACCACTGAATAGCTACTTTTTTTTTTTTTTTTTTGACAGGCAGAGTGGACAGTGACAGAGAGAGACAGAGAGAAACATCTTCCTTTGCCGTTGGTTCACCCTCCAATGGCCGCCGCGGCCGGCACACTGCACTGATCCGAAGGCAGGAACCAGGTACTTATCCTGGTCTCCCATGGGGTGCAGGGCCCAAGCACTTGGGCCATCCTCCACTGCACTCCCGGGCCATAGCAGAGAGCTGGCTTGGAAGAGGGGCAACCGGGACAGAATCCGGCGCCCCGACCGGGACTAGAACCCGGTGTGCCGGCGCCGCTAGGTGGAGTATTAGCCTATTGAGCCGCGGCGCCGGACAAATATCTACATTTTTAATAAAAGAGTGGTGGACATTTGGTTTAGCAGTTAAGATAGCTGAAACTCACATCAAAGGGCCTGGGTCTGATGCCCAGCTCTGGCTCCTGACTCAGCTTCCTGCTAATGCTGACCTTGGGAGGCAGTGGTAACGGCTCAAGTAATTGAGTTCCTGCCACTATGTGAGAGACCCAGATTGAGTTCCTGGCTATGGGCTTTGGCCCACTGGCCATTAAGGGCATTTGGGAGGCAAACCACTGGATGGAAACACTCCCTGTCTTCTCTCTCTCTCTCTCTCTCTCTCTCTGACTCTCAAATAAACACATAATATTTTTTAAAAAGAAGAAAAGTGCTTTACTAAAGATGTAATAGAGAGTAAGGCACATAAAGGATGAAACGCTTGATTTTACCAGGGATAGTCACAGAGATCATTTTTGAACTGATCCTGAGACATTTGTCCAGGCAAAGAGCTTAATGAGGGGACAGGCGCTATGGCACAAAGGGTTAAAGCCTTGGCCTGCAGTGCCAGCATCCTATATGGGCACTAGTTTGAGTCCTGGCTGCTCCATTTCCGATCCAGTTCCCTGCTAATGTGCCTGGGAAAGCAGTAGAAGATGGCCCAAGTCCTTGGGCCCCTGCACCCATGTGGGAGACCTAGAACAAGCTCCTGGCTCCTGGCATCAGACCTAGAAGAAGCTCAACTCTGGCCATTGTGACCATTTGGGGAGTGAACCAATGGTTGGAAGACCTCTCTTTCTCTATCTTTCTCTACCTCTCTCTGTGGTTCTATCTTTAAAATAAATAAAATAAAATAAAAAAAGAACCTAATGATACTTCCCATACTACCCTCTCTCTTTTGTACCTTATTTATTTATTTTTAAAGATTTTTTATTTATTTATTTGACAGGTAGAGTTACAGACAGTGAGAGAGAGACAGAGATAAAGTTCTTCCTTCCACTGGTTCACCCCTCAAATGGCCGCAACGGCCAGAGCTACGCTGATCCGAAGCCAGGAACCAGGTGCTTCCTCCGGGTCTCCCACACGGGTGCAGGGCTCAAACACTTGGGCCATCCTCCACTGCTTTTCCCAGCCACAGCAGAGAGCTGGACTGGAAGAGGAGCAACCGGGACTAGAACCTGGCGCCCATATAGGATGCCGGTGCCGCAGGCAGAGGATTAACCTAGTGCGCCACAGCGCCGGCCTGTACCTTATTTATTTAAATATTTATCTACTTGAAAGGCAGAGGGACAAGATGGTGTGTGTGTGTGTGTGTGTGTGTGTGAGAGAGAGAGAGAGAGAGAGAGAGAGGGAGAGAGAGGGAGAGAGAGAAATCTTCCATTCACTGGTTTGCTCCTCAGATGGCTGCAACAGCCAGGGCTGGACCAGGCCAAAGCCAGGAGCCAGGAGCCCCATCTGGGTCTCTCATGTGGGTGGCAGGGGCCCTGGTACTTAGCCATCAACTGCTGCCTCAGGTACTCATTAAGAGGAAGCTGAAATGCAAGCAGTGGCAGGGCTTGAATCCAGGAACCCCACGTGAGATATGGACACCCCAAGCAGCACCTTCACGGCCACACCCAACACCCTCAGCTTTAACCTAGAACAGCTCCCTGGGCTTCATCTTGCATATCATACATGTTTTATAATTAACAATTATTTATTTGAGATACAGAGACAGAAGGAGCATTCCCATCCTCTGGTTCACCCCTGAAAGACCCACAACAGCTGGAGTTAGGCTAGGAATTCAGTCCACGAGTGGCAGGAACTCAATTACTGGAACCATCACCACTGCCTCCCAGGGTTTGCATTAGCTGGAAGCTGGAATTTTGGACCCAGGAACTCTGATGTGGGATACAAGTGTCTTAACTGACACGTTAATTGCTAGGCCAAATGCCAGCCCTGCTCCTTGTCACAGATTTTTTTTTCATATATCTCTTTTTTTAAGAAAAAAAAAGATTTATTTATTTTTATTTGAAAGGCAGAGTTAGAGAGAGAGAGAGAGATCTTCCTTCTGCTGGCTCATGCCCCAAAGTCTGCAACGGCTGGAGCCGGGCCAGTCCAAAGCCGAGAGCCTAGAACTGCATCCAAGTCTCCCATTCAGTTGGTGATATTTTAGTAGCAGCATCACAAAAGTAACATGTCAGCTCTAGTGTCTCAGACCCAGAGTGGCGTGGCCTCTGCTCCTGGGGAGGTTAACTTGGGTCACCAGTTAAAATGGTTTGGGGAGGGGGCAGCACTGTGGCATAGTGGGTAAAGCACTGCCTGCAGTGCTGGCATCCCATATGGGCACTAGTTCAAATCCTGGCTGTTCCACTTCCGGTCCAGCTCTCTGCTATGGCCTGGGAAAGCAGTAGGAGATGGCCCAAGTCCTTGGGCCTCTGCACCTACGTGGGGGATCCAGAAGAAGCTCCTGGGTCCTGGGTCCTAGCTTCAGATCGGCTCAGCTCTGGCCGTTGTAGCCATCTGGGGAGTGAACCAGTGGACATAAGATTCTCTCTCTGCCTCTGCTTCTCTGTAACTCTGCCTTGCAAATAAAGAAATAAATCTTAAAAAAGAGAGAGAGAGAGAGAGTGATGGTATCTGAGGTTTCTCCACTTAGGGGTACTTTAATCCCTGTGTAATGAGTCGCAGAGGAAATAAACTCCTGTAACCTTGACCCGCCTGTGGTAGTGTCCACTCAGGATTCTTACCTGGATCGACTAGTACTGTAATAGTTGTCAAATGGTGATATTGATGCCGTGATTTTAAAGCCACGGCCTCCTTCTGACAGAAGTTATACCCCTGAGATGATCATCATTTTTTTTTTTTAAGATTTATTTATTTATTTGAAAGTCAGAGTTACACAGAGGGAGGAGAGGCAGAGAGAGAGAGGTCTTCCATTTGCTGGTTCACTCCCCAATTGGCTGCAATGGCTGGAACTGTGCCGATCTGAAGCCAGGAGCCAGGAGCTTCTTCCGGGTCTCCCACATGGGTGCTGGGGCCCAATGACTTGGGCCATCTTCTACTGCTTTCCCAGGCCTTAGCAGAGAGCTGGATCAGAAGTGGAGCAGCCAGGTCTCGAACTGGCACCCATATGGGATGTCGGCGCTACAGGCCAGGGTGTTAACCCACTGCACCACAGCGCCGACCCGAGAAGTGCTTTTGAGTGCCCAGCTGTCAGGCATTCCTCCCACCTCTTCTTGCGCTCTCAGAAATCTGCGTTCCAGTTGTGTATTAACCAAACAGTGTGTTAACGTGAGTCATGGGCCTGGCACTCTGGCACAGCAGGTTAAGCCTCTGCCTATGATGCTGGCATCCCATATAGGTACTGGTTTGACTCCTGGCTGCTCCATTTCCAATCCAGCTCTCTGCTCATGCGCCTGGGAAAACAGTGGAAGATGGTCCAAGTCCTTGCACCCACGTGGGAGACCCAGAAGAAGCTCCTGGCTCCTGACTTCAACATGGCCCAGCCCTGGCCACGTGGCCATATAGGGAGTGAGCCAGGAGATGGAAGATCTCTATCCCTCTCTCTATATAACTCTGCCTTTACATAAATAAATCTTTAAAAAAAAAAAAAACTTTACTCACAAAATCTGGCAAAGAATTTGGTATGTCCTCAAGCTGGACAAGCAGTGGGTTAATTTTCCTAGCTCCAGCCTTGAGTGGTTTCAGACTACAGAGAGGAATATTCTGTACAGGGTTAGACAGCTGCCCTGTTTTGTTCCCTAGCTCTTTTCTTCAGAGAATTTTGGGATAAAATGTTCTTCTGTTTGGGGGACTATGCTTCCGCTAAGGCTCTAAAGAAGGATCAACCCAGCGTCCAACCCTCCCATGTTCACCCTGTCCTGGTTTGACACTGTGCCCACTGACTGCTCAGAGTGGGCCAATCCACACTGGCCGGCCCCACAGTCTCACCCAGTGTCTGTGATTTGCAGACCCACTTTTAGAATCAATTTCTTTCTCAGTTATATGAACAATCAAGCTCACCAAGGGTAACTCAAGTAAGAGGGATGGGCAAGGGGGTTGTAGCTTAAAGACGCGTAGGGTGCACTGGGGCGCTTCCCTAAGCTCCAGTGTCACCTAAAGCAGCTTCAGTGCTTGAGAGGCTCCCCTGGGGGCTTACGAAGACCAAGATTCCTTGGCTGGACACCAGGCAAGTCTGGGACCTCAGACGCCACAGCCGCGTGTACTAGGCAGGCTAGGGTTGCAGGGCCAAAAGGGACCCCTGCCTGTGCCGTGAGGCTTGATGCAGGCCAGGAATCAGCATGTCTACACCACGAAGGTATTCCCCACACTGCCCTGGAAGCGGCCACGGCTTCCTAGTGAACTGACTTGCATTTCACATCACCTGGGCACCTGTGTTCCTGCACACCTGTGTGCGTGTTTAAGTGCGAACGCATTTCAGGGGCCCGCGCTCACCCTTCCTGCAATGTGATGACCTAGGGCAGCCTCGCTCTGGGGAAGTTCTTCTGGTCTTGTCAAAGTGGAAAAAAATCAGGGCCTGCATTGTAGCCTAGTAGATTAAGCCTCCACCTAAGGTCCTGGCATCCTGTATGGGCCCTGGTACGAGTCCTGGCTGCTCCTCTTCCCATCCAGCTCCCTGCTGATTTCCTGGGAAAGCAGCAGAAGACAGCCCAAGTGCTTGGCCCGCTGCACCCATGTGGGAGACCAGAAGAAAGCTCCTGGCTCCTGGTTTCAGATTCTCCCATTTCGGCCATTTGAGGCATGAACCAGTGGATGGAAAATGTCTGTCCCTCTCTCTGTCTGTAACTCTGCCTCTCAAATAAATAAATAAACCTTAAAAAGAAAGAAAGTGGAAAAACTCAACCAGTTCCTTCCATGTCTCTCCCTGAAGATCACGCTGCCCTCCGTTGATTTTTGCCCTAACTCCTTTGGGTTAAAATGGTTAAAATGCGAATACTGGAGACCTTGAGAAAGTCCACTTCCATGGTTTCTTTTCTCTCCATCACACCTCCCACTGTTGTGGAAAAAGGATATCAGGCCGAAGCTGGAGGACCCAATCCAGCACTTTCCAAAGTTCGGGCTGATTTAAATGGATTCCCGGGAGACAGGTGGAAGTGCCACTGAAACAAAGGGGAAGCAGTGACACCGACAGAATTACGAGGCCCAGCCCCATGAGTTTTGTGTCATCTCCAAGCTGTCACTGCCCAACAGTTGGTAGTAAACGGCTTTATAATCCCAAATGAACACTAGGATTTTGCAGAGTCATAAAGATTCATACGTCAGTTTTTCAACCATGCACCAGACCGGAATGAAAATGACCTCTTGACAGAGGTTTTTCCAAGCAGCAACAGAACAATGTGCTTTTGAATGGAGCTGAGAAAATCAACCTTGATCATATCAGCAGAAAAATGTTACTGGAGAAATTCAGAATTTTAAGAGACTTGAAAATAACTCAGCAGTTAACTTAACAAATAGGGAGGTGTAAGAAAAAAGAAACACAAACCAAAACACACAAATGCACACATACACACAAAAGAAACGGAGGGGCCAGTGCTGCGGCACATGGGATAAAGCCGTCACCCATGTACCATAGTCCCATATGGGCACCTTTCCAAGTCCCAGCTGCTCCATTTCCAATCCAGCTCCCTGCTAATGGCCTGGGAAAGCAGCAGAAGATGGCCCAAGTGTTTGGGGCCCTGCACTCATGTGGGAGACTTGGATGGAGTTCCTGGCTTCTGGCTTCAGCCTGGCCCAACCTGGCTGGTGTAGCCATTTGGGGAGTGAAGCAGCAGGTGAAAGATCTCTCTCCCTCTCTGTCTCTAACTCTTTTTTCAAAGAAACAGATTCTCCCATTGAAAAAAAAAAAATGAAAAAAAGAAACTTGGAGAGACCAAAAGAAATTCCCCAAAATAAAATTATAAAAATAGCTTTAAATTGATATGGAGTTGATGAGTAAATTGAAAAATAAAACCAAAAGCTGGGTTATTCGAAAAGGTGAACAGACAAGACCCTAGAAAGACTAAGGAATATAAAAAGGAAAAATGAGAGAGAGGCAGAGAGAGCGAAATGAGAAAGAATAGGGCCAGCGCCGCGGCTCACTAGGCTAATCCTCTGCCTTGCGGCGCTGGCACACCAGGTTCTAGTCCCGGTTGGGGCGCCGGATTCTGTCCCGGTTGCCCCCTTCCAGGCCAGCTCTCTGTTGTGGCCAGGGAGTGCAGTGGAGGATGGCCCAAGTACTTGGGCCCTGCACCCCATGGGAGACCAGGAAAAGCACCTGGCTCCTGCCTTCGAATAGGCGCAGTGCGCCTGCCACAGCGCATTGGCCGCGGCGGCCATTGGAGGGTGAACCAACAGCAAAGGAAGACCTTTCTCTCTGTCTCTCTCTCTCTCACTGTCCACTCTGCCTGTCAAAAAAAAAAAAAAAAGAGAATTCTGATGAGATTTTGTGATGCAGTTAGGAAAGACCCCTGTGGGAATAAGGAACCAGGTGTTTGTATGAAACCTGACAACTGTTGAGACAAAAGACATTGCCCAGGGCTGATGCTGTGGCATAGTAGGTTAAGCCTCTGCCTGCATCCCCTGTGGACACCAGTTCAAGTCCTGGCTGCTCCTCTTCCAGTCCAGCTCCCTGCTGATGACCTGGGAAAGCAGTAGAAGATGGCCCAAGTGCTTGGGACACTGCACCCATGTGAGAGGCTCAGCTCTGGCTGTTGCAGCCAATTGGGGAGTGAACCAGCTGATGGAAGACCTCTCTTCTCTCTCTCTTTCTATCTGTAGCTCTTCCTCTCAAATAAATAAGTCTTAAAAAAAAAAAAGACATTGCTCCAGGAAAATGAAAAGATTGATAGTTAGGGAACACAATGGGTCCATTACCCACCAGTAACCCTGAGAGAAACTAGTACCAGACCAGGGTACACCACAAAACACATGTGTCAGAGCTTAGCAATAGATCAGGTAGGCCCAACCTGCCTTAATTTGTCAGCTCAACAGTGCTTCTTAACTGTCACATCTCAGCTCCATTCAAAAGCACTTTTTTTTTTTTTAATTTGTTTATTTGAGAGGGGGAGAGAGAGAGAGAGAACACCTACCCACTGGCCCATTTCCCAATTGCCTGTGTTGCTCAGGACTGAATCCAGGAGCTAAGAACTCAAGCCAGGTCTCCCACATGGGTGACAGGGACCCAGTTTTTTGAACCATCATCAGCTGTCTCCAGGGTCTGCATTGGCAAGAAGCTGGAATTGGGAGTTGAACTAGGACTCAATGATTTTTTTTTTTTATTTGACAGAGTTAGACAGTGAGAGAGAGAGAGAGAAAGGTCTTCCTTCTGTTGGTTCACCCCCCGCAATGGCCACTTCTGCCAGAACTACGCCGAACTAAAGCCAGGATCCAGGTGCTTCCTCCTGGTCTCCCATGAGGGTGCAGGGCCCAAGCACTTGAACCATCTTCCACTGCCTTCCCAGGCCACAGCAGAGAGCTGGACTGGAAGAGGAGCAATCGGGACTAGTACCCGGCACCTATATGGGATGCTGGTGCCGCAGGCAGAGGATTAACCAAGTGAGCTACGGTGCCGGCCCCAGAAATAAAAATTTATTTATTTATTTGAAAGGCAGAGTTACAGAGAAACATGGGCAGAGAGAGAGATCTTCTATCCACTGGTTCATTCCCCAAATGGCCACAATGGCCAGAGCTGAGCTGATCTGGAGCCAGGAACCAAGAGCCAGGAGGTCCTCCAGGTCTCCCACGCAGGCACAGGGGCAGCTTTACCCACTATGCCACAGCGCCAGCCCCAAATCCAGGAAATTTAATATGGGACATGGGCAATTGTTAGGCCAAGTGCCTACCCTGATTTTTGAAACTTTTAAGGTGATTATTTGTCTTCTTTTCTCCTTTCTTAATTTTAGTCATTAAAAATTTCCTGGGGCCAGCACTGTGGCTCAGCGGGTTAAAGCCCTGGCCTAAGGGGCTGGCATCCCATATGGGCACCGGTTCTAGTCCCAGCTGCTCCTCTTCCAATCCAGCTCTCTGCTGGGAAAGCAGTAGAAGATGGCCCAAGGCCTTGGGCCCCTGCACCCACGTGGGAGACCCGAAAGAAACTCCTGGCTCCTGGCTTCGGATTGGCGCAGCTCCAGCCATTGCAGCCAATTGGGGAGTGAACCAACGGATGAAAGACCTCTCTTTCTGTCTCTACCTCTCTCTGTAACTCTGTCTTTCAAATAAATAAAATAAATCTTTAAAAAAAAAAATCTCCCCCTGGGGCCAACACTGTGGTGTAATGGGCTAGGCTTCCACCTGTGGTGCCAGCATCCAGTATGGGAGCCAGTTCATGTCCTGGCTGCTCCTCTTTTGATGCAGCTGTCTGCTATGACCTGGGAAAGCAGTACATGAAGATGGCCCAAGTGCTTGGCCCCTGCATGTAGGGAAATTAGGCACATGAGGCAATTCAAAAATGGCAGCTGAGCCGGCGCCGTGGCTCACTAGGCTAATCCTCCGCCTTGCAGCGCCGGCATACCGGGTTCTAGTCCTGGTCGGGGCGCCGGATTCTGTCCCGGTTGCCCCTCTTCCAGGCCAGCTCTCTGCTGTGGCCAGGGAGTGCAGTGGAGGATGGCCCAGGTGCTTGGGCCCTGCACCCCATGGGAGACCAGGATAAATACCTGGCTCCTACCATCGGATCAGTGCAGTGCACTGGCCACAGCGCGCTGGCCACGGCAGCCATTGGAGGGTGAACCAACGGAAAAGGAAGACCTTTCTCTCTGTCTCTCTCTCTCACTGTCCACTCTGCCTGTCCAAAAAAAAAAAAAAAAAAGGCAGCCAAAGGAAGGTGGGCGGAACACTAAGTTGTTTACCACCAAAGCTGATTGGCTGCGCAACATCAGGGGGCGTGATGACAACTGATGACGAGTGTATAGACATATGGCTAGTCCTATAAAAATCACCCCGTAAAATGACCATTTAAGTGATTGGTTGGTCCTTATGCCCTGTCCCAATGACTCTGCAGTTTTGTGCTTTAAAAGGCTTTATTACGCGTGCAATAAAGGAGTTCTTGCTTGACTTGACTCCCCACTGTGTCTGATTGTCTCCGGATCCCATGTTTACCTTTCCTCCGGCCCAGTCCATCCTCATTCGGGTGGACTAAGACCCTGCACCTCCTCACGTGTGGGAGACCCAGAGGAAGCTGCTTGGCTTCGGATCCGCCCAGCTCTGGCTGTTGGAGCCATCTGTGGGGTTAACCAGCAGATGAAAAACCTTTTTGTCTCCCTCTCTCTCTAACTCTGTCTCTCAAATAAAATAAACCTTATAAAAAAAAAGAAAAAATTTTTCCCAAAAAATTATCCATTTTATTGAGAATTTAAGATACTTTGCATGAAATTATTACAGGAATTTGGAGTTGGTTGTTTATCTCACAGCAATGAAAAATTATGATGCGCACAATAGAGGGGAAGTGGACAAAGCAAGTGAAAGTAGATTTTATTGAGAAACAGAGACTCCTGCTTGCCAGGAGAGGTCCTTCATGGTCTGGGTATAGGGAGCTTATATTGGGAGTACATATCAATTGATCAATTCTTCTATATAGTTGTGACATCAGGGATCTGTTTTCTGTTTTTTCCCTATGTCTCATGGTTCCTGAACAGATAACAGATGTTACCACGTCAACCAGATGAAAAATCTCTGGAAATAGATAATGGTGATGGTTGCACAACCACGTGAACACTAAAAACACTGAATTTTACACCTAAATTGAACTTTTTAAAAACATTTATTTGGGGGCCAGTGCTGTGGCACAGCGGGTTAAAGCCCGGCCTGAAGCCCCAGCATCCCATATGGATGCCGGTTCTAGTCTCAGCTGCTCCTCTTCCAATCCAGCTCTCTGCTATGTGCTGGGAAAGCAGTAGAAGATGGCCCAAGTCCTTGGGCCCCTGCACCCATGCGGGAGACCCCAAAGAAGCTCCTGGATATTGGCTTCAGATCAGCGCAGCTCTGGCTATATCGGCCATCTGGGGAGTGAACCAGCAGATGGAAGACCTCTCTCTGTCTCCACCTCTCTCTGTAACTCTCTTTCAAATAAATAAATCTTTTTTTTGAAAAAAAGAGAAACATTTATTTTATTTATTTGAAAGAGTTACAGAGAGAAGTAGAGACAGAGAGATCTTCCATCTGCTGGTTTTCTCCCCAAATGGCCACAATGGCCAGAGCTGATCTGATCTGAAGCCAGGAGCCAGGAGCTTCTTCTAGGTTCTCCATGTGTGCTGTCTTCTACTGCTTTCCCAAGACATAATAGAGAGCTGGATCAGAAATGGATCAGCTGGGACTTGAACCAGCGCCCATATGGGATGCCTGCAACGCAAGCTGGGGCTTTAACTGGCTGTGTCTCGGCACCAGCCCCCTAAATTACACTTTTAAGAGGGTAAATGTGGCCGGGGCCACGGCTCACTAGGCTAATCCTCCGCCTAGCGGCGCCAGCACACCGGGTTCTAGTCCCGGTCGGGGCGCCAGATTCTGTCCTGGTTGCCCCTCTTCCAGGCTAGCACTCTGCTGTGGCCAGGGAGTGCAGTGGAGGATGGCCCAAGTGCTTAGGCCCTGCACCCCATGGGAGACCAGGAAAAGCACCTGGCTCCTGGCTCCTGCCATCGGATCAGCGCGGTGTGCCAGCCACAGCGCGCCGGCCGCGGCGGCCATTGGAGGGTGAACCAACGGCAAAGGAAGACCTTTCTCTCTGTCTCTCTCTCTCTCTCACTGTCCACTCTGCCTGTCAAAAAAAAAAAAAAAAAAAAAGAGGGTAAATGTTATGGTACATGGATTATATCTCAAATTTTTAAGAAAAAAAATAAATACAATATAATTTCAATCAGAATCCCGACAGCATAGTGTTTGTTAGAAAGGAGGCAAAGGGAAAATAATGTTTAATTCGAAATCCATTTTGAAAAATCCACCTGTCAGATTAAGCAAAGACATGTACAGGAAAGAAAATTTGCTTGCCCTGACAGTTCTTCTGCAGAGTTACTGTAATAAAAACAGTAAAGCAAGGGAACGAATAGATCAATCTGGTAGGAAAGAACGCAGAAACATAACAGGGTGTGTACGCATCAAGCCAGCAGAGGGTGGCATTTGCAGGGGACATTTTCTTTATTAAAGGGTGAAAGGAAACACTGCAGATTTGTGAAAAAACACACCGCAGTTCACTCTTGCGATCTGGAGGACTCCTTGCCGCGCCAAGAATCAACTCAAGGTCCTCAGCTTGGCATTCAAGGGCTCCCAGGATCAGGCTCCCACGCTCCAGAGCCACGTGCCGGAACAGGAGGGTTACTAACCTAGCTTGATACCTCTCTAAGCCCCAGTTGAACTGTTCAGCTTCCGCTTCCTCAACGCCCCACCAAGCTGAGCAGTTTATCCTCTTCGACCTTTGCTTATTCTACAACTGTATCATACGTATATTCCAGGACCTGCGCCTTATTCTTAATTGTATCTTTACATCCCCTGCAAGGTTCACAGAACTGAAAACACAAAAACACTACAGAAGTTCTTCAGATGACCTTCGAAAAGAGCCCCTTCCCTCTGAAGCGTGCAAAAGCCGTGGGAAGACTCCCCGGCCTCTGGCCAGGACTCCACACAGACGAAGCTGAATCCGGGGAATCTAAGTTCACGCGTGTTGTTTCCTTGTCTTCCAACCTGCCCACAACAAAGATGGATTCTTCTAGCCCTCCCGTGAGTCTGCTTTCAAATGAGACAAAACAGCCATTTTTTTTATGGGCATAGCGCAAGCCGGAAAGTCACACCCTACCTTGTGTCTCAGGAACGCCAGGCGCCTTTAAATCACCGACAGTCCAATGGGAATCGACGCTTTTGCCGGAACCGCTCCGCCTCACGACCGGAAGAGGCTTTGCGTCAGGGCGTTGGGGGCGGAAGTGACGGGAAGGTGGTAGTGGGGTAGTTGGCGGGTGGTTGAGTAGAGCCGGTCGCCATGTCCGCGGGGAGCGCGACGCATCCTGGAGCCGGCGGGTAAAGCTTCGCGGGCAGGGGTTTCGGAGCAAGCGTGGGGGCGCGGGAGAGACCAGGGACCTGCGTACGGGTAGAGAGGCGCTTAAGTGGGAAATGTATGTAATGGGAGGTCGGACTTCGGGGAAGAGGATGTAGAGCAGGCCTGGGGCCCCGGAAGAGAGCCGGAGGGAATCCGAGGGAGGAGGGAAGCGGGGACTCTCGGAAGGTCGAGAGAGAAGGAAGGCATGGAAGACAGAGGGAACTTTCCGTAGATGACATGGTTGAAAGGACTTTGGGAATGCGTTGAAGAAAGTGGAAATTTGGGGAAGTACAGCAGTCATTGCCTCTTTAAGGAGGCCTGGGGACTTTAGTCCTGTTAGATTTGGAGGCGTTGGATAAAGACGCCAGAGGAGAACGAGGGGGCTAAGGCTTAATAAAGGAGCGTGAGTGCTTTGGGGCCCAATATTTTCCTTCTACCTGTAGGCGCCGCAGCAAATGGGACCAGCCAGCTCCATCCCCCCTGCTCTTCCTCCCCCCAGCTGCCCCAGGTGGAGAGGTCCCCAGCAGCGGGGGGAGCCCCGGGGGCGCCACAGCTGCTCCTTCAGGAGCCTTGGATGCCGCTGCCGCTGTGGCTGCCAAGATCAATGCCATGCTCATGGCCAAAGGGAAGCTGAAACCAACTCCGAATGCTGCCGAGAAGGTATTCTAAGTCGAGGGACTCCCTAGGGGCAGTCCTGTAAGATCATCGTGGTACTGATGAAAGAGAAGAGAAAACTGAGAGAGCAGCTTGAAGATGGTTTAGTTTGAGGACTTCGTGTGGCATTCTGTGAAGGACGTTTTTCCATCCAGTTTTGACTGGATGGGTGACATTTATGGACCACATTGTTTCGCCTGCATTCACTTAGGCGTATAATGATTTCATGGAATGTCTTTAGTGCATGTGCGTTCTTCCTGATGTCAACAGAGAACTTAAGGTGAATCAGGGAGCTTTTGAGTGTCATCTTTAATCAGAATACGGATAAGGTGCATACACATAAACTGAAATGGAGGAATAATTTTTTTTATTTTTTTTATTTTTTTTTATTTTTTGACAGGCAGAGTGGACAGTGAGAGAGAGAGACAGAGAGAAAGGTCTTCCTTTGCCGTTGGTTCACCCTCCAATGGCCGCCGCGTTCGGCGCGCTGCGGCCGGCGCACTGCGCCGATCCGATGGCAGGAGCCAGGAGCCAGGTGCTTCTCCTGGTCTCCCATGGGGTGCAGGGCCCAAGCACCTGGGCCATCCTCCACTGCACTCCCTGGCCACAGCAGAGGGCTGGCCTGGAAGAGGGGCAACCGGGACAGAATCCGGTGCCCTGACCGGGACTAGAACCCGGTGTGCCGGCGCCGCTAGGCGGAGGATTAGCCTAGTGAGCTGCGGCGCCGGCTGGAGGAATAATTTTTACATGTGCCGTTTTGCTTCCATACAAATTGAGGAAATTATTGGGTCATTTTGTAGAATCCGTAGTACGATTAGAATCTTATAACAAGAAGGGGTCTGATCAGAGCATTTACCTTCCCGTGTTTAGAGTCAAACTTATCTCAGATGATTAAGTTACCTGGCATTTGGCCCGAAACCCTCTAGAATTGCAGAATTCTTTGTGTTCTAGTGAGCCTGTTCCACTGTAACTATCAACTGAAAAAAGCTAGAGGTCTTGAATTAAAGTGTGCTACCCAGGGTACCTGTGAGGAGGTGAGTTCTGTTTGCAAATGCAGTCCTCAGTGAGCCTGCTGGCTAGTTCTGTGGAATATAGACCATGACCTGTGTGGATGCTTACATATTGAAGTTCTGCAGAGTAGGGGAAAACTTCTGGTGAGGTAAAAGTTTAATCTTGAGTGTATTTGTTAGGTTTCTGAAGAGAGTACAAGTCATTTGTTCATTTCTGAGGCCACACTGACCAAGAGGGAATGAATGTTCACTGCATGTTAAGAAACATAATACTGATGCCAATCACTTAAATTGATATTTTTTTCTTTAAAGAGTAATCTTTACATAGATAGTTGCAGCGGGAAGCAACACTATACATAAGTACTGGATTTAGAATCATAACACCTAGATTTAAAATCCTAAATCCCAGTTAACTGGTCATTTGGCTTTGACATCATAAACCTTATTTTTTCCTTGGCAATATTTACGCAATTTAAAATACAGTACTTCAGTCACATTTCAAGTACTCAGTTGCTAGTGGCAACCATAAAATTTTTTTAAGTAACACTCAAATCCAGTTATCTGAAGTTTGCTTGCAGTTTAGTTGAGAGAAACTAAATCAGAGTTTATGATCATGGTGACTTCCATTCTCTCTGTTGTTGTTGTTCTTTTTTTTTTTTTTTTAATTTTTGACAGGCAGAGTGAACAGTGAGAGAGACAGACAGAAAGGTCTTCCTTTGCCGTTGGTTCACCCTCCAATGGCCACCGTGGCTGGCGCACCGCGCTGATCTGATGGCAGGAGCCAGGTACTTATCCTGGTCTCCCATGGGGTGCAGGGCCCAAGCACTTGGGCCATCCTCCACTGCACTTCCCTGGCCACAGTAGAGAGCTGGCCTGGAAGAGGGGCAACCAGGACAGAATCCGGTGCCCAGACCGGGACTAGAACCCGGTGTGCTGGCGCCGTTGGCGGAGGATTAGCCTAGTGAGCCATGGCACCGGCCCTCTTTGTTCTTCTTTGATAAGAGAGTAATGGAATGATTTAAGGATTTAAATTATACTTCATGTTATTTTCATATTTTATTTGAAAGACAGAATCCATCTGCTTGGTTCGCTTTCCAGTGCCTACAACATTCAAGGCTGGGCCAGGCTGAAGCTTGGTGCTAGGAGTTCCCTCTGGGTCTCCCACTTAGGTGGCAGGGGCCCAAATATTTGAGCTATCATCTATTCCTCCCACGATGTGCGTTAGCAGAAAACTGGATCCAAAATGGAAGAACTGGGACTCACACCAGGCACTCCAATATAAATGCAGGCTCTGCAAGCTGTTTATTAACTGCTGCACCAGATTCCAGATTAACAATTTTGAGGCCGGTGCCATGGCTCAATAGGCTAATCCTCCACCTGCGGCACCGGCACGCCGGGTTCTTGTCCTGGTTGCTCCTCTTCCAGTCCAGCTCTCTGCTGTGGCCCGGGAGGGCAGTGGAGAATGGCCCAAGTACTTGGGCCCTGCACCCGCATGGGAGACCAGGAGGAGGCACCCGGCTCCTGGCTTCAGATCAGCGCGGTGCGCCGGCTGCAGCGCACCAGCCACAGCAGCCATTGGGGGGTGAACCAATGGCAAAGGAAGACCTCTCTCTCTCACTGTCCACTCTGCCTGTCAAAAAAAAAAAAAAAAAGAATTTTGAGAACATTGCGAGGACAAAATTTGATATGTTGTGATGATAGGGGTGGCTCAAAGACAACTTCCTTCTCATGAATGAGGTGTACAGGTTGTATGCATTGCTCTTTGTTTTATGACACAGCCAGCTGTTTGAGCTATAAAAGGATCATAATTGACTGTTTAATTTTCCTTTTGGAGGTTGCAGTTTCTAGTCCAGACTGTTTCTGTAATTATATGGTCATAAAATGGGCACAGGGGGCTGTTGTGGCACAGTGGTAAGCCATTGCCTACAACCCCAGCATCCCATATGACCACCAGTTTATGAGTCCCAGTTGCTTCCAACCCAGCTCCCTGCTAACAGGCCTGGGAAAGCAAGTGCCTGGGCCCCTGCTACCGACGTGGGAGATGTGAAAGGAGTTCCAGGCTCCTGCTTCCACCTAGCCCAGTCCCAACCTCTGTGGCCATTTGGGGGTGAACCAGCAGTGGAAAATCAATCAGTCTCTCTAAGTTTGCCTTTCAGATAAATAAAATAAATTTTTTTTCAAATGGGCACAGGGCTAAGTTTACAGAACAGTCTAGTGATGGCTTTCAGGTAAATCATTTATACTTTGGTATCATTTTGCTTGTTATTTTATTTGTGAAGAATGACCGAGTGTGCTTACAGACAGGTGGGGGGAGGGGTAAGGAGGTGATGGGACAATTAAAAAGATTCGTTTTATCATATAAACTTTTTAATCTCGGTAGCTTCAAGCCCCTGGCAAAGGCCTCACCAGCAATAAAAGCAAAGATGACCTGGTGGTGGCTGAAGTTGAGATCAATGATGTGCCTCTCACGTGCAGAAACCTGCTGACTCGAGGACAGACTCAAGATGAGGTACGGAGGGATTGGGACTCTGGGGAAGGTGGCAGGCAGGTCAGCTCAGAAAACAGGCCCAACACAGATGGGAACATGGGAGGCATTTATTAGTAGGTTTGGGTCATGGTCTCTGAAGTCAAGGTTGAGTTTAGTTTAACTTCAGAGGAAGATCATGAAACATAGGAGTAAATTCCCTAGGTTGGTTTCAGTAAGAAACCATGGTATCAAATTTCAGGTACAGAATAGAACTCATTTCTGCCTTACTTGTTGGAATGAATTGCAATCAACCAATGAACACATCATCTTTTTTAAAAAAAAAATTTAAATTCTGTGTAACTGTATGGGATGAGGTACAGTATTGGTATTTTTATACCTTCACTTTTTTTTAATAGAGCCGTTTCCTCTTGTAGATCAGCCGACTTAGTGGGGCTGCAGTATCAACTCGAGGGAGGTTCATGACGACGGAGGAGAAGGCCAAAGTAGGACCAGGGTATGTGTGCTTGTCCTCTGCTGTGGGGACACGCTGGGCGAGTGACTTGTGTTCGCTTCATGTTTTTCATTCTTAGGTGAATTCTTGTGTGGTTAGTAATTTGAGCGGGGTGTGGGTGTGCTTGCACATGCTTTATCCTGGGTGATAAGAAACGGTAGCAGCTGTGTTTTTCCCTGTCTCTTGAGTTTTTATTTCACGGTGTTTTTGTTAGAGGAAGCAAATTGAAGTTATATAAGAAGATGATTTTTAAGAATTTATTTTCATTTTATCTGAAAGATTTAAGCCAGGAGCCCAGAACTCAGTCCAGGCCTCCCATGTATTGGCAGGGACCCAGGTACTTGAACCCTCACCTCCTGCCTCTCAGGCTGTGCTTTAGCTGAGGCAGAAGCCAGGAACTGGGACTTGAACCAGGCACTCCAAGACGGGATGCAGGTGTCCTACACAGTAACTTTTCTTTAAGATTTCCTTATTTGGCCGGTACCGTGGCTCACTAGGCTAATCCTCCGCCCATGGCACCGGCATCCCCGGTTCTTGTCCTGGTTGAGGCACCGGATCCTGTCCCGGTTGCTCCTCTTCCAGTCCAGTTCTCTACTGTGGCCCAGGAGGGCAGTGGAGGATGGCGTAAGTGCTTGGGCCCAGCACCCGCATGGGAGACCAGGAGGAAGCACCTGGCTCCTGGCTTCGGATCAGCGCAGCATGCCAGCTGTAGCAGCCATTTGAGGGGTGAACCAACGGAAAAAGGAAGACCTTTCTCTCTGTCTCTCTCACTATCTAACTCTGCCTGTCCAAAAAAAAAAGATTTCCTTCCTTATTTGAAAAAGTTAGAAGGAGAGGTCTTTCATTCAGTGTTTCTCTCCCTAAATGCCTGCAGTGGCCAGGGAGGAGACAGACTGAAGCCAGGAGCTTCATCTGGGTCTCCTGCCTTGGGCCATCTTTTGCTGCCTTTCAGATGCCATTAGCAGGGAGCTGGATAGGAAGTGCAAAAATTGGGGCGTGAACCGGTCCCTATATGGGATGCTGGCATCACAGGCAGCAGCTTACCCTGCTATGCCACAACACGGGCCCCCATACAAAATGCCCATCACAAGAAGATAGTTGTTAAGATTTAACATACCTACATCTAAACTTATTTTCCTGTGAAAATTAACCCCCAACTGTGTGGTTACATTTAAGCTGTAAGTATGCGCATATTTTGTGTAAACTTAAAAAAAAAGTCTTGGGTACACATTTGACATGTCTGTCAAGATGCCTATTTCAGGGGGCTGCACTGTGGCATAGTAGGCTAAGCCTCCACATGGGGTGCCGCATCCCATATGGACATTGGTTCAAGTCCCAGATGCTCTACTTCCCTTCTAGCTCTCTGCCATGGCCTGGGAAAGCAGCAGAAGATGGGCCAAGTACTTAGGCCCCTATACCCGCAGGGGAGACCTGGAAGAAGCTCCTGGGTCCTGGCTTCCAGTTGGCTCAGCTCTGGTCATTGTCTC